>NC_066582.1:377835147-378435147 GCF_024323335.1 Lathyrus oleraceus
GAAATTACTACTTGTCACTTAATTTTTTTAAAAGAAAATCATGATAAAACAACTTCGAACAATTTTTGGTGTGCATCCGTCAATAGGGTGTCGCGTTGTTGGGCCACTTCAGAGATAACATAACATATAACATTACATTACACGAGAAACAAAAGTTGTCTCTTTTCAACTTCAAACTACTCGTAGCTTCCAAACTCAACTTTCGTTTTTCGTTAACTGGTACTATTCCTATCCTATGCTATCTTCTTCATTTCATTTTTAATCTTTTATTTTGTTCCATTTTCGACTCTTTCACTGCGCATGAAGCTATTTTTGTGACTTGTTTCATATCTGCACACCATGTGTTTGTTTATTGGTCTAAGTTGTTTACATGCTGTAATTACGCTTTTAAACTGATTAAAAAGTATAAAATTGGTGGAGAGTTTTTTTTGTTATTGTTGGACAGTGCAAAAGGAGGATTTAGGATTTGTGACATTTTCATTTTGAGTTTATATCAGACCCTGTTGGGCTATTAAGTTTATGGTAATTGGTTTTCTACTTTTCTTAATTATAATCTATGGAACTATGGTACAGACACTAGACATAGCCTAGGTTGTCAATAGCACGCTTTAGCACTATAGAAGAACCGGAATAACATAGCTGTGGTAGAGTTCGCCGGGATGCTATTGGTCCACGAACCGCCGTCTACAATAGCAGATGTAGCAGCCGCTAATTGCAGCCCCAAACCTCTATCGCAGCCGCTGTTGCGTCCACTATTTGAATTTTTGTGGATAAATTCTTCAATTTTTTTTTAAACTGTTGTCTCTTTCCTAAGGCTATACATTGCAATCCGAACCCTTTGAAGAGTAATGTTATGTTCTTGCTCACAAATAATTGTTCTACTCATCTATCTTCTTTTAGTTCTGTTTTGTTTTATTCTCCTTCTCTTATTAAGTTTTATTACTATATACTTTAAGTTCTTTAACTGTAAGTATGATGGCCTTTTTAATTTTGTGTATTAGTCTTTTTTAGGTATTTGTGTTCACTTTGTACACTTGTTTTTAAACGGCTATTCTGCTATAGCATTTTAAGTGTTCTGTGATACGCAACACTATCCGAGATTAACAACAAAGGACACAACATTGATACATGGACACCAAGAAAATTTAATAAAATGGAAATGATTGAATGTATAATAAGTGTCAATCCGACACGCGCCAATAGACCAGTCAGTACCTTGTTTATCTTAGGATGTGGAAACTTGATACTGAGCAGTCATTTTGCATTTTATGTTCTGATATTTGTTTTGTGGATGTTTGTTTTATTCATGCCTATAAATAATGTTGTTTACAGAATGAATGATACTGGGTTTTAATGTTATTAAGGTTGTTGCTGGCTAACCTGGAACAGGGGGAACATCAAAATTAATACATGTCCGATTCCATTGCCTCTCCCGTGGGTTCGATCTATTGATTATGATTTATGAGTAACTCAATGTGTGGAAGGATATGAGCCTGATTTCTCCAGGTGCATCTTTGGTTTAGTGACTTACTTGCAGCCAGTGGTAAAGTTTTATGTGATTTTATCTCAAGCAGTGATGGAAGCAGCAAAAGTTTTTTCACACTCCAAACTTGTACCTTTTGGTTTCTCTATTGTGAGCAACAATGTCTCTCTGAGACCTTTCAGCAAACAAGTTCATGCTGATGTGGTTAATAATAGTAATCAACTCCACCCAAGACCTAAGCGCATGACTTTTCAATTGAATTGCAGTTGCAGCTATGGAAAACCGTTTTCCTCCTTACTTAAACCAGTAAGAAAAAGAGCTGTTTTGTTCCCTCTTCCCAGATGCTCAATTTCCAATGAAGCCAGCACAGATTCTAGTAATCCAGTCCTAAAGTACTTCAAAAACATATCATTTGATTCGATAAAAGCTACCGTTCTGCAGTTGACTCCGATCGACATAGTAAAGTTGACGGCGATACTGTCAGTCATAACTACAGCCACAAAATGGACTATTAATATGCTCTTAAATCCTTTCTTCTGGATGTATTTTAGCTGGACTTGGATGTACTGGCCATGGTTGGTGGCCGTAGTGCTTGCAGCTTATGGGTTATATTGCTTTCGGAAACATGTGCTTGGTGAGGCAAACATATTTGAGCAATTGGCGATTGTTACATCAGCTTTTACTTGGCTCACCCTTGTTCCACCAGCTTATTTCAATGGCTACCTTGAAGGCTGGCCTTTGGTTTTCTTTTTTGTATATCATTACTTCTTTTTCTTTAATGTTAGTGTACGGAAGCGGTTGTACGGAGATTATTATGCTCGGCGTCATGACCCTAAATGGGATGTGAACTTGCCAATGTTGTCTCGCCTTTTGTTCAGTGCAGGAATCATGGTTGGCCATTGGCTTGCAGCATTTGAAGGCCCAGAGCTTAGCCTCATACCTGGTGGGTGGAGCAATCTTGGAATATGGGGTTTGATTATTGCAACTCTACTGTTTCATTATAATGCCACATTATATCTTGCTAAGTACTCAGAGAATGTGGTGGTTCCAATTTCTGTTGTGCAATTTGGACCTTATCGCTGGTTGCGCCATCCAGTATATTCATCAACAGCGCTTTTGTTTGTGACATATTGTGTTGCACTTCGAGCACCGCTGAGTCTGCTATTCATTGTAGCTATTTGTTTGTTGTATTATAAGCAAAAGGCAGATATGGAGGAAGCTTTGATGGTTGAGTCTTTTGGCCAGAGATACACCGAATATGCAAGTAAAGTTAAGTACAAGTTTATTCCTTTTATCTATTAGTCTGTCTCCAGAATTGTAGTTGTCAATTTTCAAAATCTCATTAGAATCTCTGGTTTAGGCAAAAAGATGTTGTAACTTAATAAAGTTAAAATAGTGTACGCTTTGTTTACTCTTTATATTGTAATCTTTAGTGTGTTGAACTTGACCTTAATACTACGGTCCTAGTGCACTTGTGGTGAATTTATTGATGTATTTTTCAATGTTTGATTTTCATTGTTTAACTTTGTTTCTTTCCATTTTCTGTTTCATACTTAGATAGTTTACCATGTCTTTGTCATGCATTTGAAACATTAGTTAGTTTTTTTTTTCCAAGCATTTGAAACATTAGTTAGTTTTTTTTTTCCAAGCATTTGAAACATTAGTTAGTTTTCTTTTCCAAGCATTTGAAACATTATCTTGGTTATTACTTCCTTTATTTTCTGTATATCTGTTAAGGTTGTTTTACACAAAATATGCATCACACAATTTATAAGAACAGTTTTTTCTTCTCTATGACTACTTTCTGTCTCCTGATTTACATGGAACTTGGTTGCCCTTAACGATATTCGCAACTAAAACCCCATAATTAGCAGAGTTATTAATCCTGGATAGTGGGGCGGAGCGGCCCACCTCAAAATTGAGATAGTGGGATAGTGGTTAGCGGGATAATTTTTTGGACTAATTATATGAATAATCTAAAAAAAACAATGATAAGAAAGAAAAAAACAACTTGAAAACGAATAGAAACACAATGAATAGAGAAGAATAGGATAAAAAGCAAAATAGAAAAGGAGAAAACAGAAGAAAGAAGAAACGCGATGGAGAAAGGTGAAAAAACACGAATGAAAGGAGAAAACACGAACGACTATAATAAATTCTCTAATTTAAAAACTTTTTAAGTGTTAAAAGTTCTTTTTACACTAAAAAAAAGTCCTGAAAGCAGAAAACCGCTCCAAGCCGGAAAGCGCTCTGCTCTCGCAATCCGCTATCCCAATTTTTTCAGTCACTATCCAAAACTGGGATACGCACCGCTCCTCTGCAGCGGAGGGTTGCCGCACTAGGAGAGAATCCCGGAATAACGCCTTCGGTCACTATCCAAAACTGTGTATATCAATGCAGATATGCACTTTAAAGGAATGAACACCTATAGATTGTAAATAGGAGGTAAGGGGAAAATAATACAGATTCAATATAATACTTAATCCCGCATTTAAATCAACTCATTTATGAATATTAGATATAAAGGCATGGGTTCAAATTTGTTCCAGACCACTAAGAGAAAGTTATATTTCGTCTATATGAGAAGTTATACTATAATATTATATTATTAGGGCTTAGTATTAAGTATATGGGCCTGATCCATTTGTCGTTCTTATGTACTACTCATTTAACCTATTAATATAAATATGAGGGTCATTACACACACTGTAGTGCATCTGATTGATTATTTATATTTTTTTCTCTATTTCTATATGGTATCTAGAGCCTAGTAGGGTTCGACGTCGAAAAGAAAAAATGAACCCTACCAGCATCATCAAAGAAGGCTGAGTTTGCATGTTAGAGGGAATATTTCAGCGGTCGAATCACGGAGAAATTCGCAGATTAGCGAAATCGTGGTTTTTAAATGTTTTTTCGTGCGCTAAAACGCGCGTTTTCGGGAGCAGATGGGTTGTGGGCTTGGGACATATTGAGTTGTTTGCTTTTTTAGAGTTGATAGAAGCCTGATGGATTCAGTTACTGTTTGTAGGCGTTTTGGTGGTGTTCTACATTGATAGTGTATTTTTGTGTAGTTTTGAGTCAAAATCGTGCATTGTTGTGTTGTTGGTTAAACAATATCAACGAAAATCGAAAATAGCATTAAAGACAGTTCTAAGAAGTCAGCTACCGAGTTTGTTACTACTTCCACAAAACTCACCGACATCAAGCTTGATGGAGATGGTGAGAATTATGTGGAGCGAAAGTATCTAGTTGAAGTTAGTCTCGAATGAATGAAAAAGGGTGGGCATTTAATACAAAGGATAAACATATTTTGGCCTTACTTGTGAATTTAGTTGATAGGCGAGTTCAATCGGTTATTACTCATTTAAGACTGTGAAAGAGTTGTGGGGTATTTTGAAATTTATTTTTGGTCAATCTGATCATTTGAATCACATTTATGCTCTTCTACAAGAGATTTTCCGCCCCAAACAGGATAATCGTAAGTTGACGGATTTTTTTTTTGGAGTTTAAGAAATATACCAAGGAGTTAACTTCTCTTCTAGTGTGCAAATCCGTCGAAGAGATGTTAACTCAACAAAAGAAACTTATATTCTTGAGTTGACTTTCTGGTCTTGATTCAGAGTATGAGGTGGTTCGATCCCAAATTTGTGTCCAATAAGCAGGTTGATAACCTTACTAATGTTTTCTATCGGGTTATGCAGTCATTCTTTATAGAAGCACACCCCATTACTACATACAATAAGTCCTCTGACCGTTCAACTTTAACTGTGCAATCTAGAGGTTGCAATGGTTTTCATAATGGAGGTAAGGGAGGTTGTGGTGGCCGTCGTCGTGGTCGTGTGGGTGGTGGTCGTGGTGCTCCAGTCCAATGATTTGGTTGTGGAAAATTTGGTCACTACCGAAACCATTGTCCCCATGCACAAGTTGTTCATTCCTTCACTAATACATTGTCTCAGCTTGATCCCCAACCTTTACAAAATGAAGGGCATACAATAGTTATGAGTGATGAAGAATTTAATAGATATGCGCAGTTTTAGATTTCCTAGCAATCATCTTCATTTTCCTCCACAACCACATTTGTCCAACACCGGTAATCCTATTATGTGTCTATCATCTTCTTCTTAGCGTTGGGTTATTGATTTACGACAAGGGATTCCAATTTCTTTCCTCCTTCAGTCATTCCAATAATTATTCTTCTTCTACCCTTACTGATGGTTCCAAAATCCATGTTAAAGGAAGTGGGTGTTCTACTTCGATTTCTACCTTATCTTTGTAACATGTCTTATTTACCTCAGTTCCCTTGTAATCTTCTTTAAATTAGTCAAATAACTAATTTATTAAATTGTTTTATGACTTTTTCCCGACTCTTGTGTATTTCAAGATCTGTTGACACATAGGAATATTGGTAGAGGGCGAGTATCTAATGGGGGTATCTGCTTGAAGAAAGACTTTCACAAGCATCAATAACTTTCAAAACTTATAGCATGCCACCTTTTCAGCTTCATTGTCGTCTTGGTCATCCATCTCTAAGAGTTCTTAAAATATTATGTCCTTAATTATAGTCAATATCGAGTCTGTCTTATAGGCCATGTCAGTTTACTAAGCATCATTGTAGTGTTTATTTACCTAGTCAAAATAAAAGGGCTCAAGCATTGTTTGTCATTATCCATTCTGATGTTTGGGATCCTTGTCCAGTAACCTCAAAGTTTGGTTATAAGTATTTTGTTACCTTTTTATGACTATTCCCGTACAACTAGGTTATATATATATAATGAAATACATATCTGAGTTATTTACTATATTTTGTAATTTTTGTGCTGAAATTTGAACTTAATTTAATTGTCATGTTCGCATTCTTCGAAGTGATAATGCTAAAGAATTTTTATGCATAATTTAATACTTTCATGAACCAACATGACATGATTCACCAATCATCTTGCATTGTTACTCCACAACAAAATGGAGTTACTTAGCGCAAAAAGAAGCACTTAATGGAAGTTGCCCAAACTTTATTGTTGAGATGAAAGTTTCAAGAGTTATTTGGGCAAAAGCAAGATTCGCTGCTTTCCATTTAGTTAATCACATTCCATCATCTGTTTTAATTGGTGTTATCCCATATTCCATCATATTTTCTTCTCATTCTTTGTTTTCTTTACCCACTAAAATATTTGGCTGCACATGTTTTGTGTTTGATGTTCGTTCGCATGTAACTAAGTTAGACCCAAACTCATTGAAGTGTATGAGTCAGGTGATTCTTTTTTAACTTATCATTACCCATTATATTCCTTTAACTCCTATTGCAATAGGTTTCAAGTTCTTTGAGGACACATATTCTCACCGTCCCCATGTTTCAAGAGATGACATCCCCGAAGATACTCAACCTCTACCCCTCCAGTTCCTACAAATTCTGCAAATGAACTTACAATTGCCTTATGCAAAGGTAAAAATACTTCTACGTATCATATTTCCTATTATGTGTCTTTTTGTATTTTATCATCTACTTCTAAATCCTTTGTTGCTGGCATAGATTCTATTTATGTTACTAAATCTATTTTAGATGATATTAATCATGATGGTTGAAGATAGGATATGACAAAGGAAATTAAGGATCTTCAACATAAGAACACTTTGTATTTAGTTTCTCTTCCTACAGGAAAGCGAGCTATTGGATGCAAATGGTTGTATACTATCAAGATGAACCTAGATGGATCCGTGGTCCGCTTAAAAGCACGACCAATTGCTAAAGGATATGCCCAAATATATGGAGTTGACTATACTGACACTTTTCCCCCTGTGACTAAAATTTCATCTATTCGTATTATTATATCTCTTGTTGCCAAGCACCACTGGCCTCTGTTTCAATTAGATGTGAATAACGCTTTCTTGCATGTTGATTTACAATAGGAGGTGTATATGGAGAAACCACATGGTTTTATTTCTCATGGGGATAATGGATAGGTGTATCATTTAAAGAAATCATTGTATGACTTGAAACAATCACCTAGGTCTTGGTTTGGGAAATTCTGTGAAATGGTTTTGGCATTTGGAATGAAATAATATCAAAGTAATCATACTATATTTTTTAATAAAAGCAACTGTGGAAATATCTTACTTGTGGTGTATGTTGATGATATTGTAATTACAGGAAATGATAGCAAAGAAATTGAAAAATTGAAGGTTTTCATTAAAACCAAGTTTAAGACCAAAGATTTGGGAGTCTTGAAGTACTTCTTGGGCATTGAAGTTAAGTATTCAAAGAATGGGGTTTTCCTTTCACAGAGGAAATATGTTCTAGATCTATTGAGTGAAACTTGTATGATGAGATCCAAACCATGTGAGACTCTTATGGAGCATATAGTTAAGTTGACAGTGGATGAAGCTCCTTTCTCAGATCCACATAAGTAATATAAGATTGATGGGAAAATTGAATTACTTAATTGTTACGAGACCTGATATTGCTTTTTCTATAGGTGTTGTAATTCAATTTATGCCTCCCCCCCACTGATACTCATTAGGAAGCACTAATTTTCTTTGTTAAATATCAGAAGAAATCTCCAAGAAAGAGAATTGTTTACCAAGATCATGGGCATATACAGGTGAAGGCTTTTTCTGATTTAGATTAGGCAGGATGTCTAATAGATCAGAAATCTACCACAGGATATTGTGTATTCTTTGGAGGTAGTTTGGTATCTTGGAAAAGTAATAAACATAATGTAGTAGTAAGATCAAGTGCATAAGCAAAATAAAAGGTTATGGCTCAAACGACTTATGAACTGAGATGGGTAGAACAAATCTTGAATGAAATGGGATTTGAGAATAATTGTCTTATGAAATTATGGTGTGATAACCAGGATGTCATACATATTATATAAAATTTGGTCTTTCATGAAATAATAAAACACATTAAGGTAGACTACAATTTTATCAGAGAGATGATTAAAAAAAATCTCATATCCACTTTCTATGTTAAAACATGAGATCAACTAGCAAATTTGTTTACAAAGGCATTGAATGGGGTGCATAGTGATTTCAATTGTAACACGATGGGCATGATTAATATATATGCTCAAGATTTAGGGGGAATATTAAGAGTTATATTATAATATTATATTAATAGGGTTTAATATTAAGTATATGGGCTTGGCCCATTTGTATTTCTTATGTACTACACTTTTAACCTATTAACATAAATAAGAGGGTCACAACACATTATAGTGCATTTGAATGATTATTCATAATCTTTCTCTCTTTATATAGTCTAAATTGATCGTGACGCATGAGAACCACACTATAGAAGAGTGCAAGCGATCTATATCCAAAATACATCCAACGGCTCCCCGTATCACACGTCTAGAAAATCGTGGGTTATTATAACCGCCCTACTATATAAAGGATACACATGAAGAACTAAGGTACAAAATTTTAAATTAAAATTTTGTTCACTATTCTCTTCCACATACTGACTTGGGCATTAGAGTGCTAACCTTGTAGGTGAGCCCATCCTCCTCTGCATTGAAAGTTTATATCTCCCATTGTCCTTCGCAACCATCAATTCTCTAACCAATTCTAGTTCCATAAAGAAACAGTGGCATCTTATGTGGGAATCGACTTGTGACTTTCATGTTTTCCATAATCGCACATTCTCTCTCCGATTCGTCGATTCGAAACATCCTTCATATATCAGATTTAAGTTCTCAAAATCGAACATTAGATCCATCGCATTTGACCTAGTATAATAGCGGATCAACATCGATTTCCTATTTTTCCAAATTCATGCCTTTCAAACCTTTCAACAATGGCTAGATCTAAAGTTACTTGTTGCATCGCCCTGCGAGAATAAGATGTCGCTCAAATGGAGAGAATTCAACCACCTCTTCCCCCTCTCAAGGTATTGTTGATCAAGTCATGCTAGACACTCCCGTTGCATCTAAACTAACTTCAACTTCCTCAGATCGCATGATCTACACCAATACCTCCTCTCATACTTCTAGTACTTTCGCCACTTCATAACCGTAAACATTGTCTAGTTTCTAACTGTTGCAAGCCAATTTCAGAATACAGGGTGCTAATGAGTTGTTGAACATCATGTATAACATCGTTGAGATACATAATTCATAAGCGATATAAGAGAGGTTGCTTTACCTTGAGGAAAGACTACACAATGAGCCTCCAAGGGGAAACACCACGCATGAAGCCCTTTTAAAAATAAAGCCAAGATGTCATTCCTGAGCTGACCATGTTCCAAAGAGATGAAGATCAGAAATTAGAGAACCCTTAAAATAGAAAGAAGCGTTGGACTCCTCCTCAGAGCCCCGAGGGAGACCGAGGTAGCCATGCTCCTCCGTAGGAGAAAGAAGAAAAAACCACTGGTAAAGAACCCGAAGAAACACCCTCTATATGCTCGCATCCTATATAATAAGATACCCAAGTCGGTGGAAAAGCCTCTTAAACTGAACAAGTACAACGGGAAATGAGATCTCGACAAACAGGTGCAACTCATCAATGAGCGTTTGAACTATTTCCACGTCGACGAAGCTTCCAAGTGTAAACTATTTGAACTAACTCTAATAGGATTTGCTAGGCTATGGTTCAACACTATATTCAACAGGAGCATCAAATCATGGACTGACCTATGCGAGAGCTTCACATCTCATTTCATGGACATGAATAAGTCACTGATAATAGTGTCTACCCAAAGTGTGATAATGCAAGGAGGGAAAAAAAGTTTATGATCTTACATCGAGTTTTTCACGCAAGTGACCGTAGAAATAGAAAAGGTCGAGGAAGGCCTTAAATGGCAGATATTCGAGAATGGCATGCTGTGAGATAAGCCCTTCATACAAAAGCTGGGAAAAGGGAAGCTCGTACGGTGAATGGATTGCTGAAAATGGCTCAATCTTTTATAAATATGGAGAAAAAGCTTAACACCCGATTTGACAACCCAGACACTGCGAACGCCAATTCTGACCGCTCAACTGGGAAATATTCTTACCAAAGGAAGGATGAATCCTATCGCAACGTGAAAAATACTCGAGCATACTAAACTATCGAAATACAACAAAGTCTCCACCGCATTTTTATTTTTAAAGGGAAATATCGATAAAACTTGTGAAGAACGAAAATATGGTCGTCACAATGAGAGTCAGTTATGCGAGGGGAAGGTATTAGCACCCCTCACATCTGTTGTACTCAACGAGAACTGTTTAGTTAGATTTATGAATATGAGTGTTAACATAATGTGTTTATGATTTCTCCTAATTATTAAAAATGTTTATATGAAAATAAAAGGACTAAAAATAAGTTTTTTTTTATTAAAATGCTAGACGAGACGTTGAATCTCTCTCCTACGTATCCTCATGTGTGATGGAGAACTCAAAGCTGTGTAGTTCTTTATAGCAAATGTTTGTTTATTGGTTGATTTTAATGAACGATGTTAGGTCACATTCGAGCGGTTAAGCGTTGCTTGTTCATCGCACATGGGCGGAATAAAGCATTTGATTATTTCTCGATGGGATGGATAAAAAGTCGTTAGTTTGTGAAAAAAATTCTTAGTCACATTTGGGATAAAAATTAGGTTTGATGATTTGGAATTGTTTTTTATATGGAAAGTGAGTGTTCGAATGACAAGCTCTACAGGTTGTATCCAAATGCCCGGGGAAGAAAGAGGACTACACCCAATTAATTATTTTTCGTCCGATTTTATGATACGAGATGTGAGTCGAACCGGGTCACAATTCCTTAATGTAAGAAAAGCATCTGAAAGGAAAGCTCTACAGCTAGTATTGAAATACTCAGGGGGAAAAAAGCATACACCAAATTAATCATTTTTATTCACAAAAGAATGAACTAAGTTCATTTAATTACTATGTTTTTGGCCGAAAGACGAGCATTCAAAAGGAAAGCTCTACAACTTGTATCATAATACTCGGGGTAGAAAGAGGCATATACCCAATTAATCATTTTTCATCTGATTTAATTATGAAAAATGTTTTAAGTTTAAATTGTGAAAAATAGTTGATTTTTTAATGAAAATGATGTGGAGTTTATGTGAAAATAATTTGATGGAAACTCTCTATCTTTTTATTTTTTATTATTCATGTTAATAAATAAATAAATAAACTAATAATCAAAGAATATGCTCTGATACCACTTGATATGCACTAACTTTTGAGACTTATGCATTTCCTTCAAAATTCCTACCTTCTCCTCATGATTCTTTTCATCTCTTCCCAAGTATCAATTGGTCGTTCTGCATACCTCCTTCTATCTTTGGTCAATTGATCCCACCAAACTAAGGCATACTCCTTGAACTCAATAAAAGCAACCTGCACTTTTTCAAGATTAGAATAATTGTGACAATTAAAAATTTGTTCAAGTTTAGTCTCCCATTCTAGATATGCCTCCGGGTCACTCTTCCCAACAATTTCTTCATTTTCTTCCATAAGCATAGTTCTCTTTGTTGGACATTGATGAGGACGTAATCCAAGACATAAATGATACAATGTAAAGCTTAGGAGGTCCTATGACAAGGGCACGTGCAAGAAGAGTCAACGATGCTTTAGTTCACTTCATGATCAAGTCAATAGAATGCATGGGCCAGATTGAAGAAAAAGAGCCCAAGTTTATTCTTATCATCCAAGCATGTGATAAAAGGCCCAATAATGCATAAATAAATAAAAATAAAGGAAATACCAATAACCACACTATAATGGACGAAAATTGCAAGAGAAGTGGTAAATAAAGAATTGTCATTAATCTGCCCTTTCAAGAACCCCACTATCTCTTCTTTATTTTGCACTTTCTTTGTAATAACTCATCCCACTATCATGATAATTAGTGGCTGAAATCCTTTTGTTTTCTTAGGGGTTAATTTTTACTTATTTCATCATCTTAAGCCATTCCTATATAAAGGAGGCATGTATCTTCTTTTTGGATCAATGAATTTTGACAAGTTTACACATTGTGTAAGTGAGAGTATTTGCTCTTAGGTTCTGGATTGGACCAAAATTGATCTTATCAAGAAATCCTTTTCTTGTGGTGATTCTCATCCATAGGCTTATCATTCTCTCTTGGATTAGAAAGAGTGTGGTGCCCCTTCTACTTAATTCTGTTTCTTATTTCTCCTTTATTTCATATCAGTCTCGTTTATTTTATATGCATGTATCAAATTCTATCATTCTTTCAATTATAAGGCATATTACTTCCTCTGAGTCACAAAAGAATTAATATTCCAAAAGTTAACAAAGTTGTTTAAGGAATTTTGAAGGAAATGCATAAGTCTCAAAAGTTAGTGCATATCAAGTGGTAATCAGAGCATATTCCAAAAAAAAAAAGGGCCGAAATATGGGAAATTGTCTATATTCTTGTTCTTCATTATTATCCATTTATCATTATAAAAAAAAATTTGAAAAAAAAGGGTATAAGAAAAAAAAATTAAAAAAAAGGGATCTGATTGTTAAAGATTGTGATTCAAAAAAAAATTCTATTTTTTTTCTTGCCACACTCTTAAAATTCTCCCGGTTTCCTTTGTTTTAGAGTCTTTTTTTTTGTTTGCTGTTTTTTTTAAGTTTTTTGTGTGTTGATTATCATCTGAAATTGATTTCTTTATGTTAATTCATTTTGGTTTCTCTAAAGAACTAAAAGAGAAAATTGAGTGGTAAAAGACAGTGTGTTTTTTTATTATTAAAAAAAGCCAAAAAAAAATTGAGTGAAACACGAGTGATTGAGTGTAAACACGTGAGTAGAGTGGTGAGGTCCAATTTTAAACACTTGTTCATAATTTCACAAATATTTCACAATTATGTCTAGTCCACCTTCACCTAGAACAACAGCTTTAATTGTTCAGATCGCAGCCATGCGTGACAATTTTGAAAGATTATTAAGAGAACAAGGTGAACAACTTCAACAAAGAATTGATGAGTTGGAAAGGAGGCCCCAAAATTCTAATGATGGTAGTGGTGATGAGGAGGAAAGAAGACGTAGAAGGAGACAAGGGGGAGATAATTTGAGGGGCATAAAAATTAAAGTTCCAACTTTTATTGGGAAGAGTGACCCGGAGGCATATCTAGAATGGGAGACTAAACTTGAACAAATTTTTAATTGTCACAATTATTCTAATCTTGAAAAAGTGCAGGTTGCTTCTATTGAGTTCAAGGAGTATGTCTTAGTTTGGTGGGATCAATTGACCAAAGATAGAAGGAGGTATGCAGAACGACCAATTGATACTTGGGAAGAGATGAAAAGAATCACGAGGAGAAGGTTTGTTCCTTCCTATTATCATAGGGAATTGCACAACAAATTGCAAAGACTCACTCAAGGTTCTAAAAGTGTTGAAGAATATTTCAAGGAGATGGAAGTTCTCAAAATTAGAGCTAATGTAGAGGAGGACGATGAAGCAACTATGGCTAGGTTTCTCCATGGTCTAAATCATGACATTAGTGACATAGTGGAACTTCATCACTATGTTGAAATGGATGAATTGGTACACCAAGCTATCAGAGTGGAACAACAACTCAAAAGAAAGAGCCAAGCAAGGTGAAATTCCACCACTTTCAATTCTCAAAGTTGGAAGGACAAAACAAAGAAGGAGGGTGCTTCATCATCTAAGGAAGCCATAGTTGAAAACAAAGGTTAAACTATTACATCTTCTTCTTCAAGTGTTTCAACTAACAAAAGTGTTAAGTGTTTCAAGTGTCAAGGCCAAGGACATATTGCATCTCAATGTCCAACAAAGAGAACTATGCTTATGGAAGAAAATGAAGAAATTGTTGAAGAGGAGGATGGTGATTATGATGAGGAGTTTGAAGAAGAAATATCTAGTGGAGATTTACCCATGGTGAGAAGAATGTTGGGAAGCCAAATAAAGGAGGAGGATACAAGTCAAAGAGAAAACCTTTTTCATACAAGTTGCTTTGTGCAAGGAAAGGTTTGTTCTTTAATAATTGATGGAGGAAGTTGTACAAATGTTGCAAGCACGCGTCTGGTTTCTAAACTAAAATTGGAAACAAAACCTCACCCTAAGCCTTACAAACTCCAATGGCTTAATGAAAGTGTAGAAATGCTTGTTAATAAACAAGTTGAGATTTGTTTTAAAATTGGAAAATATGAGGATGTAGTGTTGTGTGATGTAGTACCAATGGAAGCTGGTCATATGTTATTAGGTAGACCTTGGCAATTTGATAGAAAAGCCAATCATGATGGGTACTCCAATAAGTACTCTTTTATGTATCATGATCAAAAGATCAACCTTGTACCGTTAAATCCTAGTGAGGTGAGAGAAGATCAAAGAAAAATGAGAGAAAAATATGATCAAGAAAGAAAAGAAAAAGAAAAAGAAAAAGAAAAAGAAAAAGAAAAGAATGAAAAGAAAAAGAATGATAAAAGAGAAAAGAAATAAAGTTTAATTGCAAAAAAAAGAGATGTGAAAAAAGCAATTGTGTCACACCAGCCTTTGTACTTGCTCTTTTGCAAGGAGGTGCCTTTGCTAACCACTATTTCTAATGAAATTTTTTTGCCAAATTGTGTTGAGTCTCTTTTGCAGGAATTTAAAGAATTGTTTACGAAAGAAGTGCCAAGTGGTTTACCACCTATAAGAGGAATTGAACATCATATTGATCTCAATCCAGGAGCATCTTTGCCTAATAGGCCAGCATATAGAAGCAATCCCCAACAAACTCAAGAGATACAAAGGCAAGTTGCTGAATTGATAAGTAAAGGATGGGTAAGAGAAAGTTTAAGTCCTTGTGCTGTCCCTATTATTCTAGTCCCTAAAAAGGATGGTAGTTGGAGGATGTGCACTGATTGTAGGGCCATTAACAATATTACCATTAAATATAGGCATCCTATTCCTAGACTAGATGATTTGCTTGATGAATTGTTTGGTGCATGCTTATTTTCTAAAATTGATTTGAAAAGTGGATATCACCAAATTAGAATAAGGGAAGGGGATGAATGGAAAACTGCTTTTAAAACAAAATATGGTTTGTATGAGTGGATGGTTATGCCTTTTGGATTAACTAATGCACCTAGTACTTTCATGAGACTAATGAACCATGTGTTAAGGGAGTTCTTGGGTAAGTTTGTTATTGTGTATTTTGATGATATTTTGATTTATAGCAAGAACTTAGATGATCATTGCATTCATTTAAGGGCTGTTTTGCAAGTGCTAAGATATGAAAATTTGTATGCCAACCTAGAAAAATGTGTCTTTTGCACCGATCATGTGATTTTCTTAGGTTTCATTGTGAGCTCTAAAGGAGTCCACGTTGATGAGGAAAAGGTGAAAGCCATTCGAGAGTGGCCTCCTCCCAAAAATGTAAGTGAGGTAAGAAGCTTTCATGGTTTGGCTAGTTTTTATATGAGGTTTGTGAAGGACTTTAGTACCTTGGCAGCACCCCTCAATGAAATCGT
The DNA here is from genome assembly GCF_024323335.1 of Lathyrus oleraceus. Taxonomy (NCBI): domain Eukaryota; kingdom Viridiplantae; phylum Streptophyta; class Magnoliopsida; order Fabales; family Fabaceae; genus Lathyrus; species Lathyrus oleraceus. Next base: position 377,851,040 of record NC_066582.1, read on the forward strand.
TAAAAAGGATGTTGGTTTTAAATGGGGTGAAAAACAAGAGCAAGCCTTTGCTGCCCTAAAGGAAAAGCTCACCCAAGCACCAATTCTTGCATTGCCTAATTTTTCTAAATCTTTTGAAATTGAATGTGATGCATCTAATGTGGGAATTGGAGCTGTTTTGTTGCAGGAAGGTCATCCACTTGCTTATTTTAGTGAAAAGCTAAAAGGGGCTGCCTTTAATTATTCTACATATGATAAGGAATTGTATTCCTTGGTGAGAGCTCTACAAACTTGGCAACATTACTTGCTGCCCAAAGAGTTTGTCATTCTTAGTGATCACGAATCCTTGAAACATTTGAAGGGTAAAGGTAAGTTGAATAAGAGGCATGCCAAGTGGGTTGAGTTTCTTGAACAATTTCCTTATGTAATCAAGCATAAGAAAGGTAAATCTAATGTTGTGGCAGATGCACTCTCAAGAAGACATGTCTTGCTTTCTACTCTTGAAACAAAAGCTTTTGGTCTTGAGCATATTAAAGATTTGTATAAAAGTGACCTTGAATTTTCTTCAAATTTTTTAGCTTGTGAGCATACTGCCTTCAATGGGTATTTTAGGCACAATGGCTATTTATTTAAAGAAAAAAAACTATGCGTGCCTAAAGGTTCCATTAGAGAATTACTTGTAAAAGAGGCGCATGAGGGAGGACTAATGGGTCATTTTGGGGTTTCTAAAACTCTAGAATTCTTAAAAGAACATTTTTATTGGCCTCACATGAAAATTGATGTCCAAAAGCTTTGTGAAAGATGCATTGTGTGTAAAAAGGCTAAATCAAAAGTTATGCCTCATGGTTTGTATACTCCTTTGCCTGTACCTGAATTTCCTTGGATTGACATTTCCATGGACTTTGTTTTGGGGCTGCCTAGAACAAAGAATGGCAAAGATTCTATTTTTGTAGTTGTGGACAGGTTTTCAAAAATGACACATTTTATTCCATGTAAAAAGGTGGATGATGCGTGTCATGTTGCTGATTTGTTCTTTAAGGAAGTGGTGCATCTACATGGCTTACCAAGGAGCATTGTCTTTGATCGTGACTCCAAGTTCTTAAGCCATTTTTGGAGGACTTTGTGGGGAAAAGTGGGTACAAAGTTATTATTTTCCACTACTTGTCATCCCCAAACAGATGGACAAACTGAAGTAGTAAATAGAACTCTTTCTACTCTTCTTAGGATTGTTCTTAAAAAGAATTTAAAAATGTGGGAGGAATGGTTACCTCATGTAGAGTTTGCTTACAATAGGGTTGTCCATAGCACTACACAACATTCACCTTTCGAGATTGTGTATGGTTTTAATCCTTTAACACCTCTTGATTTGTTACCATTGCCTAACACATCTATTTTGAAGCATAAAGATGGGAAAGCTAAGGCTGAATTTGTGAGAAAATTGCATGAACAAGTAAAATTGCAAATTGAAAAGAAAAATAAAAGTTATGCAAAAAGTGCAAACAAAGGGCGAAAGAAAGTTATTTTTGAAACCGGGGATTGGGTTTGGATACATATGAGAAAAGAGAGATTCCCATCACAAAGGAAGTCCAAACTTCAACCTAGGGGAGATGGACCATTTCAAGTACTTTCAAGGATCAATGACAATGCCTACAAAATAGAACATCCAGGTGAGTATGGGGTAAGTACTACTTTTAATGTGGCTGATTTATCTCCTTTTGATGTAGGTGATGATGGTCTAAATTCGAGGTCAAATTCTTTTCAAGAAGGAGGGAATGATGAGGACGTAATCCAAGACATAAATGATACAATGCAAAGCTTAGGAGGTCCTATGACAAGGGCACGTGCAAGAAGAGTCAATGATGCTTTAGTTCACTTCATGATCAAGTCAATAGAATGCATGGGCCAGATTGAAGAAAAAGAGCCCAAGTTTATTCTTATCATCCAAGCATGTGATAAAAGGCCCAATAATGCATAAATAAATAAAAATAAAGGAAATACCAATAACCACACTATAATGGACGAAAATTGCAAGAGAAGTGGTAAATAAAGAATTGTCATTATTCTGCCCTTTCAAGAACCCCACTATCTCTTCTTTATTTTGCACTTTCTTTGTAATAACTCATCCCACTATCATGATAATTAGTGGCTGAAATCCTTTTGTTTTCTTAGGAGTTAATTTTTACTTATTTCATCATCTTAAGCCATTCCTATATAAAGGAGGCATGTATCTTCTTTTTGGATCAATGAATTTTGGCAAGTTTACACATTGTGTAAGTGAGAGTATTTGCTCTTAGGTTCTGGATTGGACCAAAGTTGATCTTATCAAGAAATCCTTTTCTTGTGGTGATCCTCATCCATAGGCTTATCATTCTCTCTTGGATTAGAAAGAGTGTGGTGCCCCTTCTACTTAATTCCGTTTCTTATTTCTCCTTTATTTCATATCAGTCTCGTTTATTTTATATGCATGTATCAACTTCTGTCATTCTTTCAATTATAAGGCAGATTACTTCCTCTGAGTCACAAAAGAATTAATATTCCAAAAGTTAACAAAGTTGTTTCAGGAATTTTGAAGGAAATGCATAAGTCTCAAAAGTTAGTGCATATCAATTCATGTTAATAAATAAATAAAAAAACTAATAATCAAAGAATTAATTAAACAATTAACAAAAAAAAACTAGAAGTAAAGGAAAGAGGGTGCAAGACTAAATAGGGGGTGAGAAGTTAACAAAAAGATAGAAAGCCTTTTTGTGAAGGCCCAAAAATTACAAGCCCATCAAGCCAAAAAAAGGACAAACAAGAAACCTGGGTTTCTGAACGTCGGATGGAGATTCGACGATCTTAATCAAATCTCATGATTAAGGCTTTCTGGGCCTCATGACCAAAATCAAATGGTGATCATGCGCATGCCCACGGTGGTAACGATGGGGGATCCTGCACCAGATCCCTCCATATTTAAGATCCAACACCAATAAATTGGTGCCACATGGCAACCCCTTTTTAAAAAAATAAAAACAAAAGAAGTAAAAGGAATAAAAACAAAAAGAAAGAAAACAAAGTCAGATCCATATTTCCCTCATCTTTCGGTCATCCTCTCACTCTCTCTTTCATTTTCTAAAACTTCTCAGATCTCTCTCATTCTCTAATGGCAGAACATTAAAAGCATTTATCTTATATTTTTTCTTTTACAACAAAAAAACAACAAAATATAAAAGCTTCTCAACCTTATCTGTATTTAAAGAAAACTATGGAAAACAAAAGAAAAAAAGGGCTACTAGCGACAAAAATAGGGTGATGGGCAGTGCAACTTGAACAGTGACTGCCGCAGAGCTTGGTCGAATCTACACATTATGGTTGTGTGTGAAGATACACGCGGCCGTAGAGAATGGCGTACAATTTTCTATTTTGTGAGGCGTGATGGTCAGCATGAAGATCGTGTTATGAGCGAAGGCGCGAGTTAGTGGTCGAGTTTGTTTCTACGATTCTTTCGTTCTACGTTCTACTTTGCTTTTTCATTTCGGTTTCAATTAGTTTTGTGTATTGCTATTGATGTGGATGAAGGTTTTGGAAGATGTTTGAATGGTTAAAATTGATGAATATGGTTGTGGATTTTAGGTTGTACTCATGGTTACTGAAAAAGGGAAAAATTTATTTTATGGTGGTGTTTCTAGTTTGCTTTGAATGTATGTGGGCAGGAAGGTACCAGTGTGGTTGGGAATGGTGGGATGGAATTAGGTTCTGGTTCTAAATTGAAATATGGGTGATGAAACAGAGAGGTTGGATCTTGGTATTAATATTGTGAGTTAGGGATTTGTGAGAAGAGTTTTGTACATAAAAGTGAAGCTTGCAAGAAAACGATCCTTATTTTTTACTATTCATCTTTTTTTTCTTCTCGCCAAGAGAAACATGTGAGAGAGAAGGGAAAAATAGAGGTGACCCTCTTTTGTGTGAACTTTTGTGTCTGTGTGATGGTATGGAATTGTTGGGGGGATTTGAAGTATTATGAGGAACAATGGCTACTGCCTTCTCACATTTTTGTGTGTTTTACATACAAGAATTAGGTTTAATACTTAATTATATTTAAAAAGCAAATAATGATAATATTAAGTGCAATTAAAAATAATAATGTCCTTGATTCCAATACAAAAATAAAATGTTTTCTTGATTTTTAAATTTTTTTGTATGGATTTTGTGAATCGATAGAAAATGAACAAAATATTTATTATTAAAATGTAAAGGAATTTAAGTCAAATAAAAAGCGAGCGCACTCGAAATGTAAAAAAATAAAATATACAAGCACACCAAATTCATCTACGCACAATGACGTAAAAAACAATTCCAGGTCATTATTGCGACTAAAAGACTCAGATGAAAAAGATTCGAACCAAATGAAATGCGAAGGTGCACAAATGAGAAAAAATTAGAAGAGCACACCAAACTGACCTATGTGTAATATTGTTCAGTAAAACATATAGTCGCAAATCATTTATCGCAGCTAAAAGTACCAAGATAAAAAAACTCAAACTTAATAAAACATGAATGCGAAAAAAAAGAGCACCAAACAAACCTACGCGTAATATCATTCAATAAATCATACAGTCAGAGGCTTAAACTAAAAAAAAACGCTCATTGATTTTACACGCGATTGAAAATTGCTTCAATCGATTTGTCTACAAAACTGTACTGTTATTTTGAGCACAACAAAACAAAGTTGGCTGCTTAAAAAATACCTGGAGAAAATTGGGGTATGACAGCTGCCCCTATTTAATTACCTTTAACTCGAGAGTATAAATGACAAAGACCTTCATACATTTATGGTGGAAGATGATTAAATGCAAAAAGGACCCCAATTTTGTCCATTGAGGTATGGAAAGAAATAATGAAAAACTAAGAGCACATCAGGATAGGAAGCAAAATCATCGTCAACTCGAGGGTTGATGCTTAGATCAGGGTAACAAGGATCGCTATCAACTCGATATTTGATGCTTAAATCAAGGTAAGGAGGATCATCGTCAACTCGAGAGTTGATGCTTAAATCAAGGATAAGGAGATCGTTGCCAAATCAAAAGTTAATGCTTAGATCAAGGATAAAGAGATTGTCGTCAACTCGGGAGTTAATGCTTAGATCAAGAAGAAGGAGATCGCCATCAACTCGAGAGTTAATGCTTAGATCATGGTAAGGATATCACCATTAACTCAAGAGTTGATACTTAGATTAAAGATAAGGAGATCATCGTCAACTCGAGAGTCGATGCTTAGATCAAGGTAAGAGGATCATCGTCAACTCGAGAGTTGATGCTTAGATCAAGATAAGGGGATCACTTTCAACTCGAGAGTTGATGCTTAGATCAAGGATAAAGAGATTGTCATCAATTCGTGAGTTGATGCTTAGATCAAGGAAAAGGAGATCTTCGTCAACTCGAGAGTTGATGCTTAGATCAAGGTAGGAAGATCGTCGTCAACTAGAGGATTGACTAGGAACGCTTAAGACGACTGTTCACTGGGAAAGATTCCAAAAAGGACTTACTAGGGGAGAAATCTTACTGGAGAAAACCTTCAAAGGAGAATCTATGGGGAGATCACTTATTGAGGGAACCAATAAGAGTCCTGCTGAGATAAAAACTCACTAGAGAATTGTAATCGATTTTTATGAATTCATCTAGATTTCCGTGAGTGGTCACAAAATCCTGGCTTATGTCATGAATGCATGCTTTGTGTTGATGCATTTTATGTTGAAGGCATGCCTTTGGTTACTGGCGTAAAACACCACCTCGCATGAAATGATGCATGATGAAATGTAATAATTGATAAATGCATGTATTAGGTGTCGCTACGCGAAAAATACAAAGTCACCATCGATTTTTATTTATTCCAAAGGAAAGGGAAAATATCGAGAAAACCCCAAAAGAATGGTCATCGCAACCACGAACAGGTTCGGAAGTCGGTTATGCAAGGGGAAGGTATTAGCACTCCTCACATCCATGGTACTCCATGGGAACCATCTAGGATGTTTGCGCTTATGTGTGTATTGTTTATCGAATGTTTGCTTGCCAAAGGTTTGCGGAGTGAAGGTAGATTTTAAATTAGTGTGCTCACCAAGGATTTGGATCCTCGTGCCTACGTATGCCCACTTGTTGAAGTGGGAAATCAGAGCTTTCGCAGTTCGTGGGTTTAAAATTGTTTGTGTTTGTTTCGTTGATTTTATTACCTTGAAGAAGGATTTTCGATTGTGTCGCCCTAAGGCTCAAACAAAAGGTTTGAATGAGTTGAATTGTATTTAAGTTTTGAGAAAGAGTTATTGATATCGGATTGCACTAAAGACTATGGATAAAGGTGAATACCTCAAACTACCAAGCCAAACGTATTGTGTTCGAAGCATTCAGAATGAGTGTAGGAAAACTCCAGTCTCATCCCTTCTTTATCGCTTAAGGCTCGTGACGTACGATCCTAATCGCCATTTATTGTATTTTTGAGTTTGATTTGGAAAAAGACCGCTCGACGTTGGATCAAGGGTTTGTTTATTGTTTTTTATTTAAGAAAATACCGCTTGATGTTGGATCGAGGGTTTGATTATGGGTTGCGAAATGGTGAGTGTTCCTAATGCCTAAGGAGTAGCTAATCAAGCAATAAAAGAAAGTTAGTAAATGCGTACATGAGAAAGGGGATGGGGGTACATGTAAAGTACAAGGGCGTGCAGGAAATAAAAGGTCTCATTGTCAGGTAACCCAAGAGAAAGCCGTGTGTGTGCAATTGTGTACTAAACTAGAAAGCACATAAAAGATTACAATTTATCTTGAATCTTGAATGCTCCATCCATGTTCGAGTTGAATATTTGTCTAAGGCCTTTTGCAAAGGGTGCTAATGAGTCTCTAGGTCCATTATCCAAAGTTCTTTCCATGCTTGAGGAATTATAATCTTTTTTTGCTTTTTATTTAAGTCTTAACCATTTATAGATATATTTTAGGATGCACAATATGATATGAAATATAAACCAAAATAAAGCGAGTGAAGTAAATGACAAAAATAAATGCAAGAAGCGAAACTTAAAAGTTAGAAGTTAGAATGCGGAAATTTAAGAATTAGATGCGAAATAGTAGAGAGTTAGATGTTAATTGCGAAAATTAAAAGTGTTAGGAGTTAATTGTTAGAAGCTAGTAGTTAGTTACAAGAGTATAAGAGAATTGAAAATAAAAATAAGCAATCAAATATCAACAATTCTACTATTATAATGACTAGAATTCATATCTAACTTAAATATCCAAAAATATAAAAAATATCAATGTCAAAAATATAAATATCTACAAAATAAAAGCTAAAAAAATTCTAAAGATTATGCTAAGAACAAAGTCTAAAATTAATTCTAACATTTAAAACAATATTACCAAAATTAATTCTAACATTTAAAACAATATTACCAAAATTAATTCTAAAACAAATAATACAATTATCTAAACTCTAAACAACAATCCGAACTCCAACCAGCATGGGCCTGAGCCGGTTCCAAGCCCACTCTGGGAGAGTGCCTGGACAATGGAGGGGGTGCAAACAATAACTATCACACTTAGGCATAACGTGAAAGCCCAAGGATAAACCTATGGAAGAAGCTCTCTCATCTTCCTCACATCACGCTAACGAATTCACATGGAGAAGAACCAGGTCGGGACAACGAACCTTGCCGCGCCGGCTTTCGCCACCGGCGGCGGAAATCTGGACTTGAAGAGCGTCCTCCACCTCCTTCACGCCTCTCTCAAACACGAAAATGACAAACTCCTCCTTCCGAGTACAAATTAACGCGATTTGATTCCACAACGGAACGAATCTAACGGCGAATGGAAACACGAAAACAAAATCTAACGCGATTCACACCACAACAGACGAAATAACGAGATGAAAAGGAGAAAACTCTACTGGCGGTGGCAAAGAAGAGTTCGAGACTCAAATGATTCACAACTCCGATCCTTTGATCCTCTCTGATGCGGTTTGCTTTTGCTACACGAGTATGCTTCTGTTTCCGTTACTCTCCGTGATTTTTCGGTGCTTTGTATTGGAATTATGACGTTGTTATACTACTTCCGTTTGAAGGTGGAATACTCCGAAACTCTACGGTTGAGCTGATGCGAACAAATGTCGTGGCAATGGGAGGATGTTGAAGAAATTAAGGAGAGGATGATAAAGATTCGAGACGCGGGAAGATTGAAGAAGAAAGGGAATCGAGAGCGGGAAGAAGAAAAAGAAGGACCCCAAAATCCAACTCTAATCGCGTATTTATATCTCTCAAACTGAATTCTGGTGAGTTGATTTCATTTTCCGTTTTGGTTTCGTTTTCAATTTTCACGTTTCAACGTTGTGAACTCATGGCTTTGCAGCTTGGCCGTTGCTTATTGCAGCTTTTGAATTTTAAGCCGTTTTCCTGTTGCGGTTTCTATTTTGTTGTTGCGTTTCACTATAATTCTCAATGCCATTTTGCTTTGCGTTTGTAGATGTTGGGTGAAGTTGCTGCGTTCATATTGTTGAGTTTTGACTCTGTATCCGTTTGTGCGTTACCGTTTCATTTTAGTTTCATGCTTGTTGTGGCTTGAACTCACTTGTGTTTGGCCTGCGCTGTTTTGCAGGATATTTGCACGTGGTGAAGTTACTCGGCTTGGCATCTTGTGCTTTTGCTTTGGCTTTGACACGCGTGGCGTGGCTTATTGTTGTGCTGCGTTTGTTGCCGTGTTGTTACTGCCCTTTGCAACTTGGATTTGGCGTTTTGCGCGGTAGCTGATCATGGCTTTGGAGATGGTATTTTTTCGAATTGTCTCATGGATAGCAGCGCATTGATGTGGTTTGGTTTGATGGTTGTGGTTGAGTTTAGATGTAGGTTGAGCTGTTGTTTTGATTTTTATAAGCGCTTCAAGTTGTTGGCTTGTGTAGCTTTGGCTATTGACGTGTTGGTTGGTTCGCGTTTTATCTCGCAGCTTTTCGGCTTACTTCATCGCGTTCTTCCCGTTTGCAGATGGCTTTTGTAGCAGCTTTAGTGAAGTACCCCTCTGCTATGTACTTCCGATGCGTTTTCAATATTTTGCAGCTACAACTTACTTCCACTGCGTTTTACTCACGTGTTGTACTTGGCTTTTGCAACCGCACCTTATTTTTGTCTTTTCTTTTACGTCATTTTGGCATTGTGATGTGTTTCCTGCATCATGCTGTTATGGATGTGGGCCAAGGGGATTAATTGGGTTATATAAAAATGGATTTAAGAATTGGGCTTGTTGGATTTAGAAATTGGTTTTTTAAAAATGTGGATATGGAGTAAGCTAAATGGATTACAAAATGATTTTAGGAATTGGTTAATGGTTTGGATTAAAAAAAAGATAGAATGGTTAAGAATTATGGATTAGAAATGAGTAATGGTTATGAAAATGGATTTGGTGGATAACCAAGTGGATTATGGATAGTGAACATTTGGATTTAGTCAAATGGATATTTGGATTGGAAAAAATTAAAAGGTTAAATGGGCTTAACAAGAATGAATGGGTTTAACCAAGATTAAAAATCCAAAATTATTGACACCGAAATATCGACTTTCAAAATGACGCAATGACTTCTACAATTAATCAGAAACTCAAAGGTCAATTAAAATTCCACAAATAAAATCTACCCTCAAGAATCAATCTAAACTTCAAAAGTTAATTTGAAATTGAAATCAACACGAAGTTAGAATTAATTGGAACAATTATTGACATGGTTACGAGATGATGATTGTATATACAATGGATTATTGAATCCAACCGACACGACTTGTGAATCGAATTGAATCATGCTTATTCAAATGAAAGGAATGGATGAAAATGATATGCAAATGTGCAGGGTTAGTGACCTATAAGATCAATGTGAAGGGTAAGGTGAATTTCAGGGTATGACAGTTGCCCCTATTTAATCTTCTCGGACCTAAATGTATGGATAGCAACGACTTCCAGACAATCAAGGTAGGAGAGGATTAAATACTAGAATACTGGAAATTTGCCCGCCATGAACAAATGGAAAGCTATGCAAAGATAGGCCAAAGAGAGATATTTACTAGGATATGGGATGAACAGGCATGTCTTTGCGCAGAGCAGCTGCTGTGAACATGAATGTCATATGGTAAATGGGTATATGAGTGGTTAGATATGCTTGACGCATGCAATATGCTAATGCAGTATGATTGATTATTTTTCATTTTATCTCTACTAACAACTTTTTGTGAAGGCACCGAGAAAGAATTTTTCGCTGGGGAATATCTTCTTGGTAATTGTCTTTTTTTTGGAATGCTTTGCCAAGCGAATCCTAGGATTCGGGATGAAGGATGACCTTACTGAGGACAACAGTAGGCAAATAGAAGGTAAATCGTTGGTCGACAACTTTGAGGTTGGGGACAGCAGCAAGAGCAACACTGGTTGTTGGGGATTAAAACATCCTGACCTCAATACTGCAACTGGGGTACAACTGGTTATTCTCAACTCCGCGGTTGGAAACAAAATGCGATCAACATCGGCTCTGAGACCGGAGAAAGGGTAAGCATCAACTCTGAGGTTGAGTATAATGATGGACATCGACTCTAAGGCCGGGAACAAAGGTAGTAGGCGTCAACTCGGAGGTTGGGTATGCAGATGTCAACTTTGAGGTTGGAGGATACGAAAATGATACCGTAACTCGCAAGTTGGGAAAAAGGTAGCCACTCAACTCTGAGGCCAGGGGTGACAAGGTTCACCAACTCCAATGTTGGAAAAGGGTATTTGTTCATCTCTGAGGCTGGAAAAGATAGCTGTTAGCTCTGAGACCGGAAATAAGGAGATAAACAACTCTTAGGTTAGGGGTAACACGATACATTCACTCTAAAGTGTAAAAAGGTAGGTACTCAACTCTGAGGTCGAAAAAAGGTGATCGCCAACCCTAAGGTTGGAAAAAGTGGGGTCTAAGCTCTGAGGCTAGAAAGAGATACACCAACTCTGAAGTTGGAAAAAATGTAGCTACTCAACTCTGAGGCTGGGACACAAGCAGATACTCAACTCCGAGGTTGGGAGAATAAACGGTAAACAACAACTCTGATAACAACTCTGAGGCTGGAAAAGGAACAACAACTCTGAGGTCGAGATAAGGAAATGCGACATACAATGCTAAGGTTGGGGTAATACGATAAGCGATGACAACTCTGAGGTTGAAAAGGGCGACAACACTGAGGTTGGAAAGGGGGCTACAACACTGCGGTTCGAAAAGGGGCGGCAACACTAAGGTTGGAAAAAAGGACTACAACACTACAGTTGGAAAAAGGGCGGCAATACTGCGGTTGGAAAAAGGGACGACAACACTGCGGTTGGAAAGAGGGGCGACAACACTGCGGTTGGAAAAAGGGGCAACGCTGAGGTTGAAAGAGGGGCGACAACACTACGATTGGAAAATGGGCAACAATACTGCGGTTGGAAAAAGGGGAAACAACTCTGAGGCTGTAAATAAGAAAGGTTACCATCAACTCTAGGGCTGGGATAAGGAAAGGTGAACATATAACTCTGAGGTTGGTTAATGAGAAAAGTAACAAAAACTCTGAGGCTGGAAAAGGGATAACAATATTGAGGCTGCAAAAAGGGCGACAACACTGAGGTTGGAAAAAGGAAACATACAACTTTGAGGTTGGAAAGGGGAAACACACAACTATGAGGCCGGATATGAAAGGGATAGACGACAACTCTGAGGTTGGGAATAAGAGAAATAGACAATAACTCTGAGGCTGGAAAGAAGGAAGAAGCAACAACTTTGAGGTTGGAGTTGGAACTGACATCAACTATGAGATTGGGTATAGGATAGTCTCTCAACTCTGGGGTTAGAGGTAATGGCATCTAAAACTGAGTAAAGGGTGATTATCTCCAACTCTGCGGTTGGGGAAGAGATATCAACACCGATGGGTATCGAAAAATTGATAGAAATTGACGAGCGAAGGGAAATCAATACCGACGGGTATTGAAAAAAAAGTGATAGACACTGACAATTACTGCTTGATCGGTTTTTCGAATTTGAGAGATATGGGTTTTGCCAATGAGAATTGGACTTTGCAAGATGTTTTCCAAACAAGGTCTAGGCTTTGGCAGGCTATGTCAATTGGGCACTTTGCTGTAGATACGAAAACCTCAGGGGGTCGCACAAGCACAACGACGGGGATGATGTTTTCGAAATATGGCTACCCTTCTTGGGACTCACCAAACCTACATTGAGTATTTCAAAACAAATCAAAAGCATAGTCTTGACAGAGACAACCCTTCTCGTGCGAAAGGCGACGGGGGGAGAGTTGATTTCGCGCACCAAGCGACAAAATAAACTCACGAAAGGAGAGTTATCTCAATGAAATCATCTCCATGAAGGAGGCAACAGGCTTACGAAAGGTAAGCGAAAAAGGAATGACTTCGAACAATCCTGTCGGGGTTGCCGACTAGGAGCTTTACAAGGGTCAAAAATGTCATTTATTGTCTATTGTATAATGCCAACGGGGTGGATTATGGAAAGATGCCAACGACAATGGGCAGTTGAATAGTGCCAAAAAAGTTTTGGCCTTGATTCTTCATTATTAGAGAGATTTGTGCTATGCTGAATGATATGTATGAATGAAATGATATGAATTATGCATGACAGGTTGATGCAATGATATGAGGGTCTATGAATGCCCCAATCTTGGGTATGATGCAATGAATGCTGAGGAAGTTTGCTTGGTTTACAAGGCTTTTGATATATGGAGGGTGGGTTGCGTCTCGCATTACTTCCCGACATCTTGACTTCTACTGTTGCTGGAGAGTGGATCTGATGCAGACCTTTCGATGCCCCAGGCTAGATCTGAAAAGCTTCCAAAAGCAGGGAGAGAACCTTTACCTCTTTGGATCGTCTCGCCCCCAGTTTTTTGGGTACCTGAACGGATTTCCCCAATCACTAGGTAGGAAGCAACTTCGTCGTGGATTATCTCAATCGGATCTGCCCCAATGTCTGGGAACCCTATTCCTCTGATTAACCATCTTAGGGAGATTGACTTCTTGTGCTATTGGGGTGGCCTACCCCAGTATGAGCCTTGAAGTAGCTTTGCCTCTGGTTGGCTGCACTTTGAGGGAATGCCCCTGACTAACTGATCTTCAGAGAGATTGACTGAATCTCGACTTGACTACCTCAAATTGATTGAATCTTGTAGTGACTTCTTTTGATCGATGAGATCTCGAAGCGGTTTGTCTTTCTGTTCAACAAAGTCTTCAGACATTCTGATTGATGTGATCAAAAGAGAAGTGATTTTCCCCTGCTCAACGGAGGTCTCATGCGTTCTACACTTTTGAATCATCAAGTTCCTCAATTCACGTTCATTGTGGCGGATTCCTTGATGTCAGATGCTTACTCATGAGTAAGACAAGTTCATTTTTGGAAATGATAATGCAATGTCATTTTTATGCAGTTTTGAAATCCAAACAGGTTCACTGAAATTATGACATATAATGAATGCATCACTAATAACGAACATCATATCAACACATATGAGTAAATTGACGAGGAGTCAGTTTTAACACGATCGTTCTGACTATGGTACACCTTCGAAATAAACATTTGCTTCAATTAGGTCTTTTAAGGGTTGTAACGCAGTCTGGTTCATGGTTTTTTATAGAAAGAAAGGATATAAGGCTCGAACCTATCCTAACCCACCCGCTCTTCGTGATGTTCTCCAGTCATACGTTTAGCTAGTTTGATACAAGCACTCTTCTTCCAAAAGGATTTAGGAGTGATGGTTAGTGAACCAACGAGGATTTAGGAGGGATACGATAAGGTTGATCCTCAGGTGGGACACTCCTCTTTTGAAATTTAAATGCCTGGTTAAACTGACTGACGACTACCCTGCCCCGGTCTGAGATTAAGGGTTTTATATTTAAGAAAGAAACTCCTACTCCTTGGCTCGAAGGGGTTAACTAGGGATTATCTTCCTTATATCACTAGTGTTTGGTATTTGAAACAATGCCTTACATCATCAGCAAGTTTTTATTCAAAAGCGTACAAGCAGTGATTTTGTTTCGTGTTTTTAATTTCATCATCCTCCTCTTAAAACCAACAGTTGGATATTGACAAGATAAAGTATGCGTGGACACGAATGAATTTATTCAAAACATGCATATTCATTTCAATGTCATTATTGTTCAAAAACAAACGAGTTTATTACAAATGAATGTTACAAATGACAATCAAGAAAATCACACATGAACATGATTGAACCAAACTAATGACTACGGGCATAATTGGCCTTATTCAGATCCTCAGACTGGAATTATTAGGTTGACAGCAGATAACATGACCATCTTCAAGGAGACCCTTCTCAAACTCTTCTCATAGACGTAGACTCTCCAAATCTACCCTAACTTCCATTTGTACTGATCATGGCATTGCAGATGTGCCCTCTTGTGGAGGCAAGGGAGTGTTCATTATGTTCAGGACTTGCGGCGTGAACATAATAGTCCTTGAATCAATCAGGTCTTGTATCTTGTACTTAAGGCTCTTACAGTCTTCGATTGAGTGTCCAGGTGTTCCATAATGGTACTCGCACCTAGCATCCATATCATAATCTAGAGGAAGAGGTGTTTGAGGGGCCTTACCTTCCCTCAACTGCACCAATGAGCTATCAAGCAACAGAGGTAGAAGTCGACCATACGACATGGGCACTGGGTCAAACTGCTTTGGAGGCCTTCTTGGTCCCTGTCTTCTTTGTTGAGCGAAGTTTCGCTGCTGATTTGGATACTGGTTCGCCACAGGGTTTCTTTGCCTCGATCGGGGAACGGGAAATGACCGCTGATACAGAGCCCTTGGAGGTACATGATATGGATGAAATCCGCGAGGCTGCTCCTGAGGTGGAAGGGGGTCAGGCATGTTCATCGGAGTGACCACTTCTGATACAACAATTGGCACGGGGTTGCCTTCCTTCCTCAGCATCGACTGTAGGATCTCCATGATCAGGCTCATCTGAGTCTTTAGCTAGTTGATTTCAACCTTCATTTCCTCTTGATTTCTTCGTAGTTCTTCCATGGTAATCTGCGACATGCTTCTAGTTCAAGACAGATATTGGGCAATCAGCTTTGTTGGAAGTGGTTTGTCTGACAAAATGCAAAGTGATGGTGAGTCTCATGAAATGCAAGATGTTATGTGAATGGTGCCTGAGTATTATATTTGAATATTTATGATGCATGAATGCATGGATGTACGGTTCATAAGCATGACTTCACAATTTGTACAACTATGCAGGATCATAGGTTCGAGATACAAATGGATGATAACACTGATTGCTTTCCATAACAGGGATCTCAATGGTCGTAGTCTAGGGTTAGATAGGGACTCCAGAGTCATCAATTCATTTGGCTGTTTGCCGCTTACGGCAAAAGCTTGCCGGTCGTCAACTCCCCAAAATGAGTCTCTTCTAGGTGAGATATTCGTACCGACCCACACGAGAAAAGCTTCTTGGGGACCCGCGCTATGCGACCATCGACATCGGGTTCTAGTCAAGGGTCTCAAATTCATGGACCTCCTTGACTGTTTGCCGCTTACGGAAAAAGCTTGCCGATCAACTCCATCAAGAAGATCTACTTTGAGTGAGATCTTCATACCGACCCATGCGAGAAAAGATTCTCGGGGACCCGTACTACGTGACCATCAATCTTAATTGGCCGAAGGTTCAATGTTCTACAAAGGTCCTTAGAGTCATGGATCATAATGAAGACTTTGATCACTTACATCAAAAGCTCGACGGTCATCAACATCTCCAAAAGAATCTACTCTAACAAGGTTCTCGTATCGTCCCTTACGAGAAAAGCTTCTCGATGGCTCATACTACTCAACCTATCCTATCTTAAGTTTACACTCTAGACTCGGGTGGAGAGTCTTTCCCACAAGGTTACTTGCAATCGGAGTTGCATCCATCAATATCGTAGAACGAAGGAATTATGTAATAGATATCCAAAGGAATTTAAAGCACAAGGCGATAAATAAGGCAAATAATATCAAAAGGATAAGCACCCACACACATGCGAGGAAGCAACCTAGATTAGGCTTGACTTTCTTAGGGAGGTGTCCCTAACAGAATCGCCAGCTGTCGCTACGCGAAAAATACAGAGTCACCAACGGTTTTTATTTATTCCAAAGGAAAGGGAAAATATCGAGAAAACCCCAAAAGAATGGTCATCGCAACCACGAACAGGTTCAGAAGGCGGTTATGCAAGGGGAAGGTATTAAAACCCCTCACATCCATGGTACTCCATGGGAACCATCTAGGATGTTTGCGCTTACGTGTGTATTGTTTATCGAATGTTTGCTTACCAAAGGTTTGCGGAGTGGAGGTAGATTTTAAATTAGTGTGCTCGCCAAGGATTTGGATCCTCGTGCCTACATATGCCCACTTGTTGAAGTGAGAAATCAGAGCTTTCGTAGTTCGTGGGTTTAAAATTGTTTGTGTTTGTTTAGTTGATTTTATTACCTTGAAGAAGGATTTTCGATTGTGTCACCCTAAGGCTCAAACAAAAGGTTTGAATGAGTTGGATTATTTTTAAGTTTTGAGAAAGAGTTATTGATATCAGATTGCACTAAAGACTATGGATAAAGGTGAATACCTCAAACTACCAAGCCAAACGTATTGTGTTCGAAGCATTCAGAATGAGTGTAGGAAAGCTCCAGTCTCATCCATTCTTCATCGCTTAAGGCTCGTGACGTACGATCCTAATCTCCATTTATTGTATTTTTGAGTTTGATTTGGAAAAAGACCGTTCGGCGTTGGATCAAGGGTTTGTTTATTGATTTTGATTTAAGAAAAGACCGCTTAATGTTGGATCAAGGGTTTGATTATTGGTTGCAAAATGGTGAGCGTTCCTAATGCCTAAGGAGTAGCTAATCAAGCAATAAAAGAAAGCGAGTAAATGCGTACATGAGAAAGGTGAGGGGTACATGTAAAGTACAAGGGAATGCAGGAAATAAAAGGTCTCATTGTCAGGTAGCCCAAGAGAAAGCTGTGTGTGTGCAATTGTGTCCTAAACTAGAAATCACATAAAAGATTACAATTTATCTTGAATCTTGGATGCTCCATCCATGTTCGAGTTGAATATTTATCCAAGGCCTTTTGCAAATGGTCCTAATGAGTCTCTAAGTCCATTATTCAAAGTTCTTTCCATGCTTGGGGAATTATAATCTTTTTTTACTTTTTATTTAAGTCTTAACCATTTATAGATTTATTTTAGGATGCACAATATGATATGAAATATAAACCAAAATAAAACGAGTGAAGTAAATGACAAAAATAAATGTAAGAAGCGGAACTTAAATGTTTTTAATTTTGTTGCTTGGGGAATTCTTGTTAACCGTTTTGGTTTCGTTTTCAATTTTCGCGTTTCAATGTTGTGAGCTCATGGCTTTGCAGCTTGGCCGTTGCTTATTGTAGCTTTTGAATTTTAAGCGGTTTTCCTGTTGCGGTTTCTATTTGGTTGTTGCGTTTCACTATAATTCTCAATGCCGTTTTGGTTTACGTTAGTAGCTGTTTGGTGAAGTTGTTGCGTTCATATTATTGAGTTTTGGCTCTGTAGCCATTTGTGCGTTGCCGTTTTGTTTTAGTTTCATGCTTGTTGTGGCTTGAACTCACTCGTGTTTGGCCTGCGCCGTTTTGCAGGATATAGTTACTCGGCTTGGCATCTTGCACTTTTGCTTTTGCTTTCACTCGCGTGGCGTGGCTTATTGTTGTGTTGCGTTTGTTGCCGTGATGTTGCTGCCCTTTGCAACTTGGATTTGGCGTTTTGCACGATAGCTGCTCATGGCTTTGGAGATGGTATTTTTTCAAAGTATCTCATGGCTAGCAGCGTGTTGATTAGGGGTGTTCGCGGTGCGGTTTGGGCGGTTTTGACGATAAAAATCATCCGAACCGCAAGAGAAAAAAGCATGCGGTTCGGTTTGGTTCGGTTGATTTTTAGAAATAAAACCAAACCAAACCAAACCAAACTAATGCGGTTTGGATTGGTTCGGTTGGTTCGGTTTTTTACAATATTTTTATTGAGTCATACATACACCTATAGAGAACAACGTAATTTTGTATTTAATCATTCATACATTACTAAATAACATAAAAACTTATCATATTTAGACAAAAACTTCGCATTCAATATACACAAAATTAGATTAGACAAAAATGGAATAAAAAACATATATATAATAGTAGAATAAAATAATATCAAATACATTATAATAAAATATAAAAAACATATGAGATGAGAGATTAGAGAAGATGAAAAAAAGAACACATGAGATTCGGGATTGAGAAGAAATGTGCGATAAAAACGTAATTGGAAGAGAAAATAGTAACATAAAAGATAAAAAAGAAAGAACAGAAGAGATGGAATATTAGAGTAGAAAAAGTGAAACGTACATGGTAAAGAAGATGAGAAGAATGTGTGATACTATTAGGAGAGATTTAAGAAGGTTGAAATTGATATCCTAAGTGTGAGTAAGAGAAAATCGTTTTTAATTGTAAGGTTAAGGCATACTAAGTTTGAGTTTTGGATTGGATGTGAGATAATTGAAGTTTGAGTTGTAACATAATGCGGTTTGGTTTGGTTTAGTTCGGTTTGAAAAATACAAACCGCAAACCAAACCAAACCGTGCGGTTTTGTTAGAGAATGACCCAAACGGATCCGAACCAAATGCGGTTTTTTGCGGTTTTGGTTTGGTTTGGTTTGGTTTGCGGTTTTCTATTGGGTTGGTTTGGTTTTGAACACCCCTAGTGTTGATGCGGTTTGGTTTGATGGTTGTGGTTGAGTTTGGATGTAGCTTGAGCTGTTGTTTTGATTTTTATAAGCGTTTTTAGTTGTTGGCTTGTGTAGCTTTGGCTATTGACGTGTTGGTTGGTTCGCGTTTTGTCTCGCAGCTTTTTGGCTTACTTCACTGCGTTCTTCCCGTTTGCAGATGACTTTTGTAGTAACTTTGGTGAAGTACCCCTCTGCTATGTACTTCCGCTGCGTTTTTAATATTTTGCAGCTACTACTCACGTGTTGTACTTGGCTTTTGCCGTTGCACCTTATTTTTGTCTTTTCTTTTACGTCATTTTGGTATTGTGATGTGTTTCTTGCATCATGTTGTTATGAATGTGGGCCAAGGGGATTAATTGGGTTATATAAAAATGGATTTAAGAATTGGGCTTGTTGAATTTAGAAATTGGTTTTTTAAAAATGTGGATATGGAGTAAGCTAAATGGATTACAAAATGATTTTAGGAATTGGTTAATGGTTTGGATTAAAAAAAAGATAGAATGGTTTAGATTTATGGATTAGAAATGAGTAATAGTTATGAAAATGGATTTGGTGGATAACCAAGTGGATTATAGATAGTGAACATTTGGATTGGAAAAAATTAAAAGGTTAAATGGGCTTAACAAGAATGAACGGGTTTAACCAAGATTAAAAATCCAAAATTATTGACACCGAAATATCGACTTTCAAAATGACGCAATAACTTCTACAATTAATCCGAAACTCAAAGATCAATTAAAATTCCACAAATCAAATCTACCCTCAAGAATCAATCTAAACTTCAAAAGTTAATTTGAAATTGAAATCAACACGAAGTTATAATTAATTGGAACAATTATTGACATGGTTACGAGATGATGACTGTATATGCAATGGATTATTGAATCCAACCGACACGACTTGTGAATCGAATTGAACCATGCTTATTCAAATGAAAGGAATGGATGAAGATGATATGCAAATGTGCGGGGTTAGTGACCTATAAGATCAATGTGAAGGGTAAGGCGAATTTCAGGGTATGACATTAGGTAAAGGGATGTGTGCCAATACAAATTGGACTTGAAAGTAAGTATGTCAGTCAAATATTATTTTCTTCTATTAAAAAGAGCCAAGCGAGGTTAATCTTTTGAGATGTGCGTGCCAAGTGGAGTTGGACTTTGAAAGGTGATTAGATTTTCAGTCGAGTACTTGATTGAAAAATAGACCTGATTAGATCGCTAGACGAGTACTGGACTTTGAAATGAAAGTGATTTGATTTCTAGACGAGTATTAGTCTTTAGGACGAACAAGATGAAGGAGAATAGCGATCTAAAATGCAGAGGAATTTAAAATTTTTCTCCTTTAGTGATTCATACGAATGGGCATGATCAATGATAGAATCGCTACCTCTTATGTGATTGAAACTTTTGATGCAAATCTAAGGAGCGATCACGAATGTTGAATGGTGACAACGCCTATACTCAGTCCACACAAACAGATTCCTTCAGTCTCAGTGCTAGCTGCTACGAATGAAGGCTTTGAGTGAGAGAGAGAGAAACGAAATTTCATCTGAACAAATGCTTTTGCACAAGGGTTCTTTTTATATAACCACTTATTTGGGCTGTAAGCTAAAAAGCCCACTTAAGTGTATGTGGCCCATATCTTATGATATACCAAAATCACTTAAACGCGTGGTACCTTACCATATTTCATATTCTACTTAAGTGCACTACACCTTACGATGTTCTACAATTCACTTAAGTGCACCGTACCTTATGATGTTCCTTATTTACTATATCTCTCATCAATCCGTCCTTTTGTGTGTGACCCTGTAGGTTTTCGCGACATTGACAATTATATTAAATCACGTATTTAATATAATAAATAGTGAGCGATATCTAGCAACACATCACTGCTACCCAAGAACCGAAAATGTCATGTGATATGACAAATCCTTTTGTGATAATACTTATGTGTACAATTACCCTTTTTCCCTTATGTCTATATTGAACACAAGGCATAAACTGTGTCATCCTTGTCCAGTTCAATATTGGGTCCGTAGACATTTATCCTATTACGCAGGATGGGCAAATTCCATCTAGGTCACTCATGTCCCTTAGCATGCTTCGTGGAGTACCCATCAACTGTCTTTATGGTCATCCAGTTCTGGACAATGTTTGATCAACAATAAGGCACTCGACTCTACATCTAAGGTCCATAGTGGTTTCAGGTCGAAGGGTGGTATACACCATTATCACCATGAGAATAACTTATGACACTTTGCATAACATTCTATATAGTATTCTCATAACGGGCCAATCCAGTATAAATATTACTCTTAATATTCATACCTATGTTTAAGACTTGATAACTCCTTATCCATGATCCATGAGATGTGATCATCAGTCTATATACATAATAGTCTTAATGCTTTAATGTTATCCCACTTCACAACAAAGCTCGACTACGGATACTTTAAGAATAGTATCCTTATGTTTAATGGGATCTCATGATTAAGTCACACTTGATACATTAAACGGACTAGCTATTCTAGGGACTTTATTAAACAAACATAATAAAGAAAAAACCTTTTATTATTAATAAATAATTCGATACAAGTACCAAAAGTATTGGCCTCTAGGGCTTACACCAACAGAAGATTCAATTTTCAGACGGGTACTGGATTTGAAAATTATAATGTTAGACGAGAATTAGATTTGCAAATCAAACTGCCAGACGAGAACTGGATTTGAAAACTAAACATGAATTTAAAATAAACGGTTAGACAAGATTTGGATTTAAGAATAATTACCAGACTGGAACTGCATTTGACAACTTGCTACCAAATGAGAACTTGATTTTAAATCGGAGACCTCTAGACGTATACTAGACTTTTAAGCTAAAAAATATTAAATCGAAGACCTCCAGACGATACTGGACTTTGAGATGTTAGGAGAGTACAGGTCTTAAAGATAAAAAAGAAGATCACCAGACGTGTACTGGAAAAAATGAAAATGGCCAGACAGGAACTGGATTTTTTAAAAGTTGCTATATGGGTACATACTTTAAAATGAAGATCCCCAGAAGTGTACTGTAAAAAAAATGAAGATGGCCAAACTGGAATTGGATTTCTAAATTTTTTTCTAGACGGGAACTGACTTTAATATGAAGATCACCAGACGAGTACTGGAAAAAAATGAAGATTTCCAGACAGTAACTGACTTTATAATGGTTAAGTGTCTAGACAAGTACTGAACTTGAAAAATATTAACTTTCCAGATGAGAATTGGACTTTGAAATTTGAATGATTTTTGAACGAGCAATAGATTCTGAAAACAAAAAGGGTATCAAAATTTTCCAGCCTTGTACTGGTATTTATGGGTGCCAAGTGGTGTTGGGCTTTGATGGATTTAAATAGTATAATACCGATGACAAAAGATCTTTAGGAATGTCAGTGAGTGCCACACATGACTCGTTCTATGCATAATGGTTGAGATTTGTTTTTATGCATGAAGTATGATGATTATTTATGCGAAATGTGTTAGAAACTCATGAAGTGTGATGAACGATGCACGCAGTATGTTGATTTTGTTCGAAGGGATATTGAGCTTCAAGTTAAGTGCCAAGTGGGATAGGTATTTTGTAAGGTGCCAAGCAATGTTGGACTTTTGTTAGGTGTCAAAAAAGGTTGAACTTTTGAGAGGTGTCAAATGAGGTTGGGATTTGGGCTTTTTAGGTGTGTCGAGCAAGGTCGGACTTTTGATTGCAGATGTTTTTTTTGCTTATGTTACAAAGATTTTCTTTATGATATCAGATTCATGCTATGGGAAAAATGCCAGATGAATGAGATGATATGCATGGTTTGATGCTAGGGCAATCCAAACATGGTCAATGAATGAGGATGATTTATGTAGTGACTTAAGGGTTTTCAAAAGTTCCCCTATGGAAGGTAATGGATGGAAGGATTCTTTTGCATCAAGGTCTCTTGTTGAGGGAAAATATCATTTGATAGGAGATTATTCTAGAATGATATTCCGACACTCATTTTAAACTTGATCGTTGCTGATGTATTATAGGATTTGCCTAAGCAACTTGAGCTATGGAGAGAACTTTCCCCTATGTAGCTTATCTTTCCCCGGTCTATTAGGTCTTTGAATAAATTTGTTTCAAAAGAAGTTTGGAAGAAGCTTTCCATTATATGACCTTGAGATGACTTTCCCCAATATTTTAAACCTTGAAGTGGTTTGCCCAAGACTAACCAACTCTTGGAGTGGTTTGCCTCCGATTGACAGAGTCTTGAAATGATTTTCCTCAGATCGGCCGATCTTTAGAGGGATTTTCCATGACCAATATTGTTTTTAGATGATTTTCCCCTGGTCAATAGAGAGTCCTGAAGCGATTTACCCAAGATTAGATCCTTTACGCATGATCAAATTCCTCGATGTTTGATCATTGTTGGAACTTCCTTGATGCTAAGCACTGACTTGCAGATAAAATTGTTCCTTCAAGATGGTTATTCTAATGCAATGCTCATGCAAGTTTTGAAATCAAAATTATTATTATAATGATATTGTAGTGTATAGTGAATCGATCAATGGTCAGAAAGCAATGTTTATTTAGACATTTAAAGTGTTGAAATTATAATGCACAAGCATGATACCAATGCAGATGATATCTTTGGAGTTAACTTAACACAATTTTGTTGTAGTATGCGTTCAAAGTAAACCTATCTTCAATTAGGTATTTTGAAGGTTGTAACGTGGAATGGTTCACGGTTTATGAACAAAAGAATATAAGGCTCAAAAGTTTTCATTTCAACCCACCCATTCTTCTTCTGATTATCTCCGGTTCTATGTTCAGTTAATTTGACACAAACATTCAACTTCCAAGAGGATTTTGAAGTTGAAGATTTGAGGTGCCAGTCACCCACTTTTGTTTGATTCTTTTTTTGGG
This sequence comes from Lathyrus oleraceus, assembly GCF_024323335.1. Classification (NCBI taxonomy): domain Eukaryota; kingdom Viridiplantae; phylum Streptophyta; class Magnoliopsida; order Fabales; family Fabaceae; genus Lathyrus; species Lathyrus oleraceus. The sequence continues at coordinate 377,874,748 of NC_066582.1, forward strand.
TATGATGGTCACATCCTCTTTCTATTTAGGGATTTTGGTGACCTCTTTTGTTTTTGCCTATTTTTTCCTTTACTTTTTTCTTCTTTTTTTTGTTTTGATTTTTTGAATAATTTTTATGAAATTTGTTCTTTTGGTTTAAAAAAGGTTGTGATTGTCATGACAATGGTTGGCGGGGAACAAGCATTATGATTTTTTATTTATTTTTATTCTCACAACTTCTTTGATACTACAAGACGTGTAGGAGGAAGAAAATATGGTTGAACCTCTTATTGGAAGGTGTATAAATGGACTGATTCTCTTGAAATTTGAATGCATAGTCGAACTAACTAAACAAAGCTACCCTGCTCCTGGTTAAGCGTGAGGATTTTTTAATACATAAAAAAGCACCAACTTTTGGGCTCGAAGGACTTAACTAGGGATTAACTCGTTAGCTCCTTAGTGTGTGGGAATTGAAACAATGCCTTACATCGTCAACAAGTTTTTATTTAAAAGCATACCATAGAAAAATTAAGTATTTTATTTACATCATCCTCCATCCAATATTTGCTAGATCAAAAGTTTGATAAAGAAAAGTAAGGTGAAGAAAAACCTTTTTTGTTATTATGATAAATAGGAAAAAAAACGAGTAAACACGAAAATATTAATTCAAAACATGCATGCTCATATCATTACTATTACCATTTTAAAACAACAAGTTCAAAGGCAAAAAGTGTAACGCCCCGAATTTTCAATTAATTTTTCAATTGAATTTTTAATTTATATGATTTATTTGGTATTTATTGGGTTTATTGGGATTTATGAGATTTTTATTTAATTAATTTATTTTAACTATTCTATTGAGTCATTACATGATTAGAATTTTTTACCAAAATAACTCAATTTTTTAAGAAAATTCCCAAAATAACCCTGATTTCAAAAAAAAATTCCCAAAGTACCCCACTTTTAGGAGGAGGCGCCAATCCAATTGGCGAATCCTCTTAAAAATTGAATGGAGGTGCCAATTGGATTGGCTAGGGAACATGATGCAGCCAATCCAATTGGCGCCCAAGTGTATTTTTACAAAGGAGGCACCAATTGAATTGGCACCTTAGTGTAAAATGCATTTTTTTTGTTATAAATAGATGTGTTGTGTGAATCATTTTTCCATATCTCATTTCATGATTTGGCAATCATGTTTGGTGTTCGTCGCTGATACGGAAAGGTGATTTATGCGAGAGACAAACCTCATATGTTGATGCTGTTCTGGAACATCACTACATTTGATCAACTAAAGAGGGAGTTGGTTCGTTGGTTAGATGGGAAAATACCAGAAGGGGGAAAAATTAGAAGTATTGAGAGACTTGACAGTATCTTTGGTTGGGTGCGAATGAAAACTGATAAGGATGTTAGGGAAATGATGTTCAGTCGAGATGACATCAATTTGATTGTTGTAATCAGTTAGAAATATTTCTGTTTTCAGTTAGCTTATTTTGTACTAATGTTTGTTGTGAACCTTGTTGTAACAAAAACTTTATGATATATAATGATTGAAGGTTACCGAAATACAATGTTACAAAAAGCTTATGACCCAGATGATGCTCCTCGATTGGGATAGATGTTCTTGTTGTGTCCTGGTTGACGACAGATACTACATAATCTTATCATTTTATCTGTCGAATCCATTTATGTCTTGATACGTGTGCTTCTTGGCCTTCCTTTTTTCTTTCTACGCATCTCGTCGTTGTGCCAAACTATATCACCTTTGTATGGAGGCCAGTATTCCTCCATTGGTAGCACCGAGAAGCTTTTATTATATACATTCATGACGGTGATGGCCTTGTACACATTAGATAAATGGTTGTAAGCGTCTTGGCGAGTATATGCGCATGCTGCAATGACGTAGGAGCAAGGAATGCGGAAGGCCTGGAATTTTCCGCAGTCGCACCAACTTTTGTTTAGTCTAACAACATAGGCTAAATTTGGTCTCCCATCGTTGTGGTCCATTGTTTCTTGGACGCTGAAATTTTGCCTATGACGGTCAAAGACTGTTATAGCGTGTGTGCTAGCTTTGATGCTCTCCTCTTTCATGACTTTCGTGCAACACTCACTAAATACTTGCCCAGACATTAACACCACGCTCCATCTTTCACCTCTGTTTGCGAACGTAGAAGCTAACATATAATACGTCGATCTTACCAAGGCGGTTATTGGTAGATTTCTAGTTCCTTTTAATACCCCGTTCATGCATTCCATAAGGTTTTTTGTCATGTGGCCCCATCGACAACCTCCATCAAATTCCCTTGTCCACTACTCTACTGGTATGTTATTCAGCCATCTTCCCGCGTCTTCATTACACAGTCTAATTTCATCACGGTAATATTAAAGAGACGGTTGAGTTAGAGCATACCCATCATTCACCACCTTCTTGCGAAAATTCTTATGTTTTATTGCACGCATGAAGTTTTGTGCAATATGTCTAATGTAATAGACATGGGTAGAAAGAGGATCATTCCATCCATTGTCATGGTTGTTGTAGGCACTCTAAATGGAAGCATGTCTATCAGAAATTAAACAGAGATTGGCTTGTGGAGCCACATGCGTTCTGAGATGTCGAAGAAAGAAATCCCATCCACCAGCCGTTTCACCTTAAACCATAGCAAAGGCAATGGGAAAGACATTATTGTTGCCGTCTTGTGCAACCGCCATAAGCAAAGTACCTTTGTATTTTCTGCATAACCAAGTTCCATCAATTTGAATAATAGGTTTTGTTAATACCTTAGGATTGGCATTAATTTTGTAAAACAAATAATGTAATCATCTCTGTTGTTTTAATATGTTGGGTTGAAGAAGTTCAACATCTGGACCAACATGTCATGTACGATGTCACGACATCATGCCTGTGACATCGCACATGTGTAGAAAACTGAATTAATTAATTCAGTATATATTCTGGGATTAGTAAGGATATTTGGTGAATATCCTAACTCCTATGTGGAGGTCTTAAAGACTCAATCAGAATATATATAGGCTCAAAATAAGGAGATATATATGGAGAGATTCTAGGATTGAAGACCTTGTTTGTAGCAGAAATTTTCTGCTGTATTTGTAACAGCAAAGAACAAGTTTGCTGCGATTTCTGAAGGCCCAAATCCAGTTGGGTGATTAGGTTATAAATAGCTCATTGTAACCTAGTTTTTGTAAGCCTCTTAGAATGAATTTTTAGGGGTGTGTGTGAGCTAAACCTCCCAATCTGTGGGAAGGTTACCATGTGTTTCTCAGTGGTCAAAGCTGAGAGTATTTGTAACTCAAAGCCTGTAGGCAAGAGTGATTTTGTTCTTGAATGAAGCTGTGAAGCAAGTTCAAGGTGTGTTAACATTACATTGTATTTGTAGTGATAGGAATGGAAACTGGAGGTTTCTATCTAGGAGTTCCTAGGTATAGATTGCATTGGGTAGGGATTAAGTGAAGAGTTGTAAACGGGGGAGTTTAACTCTGAATTAATACTGCTGATAGTGGATCTTCTTCCTGGCTTGGTATGCCCCCAGACGTAGGTCGTGTTGGACTGAACTGGGTTAACAATTTCCTGTGTTTGTTTTCCATTCTGTATGTTATAATCCTTCTGCCATAACACAGCTGGTATTCCAGTCTGCTTGTCAAGATGATAACAGACCTGGTACATAGCCTTCTGCTGAATGTCAATCAAAATGTCCTGACATTCATCATTGACAGCATATACTGAATAATAGGCTAGTTGGCTTTTATGCTCCAGTCCAGTATATATTTAAGTCTGGTTTTCAAGTGGAAAACAGACTTGGCCAAATGATCATTGTGAAACTGTCAAACTGGATGTCTAGACAGTCGTTCATGTATGCTGATACTGAATTAGAGACTGGTTGGTCTTTTACAGTACAGCAAATTTAGCACAGTCTGGTTTGTTTAGGAACATAACAAAATCAGCATGGTGTATATGTTCTGACTGTCAAACTGAATGTTGTGACATTCATTCCTGACAGCATGTGCTAAAGTGTAGGATGATTAGTTTTTCTGTTACAACATTTTTCTCAGGCTATTCCTTAGGAATACAATAGCTGAGCTAAAATCCAGGAAACCAACTACTACCCTACAATTAATGAACCTAACAAATGGCCTATGTGTTAGCAATCTAATAAGTGGTAATTAGATTAATGTATTCAACCTTATTTCAGGAAATACAAGTAAAAGGCAAACATACTGGAATAATGTAACAAATGATGTCCAAACCAAGATTAAGACATCATGCTGATAACTGTGTAGGAAAACAACAGAAGTGAGTGCTATGATGGATCTTTGCTGAGTTTGTATACCAGATGCACAGGACTAAAGGTTCCTTCCCTCTAGGGTGACATAGAGGGAGATGTCGTGACATCTGTGAAAGAGTGAGTCAGTACAAGGTTTTTAATGTGTTAACTGTCTTGCTGTATTAGTTACAATGTTGGATCAGATGTCATGACTTGGAGTAGAACATCTGAATTCTGACTACGCCAGAATTTCAATTGGTATCAGAGCCGGCATCCTGTTCTGTTTCTGGATGAGATCCATGGCTGATACTTTCTGGTATCTGGCAAGAAGTTATTTTAGTACTGGTGTTGGAACCTGAAGATGGTTCTGTGGTTTCCCTGAATGGTCCCTTGAAGTAGGTGGATGGACTATTCATGACAGGAACTGTGTGTATCTGCCTCTAGAGATTGGCAATTGGCCTTTGTATGGGACAGCTGTGCAAGTATTGAATCATATTCAAACTTGGTATGTTCTTGGAGGCTGATCTGATGAAGTGTGTGTTCATTGGTTGAGTTGTATTATGATTTCCGCTGCATAATACCTGGCAAAACTCAAACTCTGATGTAGTTTCCCCATGTGGATGAAAGGCTGCTGTGATCAAGATTTCATCATATTCTACTGAATATGTCAAAGATACTTGAGTCTCATCAAGTCCACTCTTCTTGGTAAGAATCATCTGATCACTGATTCTTGTACTCTCCTGGGTAGTGCATATGAAGACCTTGAAAACTTTCAAGGAGGGTTTGCTTCAAGGAGGTTAAACTAATGTTCTATGTGATGTTAGAACATGCTGTTCAACAAGTAGGCAGCTACTGGTTGAAGAGCAGATATGTTTAGGTGTCAAACAAAGGGATACCTTGGTTTGAAACCTACTCCTGACCTGGAAGAGGAGACATCTGTGTGTGCTAAGTTGACAAGGGTAGGGTCAACTGTGTGTGTGCTCAAGAAGGTCACTTTTAGAAGTCTGATCTCTAGAAGTGGAGCTGGTTGAAATGTGACACTGTGCAATCCCCACTGCGTGCCTTATTCCTGTAGATTGATCAGGGTTGGATAGTTGTTTCCTGAAGTACTATGGTGTACTGGAAGACAAGTCCCCTGGATGATAGAAGTCAATAATAGGGTAACCTGACTGCTATTCCATTTAAGAGGATTGGGACCATGAAACTTGGTATTCAAACACCACGATCAGAAGTGGCAGTTCTTTCAAGGAGTGAGAATATGAAGATTCAGAGGTTGGTTGAGGTAGTATGCTCTGGCAATGCATATCTACTATGGACTAGTGTTGTTGTCTTTCACTAGTACTTATGGTCAGCTGAAGTCTGATTGGTGTGATTGGTGTATGTCTAGGTATAACTCATAGAGTTAGGTGCCACTGGTAGGGATGGTGTATGTCATGTTGAGACATGTCTGTACAATGCATGGATATTGGTGTGAAGTTTCCATGATTGTCAATTTGAGGGGGAGTTTTGGTTAACCTCCTCACATTTGGTCAGCCTAGGGTCTGGTTGGCTGTTGACCTGTGTCACATGGGTTCTGGTGGTGGTGTGACACATGTGCAAGGAAGAATTCATCTCTCTCATTCCTAAGGGTGAATTTAATCTGAGAAGATTTTCAACACTGTTGAAGTGCTTGCAAGCAGAAGATGTTGACACTAGAAGAGTATTTTCAAAGTAGTCTTATGGTGGAAGTATCTGAAAGGAATATTGGGAAAGGATTTAAGATCAATGTCAACTTGTGCCAAGTACAAGTATGTAATTGATTATCCTTGGAGCTCAAGATAACTGATGTTCTTAAAGATGTTGGAACATCTCTTCTTCAAGACCCTGTGCAGAATCACAGGAAGGATAGTACATGGGTTTATGATCTATCTCTTTGGTGGCAGCAAAAGCATATGATCTCTGAAAAGGTTTCCTGGCAAGAAACATGATTCAGCCTTGGTATGTACAAGAAGAAGAAGACATCATAGTCTTGATGGTGGTTACTTGGATCAGTTTATTTCTGATCTAGGTAAGGAAGTGCATTAGCTTATGCACACTGTGGAGTCAAGAACAAGTGGCAGCAGTCTTGACATCATGGAAACAACCTTGCTTTAGGATGTGGGATCCTTGGTATAGCTGAGGGGTCAGTTTCTAACTGGTCCTTTTGAAGACTCATGCATCAGAGTGTCTGATGTCTTTGGAGAAGAAGCAGGAATTCATCAAGGTGTGAGCTTGGATGACTTAACTGCAAACCTGCAAGATGGAGGTTGTTTACTCAAACTTGGTTCCACAATCAAGTCTATGAGAACATCGAACTCTTGTTCTGTGAAGGGAGGAAGTTCTTTCAAGTGGCAGAAGAAGGAGCTGAATTCAACAGCTAGATGTCAAAACACAATGTTGTGACATTTGATTCAACATCAGATTCTTAGTTGGTGAAGTGGCACATCAACAGGAGATAGAAGGGTCTACAGGGTTGTAGATTGGATACTTAAAAAAGGTCGTCCTCGTTGCAGTTCTTTGGAGTTGCCGGATAGAAAGGATATTACATGTTCATGTCTTAGAAATTCTAAGTTTTGTTCAACATGTAGCTTGAAGTTCAAGTCTCACTTGGAAGGTCAGAATATCTTTGGGAGAGGTCTGATAGACGTGGAGAGGTCAAAGAATGGCATTTGACTTTTTCATATGAGGATTCATGAAGGAGGTGATCAACCAGTGGCTTTTGGTCTATCTCAGAAGTGAGTTCGAAGAATCAAGATAATCCACATATGGCAGCAGATTATTCTTGAGGAAAGTCTGAGACAAATTACTTGTGAGCAGAAAAGTAGTAAGTTGAAGACAAAAGGAGGTGTTTTCTATTCATCTCTTGGAGCTTGTGGTAGGAGTTCTGAGCTGTCTATGGAAGATTATCTCTTGTAATGGGATGAAAATGTATATGTCCCAATTTATGTCTGGGTTCTTCTTGATCAAGCTGGTGACTCAGTGATATCTGAAGACTATCAGATGGTGTTCCTTGTTATGTTGTGAAGGATGTCCCAGCTGATGTTAGAACATCTTGTGAAGGGGTCTTCTGTTCTGGTCAGAAGAGAGAGTGACACAGAGTGTGGGTGTGGTCAGCCAAGTGGGTTGAACAGAGGGGGTACTCTTGAAGACATGAAGACGCGTCTTATGTTTTCCATTCATCAAGTGGTCTGGATTCTCTTTGAATCAGGTAGTATGTGAAGGTCCAACTTTGGGGTGTTGGATATGCTCATGTGTGACCTCCAAGTTTCAAGAGGGGAGCAGGTTGTCCATGACAGGGGGAGTTTTGTCATCAAGCTTGTGGTCTACGTATTCTCAGATAACTAGGTATGGCACCTTGTCAGTTATCAGGATGCTGTGATGTTGTCAAGGCTGAGTGAGCAGAAGAATGTCTGACCGGATGTCATGACATTGCCCTGGACAATGCTGTCAATTCCTTCTGAATCTTAAAGTCATTAGGAATTATAAGGGTGATGTGTCTAATTTTGATAAATCAGAATAAGCCTGATGGCTACAGCTGTGTGGTACAGGGGGAATAACCATCTGCTGAAGTGTGGGAATTTGGCTGTAGTAGTGCCAGATGTCAAGTCTATACTGGAGGTATGACAGGGGTCTTAGGAAATGTTGAATACTGGCAGAATGCAGGAAAAAGCCGCGTGGAATGTTAACACATCGCGTGCAACGTGTCTGACTGCATATATGGACTAATCTTCATGCACTGGAACTGCTGTTTTGGAAAAGAAACAGTCAAGAGCTATTAAAGGTATTCAAAGATAGTCTGAGATTTTGTTGGTGATTCTATGATTGTTTCTCAGCAAAAATTAATGAATCTTGACTAAGCATTTATTCCTACCGTTAATTCCTAAGCACGGGCTGGACTATTTAAAGGATGTAATAGCCCTCTTCTTCTCATAAGAGAAACACTCCATTCCCTCAGAATCATGGGGTATGTTAAGGTTTGGGCAAGCTGCGCCTGGATCTGGTTTTGTGAGGGGTGCCTTTACAAATGTTTAGCTAAAAAGGGGGAGAGAAATACAGTCCTGGGGTTGAGAATGTACCAGAAGCAAGCTAACTGTGGTAGCAAACAGAAGTTGGTGTCAGGCACAAAATCCACCAACTGGGTATATCACTTGTGTCTTGTGATCTGAGTTAAGAGGACAGTTGTGTCTTGTGATCTGAGTTACATTATCTATGTACTCGGCATTACATATTCTTCCGGAAGCTCTCCTGTTGAGGGGAAGGGTTCTGGTACAACTGATCCGTGTACCTCTACTTCCTCATGTACACCAACTTTGGTGTTTGTGGTGGTGGAGTCAATGACAGAGATGAAGAGCATACCCATATTGGGATGTTTTGTCCAGTGTATTGTTTATTTGTTTTAGCTAAAATTTGCCAAAGGGGGAGATTGTTAATACCTTAGGATTGACATTGATTTTGTAAAACAAATAATGTAATCATCTCTGTTGTTTTAATATGTTGGGTTGAAGAAGTTCAACATCTGGACCAACATGTCATGTACGATGTCACGACATCATGCCTGTGACATCGCACATGTGTAGAAAACTGAATTAATTAATTCAGTATATATTCTGGGATTAGTAAGGATATTTGGTGAATATCCTAACTCCCATGTGGAGGTCTTAAAGACTCAATCAGAATATATATAGGCTCAAAATAAGGAGATATATATGGAGAGATTCTAGGATTGAAGACCTTGTTTGTAGCAGAAATTTTCTACTGTATTTGTAACAACAAAGAACAAGTTTGCTGTGATTTCTGAAGGCCCAAATCCAGTTGGGTGATTAGGTTATAAATAGCTCATTGTAACCTAGTTTTTGTAAGCCTCTTAGAATGAATTTTTAGGGGTGTGTGTGAGGTAAACCTCCCAATCTGTGGGAAGGTTACCATGTGTTTCTCAGTGGTCAAAGCTGAGAGTATTTGTAACTCAAAGCCTGTAGGCAAGAGTGATTTTGTTCTTGAATGAAGCTGTGAAGCAAGTTCAAGGTGTGTTAACATTACATTGTATTTGTAGTGATAGGAATGGAAACTGGAGGTTTCTATCTAGGAGTTCCTAGGTATAGATTGCATTGGGTAGGGATTAAGTGAAGAGTTGTAAACGGGGGAGTTTAACTCTGAATTAATACTGCTGATAGTGGATCTTCTTCCTGGCTTGGTATGCCCCCAGACGTAGGTCGTGTTGGACTGAACTGGGTTAACAATTTCCTGTGTTTGTTTTCCATTCTGTATGTTATAATCCTTCTGCCATAACACAGCTGGTATTCCAGTCTGCTTGTCAAGATGATAACAGACCTGGTACATAGCCTTCTGCTGAATGTCAATCAAAATGTCCTGACATTCATCATTGACAGCATATACTGAATAATAGGCTAGTTGGCTTTTATGCTCCAGTCCAGTATATATTTAAGTCTGGTTTTCAAGTGGAAAACAGACTTGGCCAAATGATCATTGTGAAACTGTCAAACTGGATGTCTAGACAGTCGTTCATGTATGCTGATACTGAATTAGAGACTGGTTGGTCTTTTACAGTACAGCAAATTTAGCACAGTCTGGTTTGTTTAGGAACATAACAAAATCAGCATGGTGTATATGTTCTGACTGTCAAACTGAATGTTGTGACATTCATTCCTGACAGCATGTGCTAAAGTGTAGGATGATTAGTTTTTCTGTTACAACATTTTTCTCAGGCTATTCCTTAGGAATACAATAGCTGAGCTAAAATCCAGGAAACCAACTACTACCCTACAATTAATGAACCTAACAAATGGCCTATGTGTTAGCAATCTAATAAGTGGTAATTAGATTAATGTATTCAACCTTATTTCAGGAAATACAAGTAAAAGGCAAACATACTGGAATAATGTAACAAATGATGTCCAAACCAAGATTAAGACATCATGCTGATAACTGTGTAGGAAAACAACAGAAGTGAGTGCTATGATGGATCTTTGCTGAGTTTGTATACCAGATGCACAGGACTAAAGGTTCCTTCCCTCTAGGGTGACATAGAGGGAGATGTCGTGACATCTGTGAAAGAGTGAGTCAGTACAAGGTTTTTAATGTGTTAACTGTCTTGCTGTATTAGTTACAATGTTGGATCAGATGTCATGACTTGGAGTAGAACATCTGAATTCTGACTACGCCAGAATTTCAGGTTTGCAGAATGCGAAACCTTTGATGCATGGGTCAAACGCCCAAAAGGGACGGTGAAAAATTCTATTACCTGTAAGACAGTTTCTGTCTAACATCATTATTGGCAATGTCTCCATAATTGCCACAGTTCCTGGGACATATGTTTTTAGTGCCCATTGGACACGTAGACTATTTAACAGGGTTACTTTGGGATTTTTTTTGAAACCAGAATTTTTTTGTGAATTTTCTTGAAAAACAGGGTTATTTTTGTAAAAATTTCACATGATTATATGATCTATTGGTATGTTTTGGGTATTTTGGTGGGATTACGGGAGATGGAATATAATTTATACTATTATTCAATATTTTCTTAATTAAAATAAAATAGAGAGAATTGAATTAACTAGAGAAATAAGGAAATAAGGGAATTTGGGGTAAGAAGTGAGATAATGATGAATTTGGTGGGACAAAGTGAGGGAAAAACATAAGGTGATGGGAGGAAAGTACAAATATTAAAAGAATAAAAAAATTAGGGGTAAATAAATAGAAAAAAAGAGTGGTTAAATAAATAAATAGAAATATTTGGTATCTCAAATTTTTATTGGTTCTTCATAGTTCTAGATCATGGTCTCATGTTGCTTATTTACCTATTCAAAGTTACTCTTAGTTTCCTGAATGAATTTGTTAAGAATTTCTTCAAGTGGTGATGGTTTCCTTTGGAATGGAGTCTATTGTGTTGGTTGAGTACCTTGATTCACATTTAAGGTTTGATTATTGCTCCATTTAAAGTTGGGATGATCTTTCCAACCTGGGCTATATGTGTTGGAGTAGGGATTATTCTTCATGAAATTCGCAAATTGAACTTCTTCACTTGAGCCTCCAGAAAAACACATCCCATTTGCATGTTCTTCTCCGTAAAAATCACATTTCAAGAATTGTACCTGACTTACATTGGCTTGATTAAGGTTGCTTTCTGCCAATCTTTTATTCAAAAGTTTGATCTGAGCTAGTAGTGCAATATGAGTCTCTAAAGTTAACACATCTTTTGGTGTACATGTTGTTTCAACTTTGACCCCTTTTTCACTCTTTGATCGGTATTCATTCGAGCAAACCTTCTCAAATAATTCTTTTACTTGTCTTGTGCTCAAGGTTTGAATGGTACCTCCAGTTTAGGCATCTAATAGAACTTATGTATGACTTATGAGCCCTTTAATAAAATTTTGAATTTATTCCATGTTTCTCATGTTATGATTTAGACACCTTTGTAATAACAGTTTGTACCTTTTCTAGGAATCATACAAGGACCCGGTATCTTGTTGCCCGAAGTTAGTGATTTCGACCCTTTCTTTTGGAAAATTGGGTGGTGGTGAAGAACCTCTTTAGAAATTTGTCTTCTAATTTCTTCCAAGTACCAATTATGCCATAGAGAAGGCACAAAAACCAGTCTTTAGCTTTCCCAATCAATAAAAAGCTGAACAATCTCAACTTTACCTGATATTTTGTCACACCTATTGGTCTGCACATTGAGGTTGTTTCATAAAAGCGAGCTAGATCCTCCCACGAATCACAAATTATGTTTCCTTCGAACGGGTTGTCCCTTAAACCTGAAAGCACTGAATTTTTAATTTGAAAAGTCACAGGGTCTACAGGTATAAAACCCATAGATATTTTCCCTGCATGGTTCGTTTGAAGTAGTCCCCCATAGTTTGAGTTGGTGGAAATACCATGGTTATTTCTTCTTCTTCTTCTTCTTCTTCTTCTTCTTCTTCACTTTATTTATTAGTATAAATAGGTGAATATTTATCTACTAAATATTTTTGCACTAAAAGTGCTTTTTGCGATGCTTTCCGGTTTACTCGTGCGGTCTTTTCAATTTCCGAATCAAAAGATATTAGTTATGATCCTGAACCTCCCATAAACAAACAAAAATACTTTTAGTAGTACTGCACCAAAACGAAGAAAATTAAACACATGAAAAACAAATAACTAAATTAAAATGAAAATTAAAAATTAAAACTTAAAACTAATCGTCGCATAATCGTTGCCTTGTCGAGATTATTAATAATCCCCAACAATGGCGCCAAAAACTTAATGACTTCTCGGCAAGTGTACCAATGGTGTCGAAGTAATAAAAATAAGATTGTATCCACATATATTTCTATCTAACAAAGTTACGAATATGTGAATTTAAAAGTGAAGATTAAGGGAGGGGGTTTTGAGTTATTTTGCAAAAAGTAAATTTATTCTGAATTTAATTAGAGAAAAATACTAGGTTTTGTGTGAATCCCTTGTTTATCTTCTGTTGATGTTTAATGCATTATAGGGATGGAAAATTCGTTATATTTTTACGGAGAACTAACAAGACTACTTTACTTAATCCCTTTGTGTACAATTCATTGATATTTTTCTATCAAATTTTTGTCTATCTTTTTAGCTCATCGCGCCCAGGATGGCTAGTATCACGCACGATGCAACTCTATTGTGCCCACAATGGCGTGCGAGAGATCCAATAGCGATTCTTCTTTTTGTGCCTTTTTTCCAAGTTTTTCTATTTTCTCCAATTCTGTTCACTTGGTCAATATTGACTATTCCTTGGCACTTTTGCTTCACTTTTGCTTGATATTTCACTGAAGTCACTCCAAATACTCATGAAAAAAAATGCAATGACAGCGTGTCATCACATATCCATACACAAGTTCTTTTTTTCAGCTTAAAAACCAAATTAATGCAAGGAATAAGGGATAAAATGATTCAACTTTACCTGCAATTCCAGCTTATTTTTTTTCCCTTTGATGTGATGAAATACAACAATTATGTTTTGGTGTTAAAAAGTTGATTGAGAGTGAGAGAAATATTTTAAGGGTTTATAAAAATGGAGTCTATTTTCAGCATGAAGATCATGCAAGATGGTGTTTTATACAATTTCCCGCTTGACATTTTTCGAAAATGAATATCCAAAAATATCAATGAGTCGTTAATTAAATTAGACTAGTGAATAAAAACTCCATAAATGAGTACAAGGGTATTTCGAAGATGCATCTCCAGATACACCCAAATAATATACAGAGATACATATCTAGACCATATTTTGTTTAATATGGGGTTGATTTGAGAAAATATAGTTTGGTGTGATTTTGGATGCGTTCGGAGATGCATATCCGGATGCATGAAGGGTATTTTCGTGTTTTAAGAGGTGTGGGATGCACACAAAAGGGTGGAAAGAGTATTCCCCTTATATTATTTTGGCCTAATTTACTAGACATTGATCCTACACCTAGGGATGTCATTTTGCATATGTTAACAAGGATCCACATGAGAATCATCTGTTTGGGGATCCAAAGTTATTGATTTTCCCATGTGGGTCCAAAGTACCCTCCGCCCCGCAGATTCCCCGACCCCGACCATATTATTTAACTTATATATATATATATATATATATATATATATATATATATATATATATATATATATATATATATATATATATATATATATATATATATATATATATATATATATATATATATATATATATATATATATATATATATATATATATATCCCGCAGATTCCCCGACCCCGACCATATTATTTAACTTATATATATATATATATATATATATATATATATATATATATATATATATATATATATATATATATATATATATATATATATATATATATATATATATATATATATATATATATATATATATATATAAATAAGTGGATAAGTGCCTTGATATTTTATATTATCATCCGGTTCTATTTTTCTATGCATTGTTTTGATCGAAAAAGAAAAAATAACGAAATACTATCGTCATAGTTTTGATTGAAAAATATAAAAAAAATCTTAAGATTTGATGTTTGTCGATCTCTGTGGATATTGTGAGGATCTGTGGGGATGGGGAAAAACATGTTGGAACAAAATTGATTTGTACCATATCTCTTAGGTTTTAATGATAGCAAAGTTTTTAATGAACAATTGGGTATATTAATATTTGTTCAAGTGCACAAGATCATAGACTAAAATTTCAGGAATAAACTACGTATTGGTTCTGTTAGTAAATATCTAAAGAGAGGCTTAAAGATCAGAATCTAAAGGATATGAAGCTGAAGACCAGACTTTGAAGAAGTCTACGTCTGAAGGCCATAATTTGAAGAAGTCTACTTCTTAAGATCAAACTCTAAAGACGTCACCCTCTGAAGACCAGACTTTGAAGAAGTCTACTTCTGAAGATTAGAATCTGAAGCCAATCAAAGCACAAAGATCAAGGTGACTCTGATAGGTCACTGTCAGACTCTGATAATATTTTGGCTTCTTCTGATCACGTGAAGACCTAAGCTATTTTTCATATAGACAATTGGGATGCAAAGGATAATTTATTTTGAAGTAAATTTCAAATGACCTTTCAGTAACATTAACCATATAAAGAAACATCTCAATGTATCTGAATATAGCTTCTCAAAGACTCTCTTGTGCAGACTCTCGAATGACTCTTTTACTTCTCTATATAAGGAGCTAAATACTTGAAGAACAACAATAATCCATTTGACATTCAAAGAGTTGTTACTCTGTCAAAACATAAGCACAAGTTTAACTTAGGATTTCTTATCTTTGTATATCTTAGAAATGGCTAAGTCTTAAATAGTCTTCTTGCATTGTATTTTGTCTACACCTCTGATTGTATATTAAGTGTATTACCCAAAACAATCGTTTATCTATTAGGTAGATTTTTAGAAATCTCCTACTTAGTGTTTGAGCAGTAAAGGCTCTTGCTTTTGTGTTTGTGCATTTGAAGTCTCTTACTTGTATGCTTGATTATTGAAAGTCTCTTGCTTGTGTGATTGAGCATAGAAGTCTCTTACTTTTTGTTTGAGCATTGGAAGTCTCTTGATTATGTTCTTGAGTAAATTGTAATCTTGTTGATTATGGTGAAATTCCTTGGAAGTGCAAGGGGACTGGATTACTCTCAGTTTGTGAGAGGTACTAGAATAACTTTACGTGTCTCCTTTTTTCTTTCATTCCTTATCCACTGCTTATCACTCACCTTTGGTTCAGACACTAGACTTTGTGTTTAGAATCTAACTAGATTTTTAAAAAGAAAGAAAAAGTCTAACACAATCCAACCTCCCTTTTTGTGTTTTTCTCACATTCAGTTGGCATTAGAGCACAGTCTGTGCTAAACATTTAACAGTGGTACATAAAAGATCTTGGGAGAAAAACATATTAAATCATGTCTGAAATATATGGAATGTGTAGTGGAACTCCTAACCAACATGCTATTGTTATTCATGATTATGATGCATTTGAAAAGAATAACGATACAACTAGACCTCCAAATTTTGATGGAGACTCTGCAGAGTTTGGATGGTGGAAAAGCAATATTGAGTAAATATTTTCAGGTAGCTTGCAAGATTTAGGTTATTGTTATTGGTGCTGACAAATTTCAGTGAAAAGAAGGAGGTTCTTCTCTCCAGATTTGCCTTCGTAGTGAGCGCGTGGAAGGCTACGGACAAAGAGGAGTTCTCAAATCTTCGGAAAATTCACCGCTCAAGGAATATCTAGGATTAAGGGGTGATTGCTACACACGAAGGCTTGGAGCAGATTGGTGATATTGGAAGATTCAAGAAGCATTATCGAGTAAAGATTATATAGAAGAGTTTAACATTACGTTGTATATAACTCAACATCCAAATAGGAGATTTTATTTTTCTTAGCATTATTGTGGATTGGTGATTGTATGAGCTCTTGCAATATTTGTCAAAAAAAAGAACAATGCAGGTTCTGATGGGAAACTATTGAAGAGTGCACGTAGGCAAAGCGAGGGTGAATGTCGAAGCACTATAAATCTCGATGTACTCTCTCTTCCTTACTCTTACATTTAATTTTCGTAGGATTTGCATGCTTAGGTATTTAAATTCTAGCATAGTATATATTTTATTCAATTGGTAGTGATTTATTACATAAGGTTAGGTTTTGTTAGATTTGGTGCCTAATCGAGCTGAGTTGGTGACTAAATTTTGAGAAACAATTGAGGTTATAATTCATTGATATTGAATCGTTGTACAAACATATCTCGTCGAATATACAACTGAATCAATTGAATACTTTTGTGTATCTTCATAAGACCATCTTTGGTGTTTGTGAATCAATTTAGTTTTAATGTGATCAAGTTTCGAAAAGTATAATTTTCATATTTTTGCTTCAAACCTTCCGCGCACATCTTTTGAAAAATCTATGATATTCTATTTTTGAAAAAGCGGTTTAATTTTGTAAGAAGAGTCTATTCACCCCCTTTAGACCATTTTTCTACTTCCATATTCATACCCAACAATAATGCATGACACCACTGATAATTTTTATTTTTATTTTCTCAATACTCCATAAATCTTCACGAATTAAAAATAACTCTTAGAGTCATGCATGTCATGTTACAATGGAATTTATATATGTTTGAAATACAAAAAGTAATCGCAAAATAAATAACCGAGGTCGGATTCCTAGTGTGACACGTTTTTTTACAATAATAAAATATATTCCCTCGGTTCACTACTATGAATATTGCATTTCATGACAAAGCTTTCACCTCACCCAATAAAAAATCGAGAAATTATTCTAGGACACTTCATGTTTTTTTTAAATATCACATATTCCCTCAGTTTTTGAATATAACCGGGGTGAAAACAAACTCGGGACATGCTTCTAATCCCATCAAATGCAGTTTATGTTTTTATTTCTGTAAAAGTGTTGTCTTTATTTTTGTTTTACTTTTTATTTATAAATTAAAGGATGTATTCCTTTGATTACTTTAATAACCGAGAAGTTAGATAATTAAATTTTATTATAAAATCACCCGTTCATTAAGTTTTACCCTAAATCTAACTCATCTATAGTCGCTCCTGTTGGAAATCCACCACAAAACCTATGGGGAATTTCTATCAATCTTAATGAACAAGATTATTATCAACCACACAATGATAATGAAAAGAAAAGAACAGTTGAGAAAAAAAAGAAAGAACGATGGAGAAGAAGAAGAATATTCTTTGCAGAGTTTCTCTTTGTCCACAACCTATGAAAAACTTCTTTATTCACTTTGGAACTGCAAAATTCTGTGAATACAATGTTATGTGTACTTTCTTCTCTTCATAAAATAATAAGGGTTACTCCCTCTATTTATATATTTTGGTTATCTTACTCCATAAGTCAAAGCCCAAAACTATAAAAGCCCAAAATAGTTAACACTACTAAAATAGGCCTAAGTCAAAATCTAGTGTATTGCAACATGCTTTGACACACTAATACAACTCAACACACTAGGTGATCCGACACTTCCTTGCTTCTACCGAGAAAATTGCTTCTACACAAGGAATTACAATTCAACACTCCACCTAATTCATTGTATCTAAGCTATCTAAATTCATCATAACTCTTAGTCTTCTGAATACTCCGCCTTCACTCCCTTTGTCATGATGCCTGCAATCTGATTCTCAGTTCCCCAGTGTTCCACATTCATCTTCCCATCGACTGCTTGGTCTCGAAGATATTGGAACCTCATCTCGATTTGCTTGCTACGACCATGTGCTATCAAATTCTTCGCCAAATTTATAGCTGACATGTTGTCGATCCTCATGGTAATTTCTCTATGACTCTTCGTTGTTATCTCTTCGAAAAGATTCATCATCCATGTTGCTTGACATGCACAAAGGTAAGCAACTATGTATTCTGCTTCGCACGATGATAATGCCACTACTGGTTCCTTTCTCAAACTCCGGGAAACTGGTGCACCACCTAGCATAAACACATAGCCAGTTGTGGATTTTCGATCCTTAGCATCACTAGACTAACTTGAGTCGGTGTATCCCACTAGCTTGCATAATTTTCCTTCATCAGTTTCAGGAAACAAAATTACATAGTCGAAAGTTCCTTTCAGATACCTTAGTATCCTCTTCTACGCTGCTAGATGTCATACCTTTGGCTTCTGCATGAATCTACTCACCATACCTACATTGTATGCTAAGTTGGGCCTTGCGTGACAAAGTATAGAAGTGACCCAAAAGTTCTTCTATATTGGTTTGGGTCGACATCGTCTTCATCTGAATCTTTCGACAATTGTAATATGGGCTCAGCTAGAGTCGAAGTTGGGTTGCAATCTTGCATCTCAAATCTCTTGAGTATTTCACCTGCATACCTTCTTTGATGCATCATCAAACCTCTACCACTCTTGTAGAGTTCGATGCCAAGGAAATATGAAATGTCACCCAGATCTGACATTTCAAATTCCTTGTTGAGATCACCTTTAAAGTCTCCGACCTCCTTCTTGCAACTACCTGTTATCAACAAGTCATTGACATAGAGACATAGTATAAGCAATTCACTATTACTTCTTCTTACATATACTATATGTTCAGTTGTGCACTTCACAAATTCCTTCTCCCTTAGAAAGCCATATATCTTCTTGTTCTAAGCTCTTAGAGCTTGTTTAAGTCCGTAAAAAGCTTTATGCAGTTTGTACACCTTTCTTTCTTCGCCTTGTTTCACAAACCCAACTGGTTGTGCAACATAAAATTCTTCTTCTAAGGGGCCATTCAGGAATGCACATTTCACGTCCATCTGACACATCTTCTAGTTGCTCATGTTTGTTAGACCAATAACCAACCTGATTGTTTCGATCCTAGCAACAAGTGCAAAAACTTCTTCGAAGTCGATTCCTTCTTTCTGAAGAAATCCTTTCGCCACAAGTCTCACCTTGTGTTGAGTCACTTATACTTTAGGATTCAACTTCACATTGTATACCCACTTCACATTGATTTCCTTCTTGTCTTGGGGCAATTCGAAAAGTGACCAAGTGTTGTTGACTTCAATTCTTCGTTCATTGCTTTCACCCACTTCGAATCTTTCAATGCCTCAACTGCATTAATTGGTTTGACATCTGCATAGAAAGCATAGTGTACCAACTCACCTTTTTCATTGACCATATCATCTGATGTAATCACACATTCTTGCAACCTTACAGGCATGTGTCTTGTTCTTTGAGGTCTGCTTGGGCCTGCATCACCTCTGACTTCTTGTCGAACTTCTCTTTCGACTTCACTAGCTGGTTCATCATATAAGATTCTCACTGAATCCTTCTTAACATTCCCAGTCCAATCCCATTCCTTAAGCTCATCTATGATCAGGTCCCTGTTGATCATTACTTGCTTATTCACTGGGTCGAATAACTTGTATCCTCCAGTCGAATGATATCCTATCATGAACATCTGACTCGACTTGTCACCATGTTTTCTTCTCAACTGATCTGGCACATGTCTATGTGTTATAGATCCAAACACCTTCAGATGACTCAAGCTAGGCTTGACACCAGACCAACATTCTTCTGGTGTGATTCCTTCTAGCTTCTTCGTTAGATATTTGTTCAGGATATATGTTGCAGTTGATACATCTTCTCCACATAATTCTTTGGGTAGACGCTTGCCTTTCAACATACTTCTCACCATATTCATGATGGTTCTATTCTTCCTTTCCGCGACTCCATTATGTTGTGGAGTGTAGGGTGGCACCACCTCATTCACAATCCATTCTTTCACACATAATGCGTCGAAGTCTTTCGACACATATTCTCCACCACCATCAGTCCTTAGAATTTTGATCTTTCGACCGTTTTGTCTTTCGACCATAGATTTAAACTTGACAAATACCTCGATCACTTCACTTTTCTTCTTTATTAGGTAAGTGTAGCGGTAAATTTATGAACATTAAGCTATGGATAAGCTTAACGTCAATAAAACCAGAGTCGCCACCGCGCTTTTATTGTTTCCAAACGAAAAGGAAAAAGTAAGAACAAAACCCAAAGATAAGAAGTTTTCAAATCAAAACTAATAAAATGCCAGAGATTACAGGTAAGGGTTTGGTTACACATATGGAAGGTGTTAGCATCCAAAGTATTCTAGGTACTCCTAGGGAGTCCTTTTTTATGTGTCTATGTGTTTTTGGCATAAATGATGTTTGAGAAAAATAAGGTGTGGGGATGAGAAAATAATTCATTGATTATATTTTTGTGTTTGACAAGACCTTCTAACTTGTGCCTACGTACCAACATAAACATGAGGGATCAAAACCTCGTAGTTCATGGTAAAAATTAAAAAGTTGGTAAGTTGCTTTTAACAAAAGGTTAATAAGAAAGGCACAAAAGGCCCAAAAGTTTGAATGAAGTTGTTAATTCCTTTTTGTCTTTTTGAAATGTTAAGTCAATATGATTAAGTTTATTTACAAATTTGATTTAAGAAAAAGTTTTAAAATCCATTGGCATAAGGCCAAAGTTTCTACTTAAAATAAGGTCTAAGTTTGAAATCACAAGCAAAGAAAGTTTTTGAAAAGGGGGAGAGATTTTGAAATTTAAGAAGTGGGAGAAGAGGAAGAGACTATCCTAAGCCTAAATTAAAAGTTAAGAGTTGAAAAGATCTGACCAATGGGATGCAATCCAACAGACAAGAATGTCATATAGAAAACTCATTTTCCCTTTGGACTTTGAATCAAACAATAATCAAGGAACAATTAGCAATACCCAGATATCATAAAGATCAAGGCATCAAATAAAGATAGCCACATCCAAGCAAGCAACTCCAATAGCTAGCAATCTTTATTATCTCCCAATGTATCAGATGAAATATACCTTGATTAACTCACAACAAAGCATCAGACACAAGGTCAAAATAACAATTAGCAGAAAGACAGAGTAGCAGACAAATTCAAACAAGATCCAAGGCTTGCATCAGATGAAGGCTCATTCCACAATAGCTTGGTTTCAAAATGTTGGCATTGGCCAAGTCCTTTTTGCACAAGGAATGTTGCCTAGTTCTAAGTCTAAGAGTTCAGATCAAGATCAACAGTCCACCAGACATTTTTTAGGGTTTTTGTTGTTATTAAGTATTTTAAGGTCCTAAGACCACAAACAATACTAAAATTCACAAACAATATATACAATCACAAGATATGGCTCATATTAGGAAAGTGAAATGAAATAAACATAAACAAGTTAAATGGAATGTAAATGGCAATGAATGATAAATGCCTGAAATTTAAATTGCATAAAGTAAATGACTTGAAAGTGACGCAATATTAACAAGAGTTAGTCAAATGTTAGTCAAAAGTTAGTCAAGTGTTAGTGGTGTTTTTTAATTGATTAAGTCATTCTTTGGAGAACACTCAACCATTCATTCACAAGCATGAATTCTTAAACCAAGACATTTTCCATTAGAAGGGCTCCAACTTGGATAATTCAACAAGTATGCCACTAGCTCTCATGAAAGGAAAAAAGCTCAAGTCTCCATACAATACCATGAAGAATGAGAGACTTACAATCTCACTTACTAGAATGTTATGCCATTAGGGTCAAATTTAGCTCTATGTTAAGCAATCGTAATTGGACTTATGTAGAAGTCACAACTATTTGAGACCGGGAAATAAAAATTTAGGTATTAATGCATGTTAGAGATTTGGTATAATTAACCAAACTCCTAAAACATACCACAAACTAAAAGAAAAGATTATCTCAGTCATACTTGTATTGGTTCATCTGACACAAGGTCATTGATGGACCAATTAGCCTTAAAACATTAGAGATTTCATTGGTCAAATAAAGGAATAGGAAAGAATAAGGATGGAGATGAAGAGGGATGGGGAGATAGAAACACAAATTGACCAAGGGAGGATTTTATCAAATCAAAACCATTCATTCATTTTGGGAGATGAAATGTACATTCATCAATCCCCTAAATCCAATGGTTTTGATCCAATAAAAGTAAAATCAACCTTGACCAAGGCCCAAACAGAAAGTCAAACATCACAAGACCATAAAAATGGCTCAACATACTTTTTACATATTTAATCAATTAAAAATAAATTAAAATACATTTTTATTTGGTCAAAACCTAAAATCTCTTCAAAACACCAAATAAATGACCAAGAGATTTATCTTAGGTCAAACAAGGTCAAAGTGTTGTACGCGTGGTAATGCAAACCAAGGGTCCAGATTATAACATCCAATCATGATCAGATGGCCAGGAGGTGTGCCAACATACCACCGGAGCTAGGGCTCCGGTCATCTTCTCCAGTGACCTCCACCAGACTGGACCAACTTCATCTCAATGGAAAATGAAAAACAAGGACACTATTTCAAAGAGAAAATGCTCAGGATCACAAATTTGGCCTTAATTTTCTCCAATTCCAAGTATATAGCAAGATACAAGGATTTGAATTTTGAGGATCATGAACTGAGTTGCTTCGATTTGACCTCAAAGCAACTCAATCTTGTTTCCTACATTTGTAGGACTTCAGCCAACCAAAAATCACAAAGAATGTTGAAGAATTGAGAGAGAACTGAAGAGATGAAGATTCTAGAAAATCACCTTCGAGTGAGCTTCAAACTTGCTTGATCTTGCTTCCAATTGGCCTTGGCTTGACTTCAGAAGCTTCCAGGAGTTGAATTGGATCAAGGAAAGGCTTGGATTCTCGGAGTTTCAATCTCAAAACAGAAGGAGATTTGAAACTCGATTTTCAAATGAAAACCTTCAAGATTATCCTCTAATGGTGAGGGTTTGAATTGCAGGTTCAAAGCTTGGGCAAAGTGTACATAATTATGAGCAATGAGAGGTTTATTTATTGGCAAGGCAATTGCTTTCTATATATTTCCAAAATTGGCCAAAAATAACAATTCACTTGCATGCTTGCATGGGCGTGTGATAGGCCCATTAAATGATGCTATCAGGTCCAAAATCCTTCATGTGCAATGCTGAAATCATGTCATATGATCATGCAATGGAGATTGAAATGTGAATGTGAATTTCATCCAAATGAACCCTTGAACCGCAAGTCCTCCAATTCTTAGCCAAATAAGATGATCTTGGACTTTTTGGAAAGGTGAGATTAAGGGGAAGAAATTTCATGTTGGAAACGTTTCCATTTGAATCATGGATCGTGATGAAATTTGAGGTGGAAGTTTGGAAAATCAAACATATTTGAAAATTTTCTAAGTACCAAGTCAAATGGTCACTTCTTCCACCTTGAATAACTTTTGCTATGGGTTTCAAATGGAAAATTTCCTTCATAAAAGTTGTATATCTTTCAAACCTATTAAATTTGGTCACATATTTGACCTCATTTGGATTTTTCATGAAGGAGTTATGCATTTTAGAAGTTGAGGAAAATTGCTTGTTCAATGGTAATGGCCCAAAATGACCTATAGTGTTTCCTCTTGGCACATGCATTTGCAAGTTGAATTTGAATTTATTACAAGAATAAAAGTTGGATAAGACATATTGAATTTGATCATGAAACTTTAATGGCTTTCATATCATAAAAATTGAGCAAGTTATGATCCTTGGAAGTTGACCTCCTAACTAGGGTTCAGACAAAATGGCCTATAATCCTTCACCATAAAAAATGAATTCCAAGAAAAAATAGCTCTTGACTTCAACATGAAAGTTGTTTGGAATGTAATAAGGAGTAAAGTTTTTTTAGAATCATTTTCATATGACAAAAATTGTAGGAGATGGCGTATAGGGAACCCAATTTTGACTAGTTGACTTTCTCTGGTCAACCACCGTGAACCAACTTGCAAACTTGAAGCTATATTGATCTATTGAACTCATGGAGGATAATATATGCATAAGATGATGTAATATGAAGTATACCTTGAAATATTTGATCAAATTATGAAGAAACTTGTTGAGGAAGTCACACAAGATACCTAGATGAGTTAGGGCTTCCAAGACAAATAAGCTTCAAACTCTTGATGATTTCTTGATCAAAATGATATGTGAAGACCATGGGGATCCATATATGATGTCTAGAGTCAATGTGAACCATCTCTTGATTAGTCTCCTTTCATTGAAGGTATCAAACCCTAGATATGAGCTTGATGAAGCATGGGTGACCACACACATTACCTACAAAAGAAGTAAACTATGCATTGATATATTTTTGGTATTTTGGTTAGTAAATAATGAAAAAAAAAGTATGATATAGTCAAATGTGCTTGGTGATCTCTCCCAATGCAAACCCAATGAATGAGGGGTAAAAAGGATACCAAGGTGTGATCCCAAAGCCAATGCATATGATGAGATAGCATGAGGGATCTTAGGATCAAAATTAGGGTCTTACAGGTGCTCTTATTTAAGGACATTCTGACTGAGGATGTGAAGGTTAAAATCTTCGTATCAACTCAGTAGAATGGACTTAAATAACAACATCTAGAAACAAATTTTGGTCCCTAAGAGACCTAATGATGCATATGAATTGAATGTTAAAATAATCTTCGTGGGGAATATATATTGCCACAAAGGAAAAGAATCCGAAGAGACTGAAAGTCCACAGAAGTATAATGCATTCCATAAGGAAAACTCACTAGGGAGACAGAGACTCTGGGAGGATAAGAGTTGTGCATAGGCCAGGCTATGACTTAAAAACTGTTGGAGACGCGAGGGGAATTCCCATGAAAATAAATCAATGGAAGGACTCGGTTGGGGATAAGGGAAAATCTAAAGGGGAAACAGGTAGATCAGAACAAGGCTAAAATACCTGAATCAAACTCAACTAGGGAAGAATGATCTTCAAAAGAGGAGTACCAGAAATATATTATCTATTACCAGTTACTAGGTAGGGAGATAATATACTCTGATAGAGGGACATCCGTTACTGGTTAGGATAAACATATCAAGGATGACTCGTTGAGGAAAAAGAGGTGTATTTGTTACCTGTTATTGGGTAAGAATAGCCTGTGGGGGAAAAATGATCAAATAGGATTTACAACTACCTGTTACTAGGAAGAAGACCAAAGAGAGAATATCTGTCACCGGTTAAAGTGAACATATCAAGGATAAACTTAAAGGAATAATATTCGTCATCGATTAAGATGAACATATCAAGGATAAACTGTCGGGGAAAAATAGGAATTATATCTATTGGTTACTGGATAGAATACCAAAGAGAGAATACCTGTCACCGGTTAGGATGAACATATCAAGGATAGACTCGGAGGGGAAAGTAGGATTTACAACTACCAGTTATTGGGCAGAAGACCACAAGAATAGAGAAAATCCGTCACTGGTTAGAGTGAACATATCAACGATTAATTCTGAGCGGAAAAGTAGGATTTATATCTATCATTTACTGGGCAGAAGACCGCAAAGAGGAGAAAATATGTCATCAGTTAAGATGAACATAGCAAGGATTAACTCTTTGGGGATAAAAGTAAGGATTACAACTACCTTTTTACTGGGTAGAAAACCACAAAGGAAGAATATCTGTCACCGGTTAAGATGAACATATCAAGGATAGACTGCCCGAGGAAACGTAAAAACGAATATGCTAGGGACAACAAAGGATATTACTAGTTACTAGGTAATAGACTCTCAAGGGACCAAAAATATCTATCTAGGTAGTAACTAGAAAGAAACGATTAAACAAAAACTCAATCTAATGAGGATATAACTCAAGGGGAGTAATTCCATCCAGATAATTAACTAGGGAGAAACTGAAATAATGATCATCCACGAGGAAATAACTCAATGAGGAATGAGAAAGGTTAAACTCTTTCTGCCTAAAAGGGGCTGACACTCTACAATTGAACGGGGACAAATACACCAAACCTGCATGGGGAAATAATATCACCGTAGCAGGGGATCAGAATAAGGGAATCAAATGCAATAAAATCCATGATGAAATACCAGATGATGTGTTTTATGCATGAATATGTATGTATATGATTATAATTATGCTGACAAAACAACACCAAGGATACAAATATCACAGATTTGAATCATCGCTGCAACACTCGGATAATCTCAACAAGATGGAAACACCAACTGGAGAAAATGTCGGGGATGGACATAAGTCATCTAGCTCTGAATAACTCAACCTTGGCTGGGGAAAGAGAAAAGATCTGCTGAGGATCCAAATTGTCAATTATGCAGGGAATTTTAGGTCAACACCATATCAAATGGTAGACAACCCTGCAGACAAAACCAAAATACTGCTCAGAATCCAAAACTATTGAGAACGAGGGATCTTTAATATCTGAAGATGAACTCTGCCGGGGAATACAAGAGATAAAACTCTGCACGTGGATCTAAGTAAAATACCGAGGATGCTATGACCAAGATCGTTGCATCCCTCAAAAATCATCAAATTCCTTTAGGAAATTGAAAAATAAACCAATTCCAAGGAAAAGATAACCGGATCTGATGAACTGCCAAAGTCATGCAACACAAATATGAGAATGAAAACCAAATAAGGGTTCCAGACCTTCGAAGTCACAAACTGGAGGATATCAAAAGGGGTACCGCAGATGTGGGATAGGGACTGATCATCAGCTCTACTGGAGTTGTGAACCTATAACTTAGCTGGGATACCTGACGAACTGTTGGGGAAAAATTACTAAACCAACTGCTTGGGGAAGACCGACAAGGCTTCGCACCTCAAGACTTACACGTTCTCAGACTGTTGTTGATATTCCTTGCTGAAATCGATTATTCTTAAAGTAATTATTTTTTAAATAATTTTTATTCATTAACTTATTTCAAAATTATCACCATAAAAGTTCAATTTTATTTAGCATAAATAAATAAGAGTAAAAACAATTGGATAAAAAGCTCAACTTTATTTAATAGAATGGTAGTATGTAAATGATAAGACTCTGTAGATCTTTATAAATGTTGAAAATGGTAATTTACATGGAAAAGGGCTACATTTAATACAATGATCATTACTCTTCCTACCAACTTCAATATCCATTGTGCTTGTCTTCAGTCGAGAATGATGAATCAGACCCAAACGACTTACTCAAAAACTGCTTCTAAGATTAGGACCAACCGAACGCA
Organism: Lathyrus oleraceus; assembly: GCF_024323335.1. NCBI lineage: Eukaryota > Viridiplantae > Streptophyta > Magnoliopsida > Fabales > Fabaceae > Lathyrus > Lathyrus oleraceus. The sequence goes on from NC_066582.1 coordinate 377,902,071, forward strand.
GTTACTTGCCATAATCCCTAATTTTTCCTAGATTTCCCCAAGGTGGGGTACTCAATCTACCAGGATAATTTTCTATTTTATGTCTCTAACTTTTGCCTGGATCGCCCTTGCGGATTTTCAATCCACCGAGATGCTCATTTTTGCCTAAGTCGCCCTTTCGGGTTTTCAACTTAGCGAGCTGTTCTTTTCTTTTTTAGGCGAAGTATTTCTTGACTGCATCGACATTCACATGACGATTGAACTCTTCACCATCCATAGTTGAAGAATCAAAGCACCGCCTGAAAAGGCTCTCTTCACAACATATGGGCCTTCATAATTAGGAGTCTATTTGCCCTTAGAATCAGGTTTGAAAGATAGAATCTTCTTGAGCACGAGGTCACCTTCTCTAAACACATGAGGCCTGGCCTTCTTATCAAATGCCTTCTTCATTATCTGCTGATATATCTGACCATGACGCATGACAGTCAATCTCTTCTCTTCAATCAAATTCAGCTGATCATATCTGGTCTGGCACCATTCATCTTCTGTCAACTTAGCTTCCATAAATACACGCAATGATGGGATCTCAACCTCTACTGGGAGCACAACTTCCATGCCATAAATGAGAGAGAAAGGGGTTTCCCCTGTTGAAGTGCGGACGGATGTATGGTACCCATGCAAAGCAAATGGGAGCATCTCATGCCAATATTTATACGTCACAACCATCTTCTGAATGATCTTCTTGATGTTCTTATTTGCAGCTTCAACAACTCCATTCATCTTGGATCTGTAGGGAGAAGAATTATGGTGTGCAATTTTGAAGTCTTTGCAAAGAGCTCCCACCATATTATTGTTCAAGTTCGATCCATTATCAATAATGATCTTACTCGACACACTATATCGGAATATAATCTGATTCTTGATAAACCTTACAACAGTTTGCTTGGTTACATTTGCATACGATGCGACTTCAACCCACTTTGTAAAGTAGTCAATAGCCACCAGAATGAAACGATGTCCTTTCGAAGCTTTGGGTTCAATCATAGCAATCATATCAATTCCCCACATAGAGAAGGGCCATGGAGAGGAAATGACATTCAACAGTGTCAGAGGAACATGAATCTGATCTGCATAAATTTGACACTTGTGGCATTTCTTCACAAACTTGCAACAGTTAGATTCCATTGTCAGCCAATAATAACCTGCTCTCAACATCTTCTTTATCATAGCATGCCCATTGGAATGAGTACTAAAGGAACCTTCATGGACTTCAGGCATCAATAAGTCTGCTTCGTGTCTATCCACGCATCTAAGCAAAACCATATCTAAATTCCTCTTATAAAGCACATCACCATTCAAGTAGAAGTTTCTAGCTAATCTTCTCAAAGTCTTCTTATCTTCCAAAATTTCACTACAATCATTGAAGCCAACGTTACAAATGCATATGCCATCCGGTTTTCATCTCGAGGGATATGATAAACCTCAACCTTCATAAAGAAAGTTGAAATCCTCCCCACATAATCTCTATATGGTATCAAACCGGGTTGATTCGTCTCCCATTCACCTTTGATCTGATTCACCACCAAATCCGAATCTCCATAGACGTCTAGACATTTTATTCTGAGATCAATGGCCTCTTCAAGCCCCATAATGCAGGCTTCATACTCAGCCATATTGTTTGCACACTTGAAGGTCAATATAGCTATAAACGGAAAATGAGTTCCTTGAGGAGTAATAATCATTGCCCCAATGCCATTACCATACGAATTAACAGCTCCATCAAATACCATGCCCCAACGAGAACCAGGTTCTGGCCCTTCTTCAAGCAATGGTTCATCATAATCTTTCATCTTCAGGTACAAAATCTCTTCGTCAGGAAAATCATATTGCACTGACTGATAATATTCAATAGGTTAGTGAGCCAAGTGGTCACCCAAGATACTATCCTTGATAGCTTTTTGAGATCGGTATTCAATATCATACTCAGATAACAACATCTGCCAACGGGCAATCCTCCCAGTTAAAGTAGGCTTCTCAAAGATGTACTTGATTGGATCCATTTTGGATATCAACCAAGTAGTATGATTCAACATATACTAGCGCAGACGCTTAACAGCCCAAGCTAATGCGCACGATGTCTTCTCAAGCATAGAATACTGAGTCTCACAGTTGGTGAACTTCTAACTGAGGTAGTAAATTGCATATTTTTTCTTTCCAGATTCGTCTTTCTGACCAAGAACATAACTCATACTCTCATCAAGCACATTCAAATACATGATCAACGGTCTTCCTTCAACAGGTGGAGACAAAATCGGATGTTCAAGTAGATACTCTTTGATACTATCAAAAGCTTTCTGGAAATCTTTGGTCCAATCACAAGACTGATCTTTCCGAAGAAGCTTGAATATAGGTGCACATGTGACAGTCATGTGCGATATAAATCTCGATATATAGTTCAAGTGGCCTAGAAAACCTCTGACTTGTTTCTCAGTTTTGGATGCAAGCATCTCTTGTATTGCTTTGACCTTGGCAGGATCAACTTCAATACCCTTCTCGCTGACAATAAAGCCCAACAACTTACCAGAACGAACACCAAAAGTAAACTTATTGGGATTCAAGCAGAGTTTGTATTTCCTCAAACGCTGGAATAGCTTCAACAAATGCTTAACATGTTCTTCTTCATCACTTGATTTGGCAATCATATCATCAACATAGACTTCGATCTCTTTATGCATCATATCATGAAAAAGAGTGGTCATAGCTCTCTGGTATATTGCACCAGCATTCTTTAAACCGAAAGGCATCACTCTATAACAGAATGTTCCCTAGGGTGTAATGAATGTGGTCTTCTCCATATTTTCAGGTGCCATCTTGATCAAATTATAACCGAAAAATCCATCCATAAAGGAAAAGACTTTGAATTTAGCTGTATTGTCTACCAACATGTCAATGTGTGGCAGAGGAAAATCATCTTTAGGACTAGCTTTGTTCAAATCTCTATAATCAACACACATGCAAACTTTTCCATCTTTCTTGGGAACAGGTAGAATATTGGCCACCCACTGTGGATACTCGGAGGTTACGAGAAAACCAACATCAATTTGCTTCTACACTTCCTCTTTGATCTTAACTGCCATATCAGGACGAGTCCTTCTCAACTTCTTCTTGACCGACGAACATTCTGGCTTCAATGACAATCTATGCTCCACAGTCTCAGAATCCAACCCAGGCATGTCTTGATAGGACCAAGAAAACACATCAGAATATTCTCGAAGAAGATCAATCAACCCCTTCTTAGCTTCTAGACACAGTTGAGACCCAATCTTGACTTCCTTCACATCATCCTCGGAACCCAAGTTGACTAGTTCAATTTGCTCTTCGAACGGCTGAATGACTTTTTTCTCGTGCTCAAGTAAATGAGATAATTCATCAGATACTTCTTCATCATCAATCTCTTCCTCAGGTTCAAACACAGGGAAATCAAAGTTTGGAGAGGGAGTAGGATCATTGTATTCAATGGGTTTGAGAACCAACCTGCATAACGATTTGATATTTTGATTTTAGAGAAGTGGAGTGCGACCAAATATTATGCAGATGGAAGATTATTATTTATTTATGTTTTTTGTGATTACCATTTTTAGAAAAGAAAAAAGTAAAAATAAAACATCATAGATGTGAATGAATAAAATTGTCTTTTATTGATGATAATCAGAAAATACCCAACAATGTTCACTTCTCCCTTAGGCATAGGAGAAAGATTTTTCTTAAAAAATGAAAACAAATTACTTAAAGCGATGAATAACAGTAGGAACATCAACAACAACCCAATTGTTGTAAGTCTGACCATGCGTCACAAAGTTGGCGCAAGCTTCATCTTCATCATCACTGTTTTCAATCACGACAGCTGAATGTTGATCATTCCCATAAATGAACCCTCCACTGCGGAAACTTGGTTGCGTAACTTCAGTTCTGGTGTTGAACGGCCCAGGTTGAAATCCCAATCCAGCCCTATTCATGTTCTCAGCAATCTCTATCATACGACCCCGTTGATTAATGTTGTCAGCCTCAATAGCCCTTTGTGCATCTTTTAAAGAAGACATGGGTGCCTCAGTTTTCTTCAACTCATCAGCAATAGACAAGGATTGGAACGACATTTCGACCTCCTCCTCAGCTTCAACATATGTAAAAGATGACAAATGGCTTACAAATAGTGCCTTCTCTCCACTAACAACAACATGCTTGCCGTTCTTTACAAATTTCAGCTTCTGGTGTAGAGTAGACGTCACAACTCCTGCTTCATGAATCCATGGCCTTCCCAATAGACAACTATAGACCGGGTGGATATCCATCACTTGGAAAGTAATTTGGAAATCACTCGGACCTATCTTCACTGGAAGGTCCACTTCACCAATGCCAATTTTTTTAGAACCGTTGAACGCTTTGACAATCACGCCATTGTACCTCATTGGGGCGCCTTGATAGAAGAGTCCTGGAAGAGTTGATTTCGGAAGCACATTTGAAGACGAACTAGTGTCAACTAACACATTGGACAGAGCGTCCTCCTTACAGTTCATTGAAATGTGCAGCACCAAATTGTGATTTCTGCTTTCCTCGGGAAGCTTTTCATCACAAAAGCTCAGATTATTGCAAGAAGTAATATTGGCAACAATATGGTTAAACTTATCCACAATCACATCATGCTCAACGTAAGCCTGCTCTAGCACTTTCTACAATGTCTCCCTATGTGCCTCAGAATTCATCAACAGTAACAACACATAGATTTTTGACGAAGTCTGGAGCAGCTGCTCCACAATATTGAACTCACTTCTTTTGATCAGCTTCAAAACTTCATCATCATCATTAACCTTCAGTTTGCTGGATTCACCAGACTGACACATCGAAGCACTTACCGGATTCACCACCGGAATCTCTGCCTTCTTACTTGTTGCAACATCTTCTATTTCTTTCGGAAAAACTTGACCAAACATACGACCGCTACGGGTCACCTTTGCAATATCAGCAATGTTCACTACGGAGTCTGCAACTAGTAGAGGAACCTCTTGACCATTTTCTATCATTGTGGTGTTGTATTGATATGGCATAGCTTTATCGGATGCATACGAAATAGGGCCCGCTAACCGTATAACCAACAGTGATACCGATCTGTTGACATTGTTGTTGTTGCTGCTATCAAACTGGATAACTACCCACTCAGGGGTCTTGAATATTGGTACAATTACATTCACATTATCTCCCAAATGACGGGACTGGAAAACCTGAATAAGCACTTCATCCATCAACTTTTGGATATCCCTCTTGACAATAACACATCCACGAGGGTTCACACTACAAACCACACAACCATCATGGTTATGCTCACATTCATTGACCAAACAGATGTCTTTATGAATTGCCACCAAAGATTGTATGATATGGAGAACATCATAAACCTTGTACTCACCTGGACAACCATCTACCATATTGGCAGAAGCGTTACCATGAGCAGGCAAAGGATTGGCTTTCACATTAGGCCATCTGTCCTCAAAGGACATCGTTCCACTCTTTACAAGCTTTTGTACTTCATATTTCAACGGATAGAAGTTCTCTATGTCATGGACAGGGGATCCCTTGTGAAAAGCATAGTGAAGTTCAGGTTTTAACCACCATGGAAGTGGCTCAAGAATCTGCGGAGGATTTCTTGGTTGAATGAGGTTCTTGAGAACCAAGGACGGGTATAATTATGCATACGACATAGGAATAGGGTCAAATGAGACCTTCTTCCTCTCAAAGCTGTGTTAGTTATTATTGTTTTTGTTGTAGTTGGTTCTTTATTTCGGTTGTTATTGATGTTGTTGTTGAATTGGAACTGATTGATTAGAATTGTTGGAAAAAACCGAAATTACTGAAAAAACTTGATGTTGATGTTGACGGGGTTGAGAACTTTTTCTGACATGAGGCCTTCTCTGCCTCCCCACAGAAACTGAATTAGTTTCTCCCTCATTCCTCTTGGAGAAACTCCCACCATATTTCTTGCTAGATGATACTTCTTCTTTAGACAAACGTCCTTCACGGACTCCTTCTTCTAGTCTCATCCCCATGTTTACCATTTAGGTAAATTCATTGGGAGCACTTGCAGTGATATGTTCGTAGTAAAACAAACTCAGCATCTTCAAGAAGATCTTTGTTATTTCTTTCTCCTCAAGAGGTGGACTAATCTGGGCAACCAACTCCCTTAATCTCCGGGCATAATCTTTGAATGTCTCCTTATCCTTCTGAGACATAGACCTCTATTGGTCTCTATCAGGCGCGATGTCCATGTTGTACTTTTACTGTTTGACAAAGGCCTTGCCTAAGTCATTGAAAGTATGGACGTTTGCATTGTCCAAACCCATATACCATCTTAAAGCAGCTTCAGTCAAACTGTCTTGGAAATAGTGAATCAACAACTTATCATTATCAGTTTGAGTAGACATTTATTTGGCGTACATCACAAGATGGCTCAACAAACAAATGTTCCCTTTATACTTTTCAAAGTCGGGGACCTTGAACTTCAATGAGATTTAAACATTAGGGACCAGGTAGAGCTTAGTAACACTCTTCCTAAACAAATATTTTCCTCTCAGAGTCTTCAACTCTTTATGCAACTCGAGGAACTGATCTTTCATTTCGTCCATTTTCTCATACACATCTGGACCCTCAGATGGCTCAGAATGGTAGATAGTCTCCTCAACATGAGGCAGAGTATAACAACAGGTGGTGGCACTGACATGACCGGGCTAGATACTGGCAGAGAAACAAAGGTGGGTGTATACCCTTATGGCATAAAGTTGGATGGCATCCTGTTGCGGTAAATTCATGACCATCAAGCTATGGATAAGCTTAAGATCAATAACACCAGAATCGCCACCACACTTTTATTGTTTCCAAAGGAAAAGGGAAAAGTGCAAACAAAACCCAAAGATAAGAAGTTTTCAAATCAAAACTAATAAAATGCCAGAGATTATACGTAAGGGGGTTGGTTACACAGAGGGAAGGTGTTAGCGTCAAAAGTATCCTAGGTACTCCTTGGAGCCCTTTTTTATGTGTGCATATGTGTTTGGAATAAAAGATGTTTGAGAAAAATAGAGTGTGGGGATGAGAAAAGAATTTATTGATTATATTTTTGTGTTTGACAAGACCTTCGGACTTGTGCTTACGTACCAACATAAAAATGAGGGATCAAAACCTCGTAGTTCGTGGTAACAATTTCAAAGTTAGTGAATTGCTTTTAACAAAAGTTTAAATGAAAAGGGGCACAAAAGGCCAAAAATTTGAATGAAGTTGTTAGTTCTTTTTGTCTTTTAAAATTTTAAGTCAATATGATTAAGTTTATTTACAAATTTGATTTAATAAAAAAAAGTTTGAAAATCCATTGGCATAAGGCCAAAGTTTCTATTTGAAATAAGGTCTAAGTTTGAAATCACAAGTAAAAAAAGTTTTTTAAAGGGGGGAGAGATTTTGAAATTTAAGAAGTGGGAGGAGATGAAGAGGCTATCCTAAGCATAAAATTAAAAGTTAAGAGTTGAACAGATATGACCAATGGAATGCAATCCAACAGACAAGAATGTCATATAGAAAACCCATTTTCCCTTGGACTTTGAATCAAGCAATTAGCAATATCAGACATCATGAAGATCAAGGCATCAAATAAAGATATCCATATCCAAGCAAGCAACTTCATAGCTAGTAGTCTTCTTTGTCTTCTTATGTATCAGATGAAATATTCCTTGATCAACTCAGAAGAAAGCATCAGACACAAGATCAAAATAACAATTAGCACCAAGACAAAGCAATAGATGAATTCAAATAGAGTCCCAAAGCTTGCATCATATGAAGGCTCAGTTCACAATAACTTGGTTTCAAAATGTTGGCATTGGCCAAGTCCTTTTTGCACAGGGAATGTTGCCTAATCCTAAGCCCAAAAGTTCAGATCAAGATCAACAGTCCTCCAAACATTTTTTAGGGTTTTTGTTGTTTATTAAGTATTTTAAGGTCCTAAGACCACAAACAAAATCAATATGCACAAACAAATATATACAATCACAAGATATGACTCAAAAGTGAAAATGGCATAAACATAAACATAAACAAGTTAAATGAAATGTGAATGACAATGAATGATAAATGACTGAAAATTAAATTGCATAAAGTAAATGACTTGAAAGTCTAGCAGTATTAATAAGAGTTAGTCAAATGTTAGTCAAGTGTTAGTGGTGTTTTTGTTTTTTAATAGATTAAGTCATTCTTTGGAGAACACTCAACCACCCATTCACAAGCATGGATCCCTAAGCCAATACATCTTCCACGGGAAGGAAAAAGGTCAAGTTTCCACACAATACCATGAAGTGTGGGATACTTACAATCTCACTTACTAGAATGTTATGCCTTTAGGATCAAATTTAGCTCTATGTTAGGCAATCGTAATTGGACTTATATAGAAGTCACAACTATCTGAGATCAGGCAATAAAAATTTAGGTGTTAATGCATGTTAGAGATTTGGCATAATGAACCAAACTCCTAAAACATACCACACACTAAAAGAAAAGATCAAGAGGGTTGGGCATTTATCATCTATACTTGTATTGGTTTATCTGACACAAGGTCATTGATGAACCAATTAACCTTAAGACATTAGAGATTTCATTGGTCAATGAAAGGAATGGGAAAGAATAGGGATGAAGATGAAGAGGGAGGGGAGTGAGAGAAACACAAATTGGTCATGGGAAGAATTTTATCAAATTAAGATCTTTCATTTATTTTGGGAGATGAAATGTATATTTCATCAATCCCCTAAATCCAATGATTTTAATCTAACAAAAGTAAAATCAACCTTGACCAAGGCCCAAACAAATAGTCAAACATCACAAGACCCAAAAAATAGATCAACATCATTTTTACACATTTAATCAATTAAAAAATGCATTAAAATACAATTTAATTTGGTCAAAACCTAAAACCTCTTCAAAACACCAAATAAATGGCCAAGAGATTTATCCTAGGTCAAACAAGGTCAAAGGACCTTAGATAAAAAATTTAATGATTTTTTAAAAGTCAGAAGTATTTTTAAACAATTAAAAAATGCACAAAAACATTTAATTCATGAAAAATATTAAAATTAATCCAAAAACATAACTTTAATTTAGAATATGGAAGAGAAAAATATTTAAATATTTTTGGTGAAAGTTTTGGATTAAAAATGAAATTATTATGAATTACACAAAATAAAAGGATTAAACATAAAATCATAAATTAAAATAAAAATAGAAAAAACAAGGGCCATCAGATCTCCCTCACTAATTGAGGTGGCAAATCTGATGGCCAAAACACGCGCTCTATCATATACCACAGTCAACGCGTGTACACACGGGGTAATCAGAAGCGAAGGCCATGATTAGAACATGAGGAGAAGATCTGATGGTTCAGGACATTGCGAACACATCATCGGAGCTAGGGCTCCGGTCTTCTTCTCCGGTGGACCTCACCGGATTGGTCCACCACCAACCACCATGGAAATGAAAAACAAAGACACGGATTTAAAGAAAAAAATGCTCAGGAGCTCGAATCTGGCCTCAATTTTCTCCAATTCCAAGTATATCAAGAGATACATGGATTTAAATTTTGAGGATCATGAACTGAGTTGCTTCGAGTTGACCTCAAAGAAACTCAATCTTGTTGCCTACATTGGTAGGACTTCAGCCAACCAAAAATCACAAAGAATAGTGAAGAATTGAGTGAGAATCAAAGAGATGAAAATTCTGCAAAATGACCTTCGAAGGAGCTTCAACCTTGCTTGATCTTGCTTCCAATTGTCCTTGGCTTGGCTTCAGAAGCTTGTAGGAGGTGAATTGGACCAAAGAAAAGATTAGACTCTTGGAGTTTCAATCTCAAAACAGAATGAAATTTGAAGTTCGATTTTCACATGAAAACTTTCAAGATTACCCTTTAATGGTGAGGGTTTGGATTGCAGGTTCAAAGCTTGGGCATGAGGTCCTCAATTCTGAGCCATGAGGGTTGTAACACCCCGATAATAATAAAATAATTATTTAAATTGAGTTAATAATTTATTTATTGATTTAATTAAATAATTGGAAATTTTATTATTATTATTATTGGATTATTATTATTATTTGGAAAATATATATAAGTTGGAAATAAGAGAAAAGTCTCATTTGGAAAAAGGTTTTCACGTGAAACAGAGAAGCATCGTGAAAGAGGAAAAGGACAAAGAGGCAGAGCCAGAGGAAGAAGATTGGAGAAGAGAAGAGCTTGGAGCTTGAGATTCGCCGGATTAACTCAAGTAAGGGGGGTTTATCGTTGATTAATGGGTATTATGGGATAAAATGTGATGGGTAGTGATAAACCGTAAATTGACCCTAATTGGGATTTTGAAATGTTGAGAAATTTTGATGAATAAGTTGTATTTAGACTGTAATTGGATCTGTGTTTGGGTTAGTTGTGAAATTCCGAACGTATAGCTTTTTACGGAATCGGAATCGGAGGTCCGGAAGCCCTCCAACGGCGGAAAATGCGGAGAATTCTACATTCTGCCTTGAGTTAGCGCAGGAACAGCTTCTGTCTTGCGTTAACCGGTTAACCCAGGGTGTTAACCGGTTAACACTGTTTTGAATTGTGAAAATTTGCTGTTTTGTCTGCGTTAACCGGTTAACCCAGGGCGTTAACCGGTTAACACTGTTAAGTTTTGGGACAGGAAGCGTGTTGTGCTGCGTTAACCGGTTAACCCAGGGCGTTAACCGGTTAACGCTGTTGCAGAGTGGAAAATTGGTGTTTTAAATGTTGTGTGTCTATTTGAGGGTTGGCCTATGTTGGCATATGATGTAATAGGGATTTATTCCCGCTGTTTTGAGCAGTATAGGTATTAGTAGAGTGTGCTAATACTGTGATTAATTATTTGACATGATATAATGTTTTGATACATGTGTTGAGGAATGTATGATTGTATGCATAATGCTGTGAATGTATCAGTTGTGTATGCATTTGTGAATAGACTGTTTTGTGGCTTAGAGTGTGAGCATATGTCTATTCTTGAATTGTTGTGGATGTTGCATTGCTAGGTGATTAGCATGCATATTGTGGCCTTTCTGGTGGTAGCTAATTCCCGTGGTGAGGAATTAGTGATGTTAGTCATTTTGGACTGTTGTTGATGTTTGCATGCTAGGTGAGTTAGCGTGCATAGCTTGGCCCTTGGGGTGGTAGCTAATTCCCATAGTGAGGAATTAGTGATGTGAGTCACTAGGTCTCAAATGAGTGGGACTAGTGAGCTTGGTAGCCGTACCTGGATTGGTCGGTGAAGTTGAACTATATGTTCAAGAATAGTCGGTACCGCATGTGTGGAGTCTCATTGCATAATGCATGTATGGCGTATAATATGAATGGATGTATTCCAATATTATACGTGTGTTTGTGTTGTTGTGGAGTATGATTTGAGATTATACTTGTGCTTTATGTTGGTGTTGAGTATGATGTTGAGCTGATGTGCTGTTACTGATTGTATGTTGCGATTAGGGTGATTAATGTGTTAAATTGCTTAACATGACATTATATTCTATAATGCTTATTATATTGATTCGAGGAACTCACCCTTACAACTATTTTTCAGGTAACGAGAAATGAGTTGAGTAGAAGCGAATGCTTGGAGTCTAGTGTAGTCTCCTTAGTGGGTCGTGCTCTGATAGATGTAACATCGGGATGGGATATTTTATGTTGTTGAATAATTTACATGTGAATGTTACATGTTTTACATGGTTGAGGAGATCTCTATATCCGCTGCGTTTTATGCAAATATTATGTTTTGAGTTAGCGCAGGAACAGCTTCTGTCTTGCGTTAACCGGTTAACCCAGGGTGTTAACCGGTTAACACTGTTTTGAATTGTGAAAATTTGCTGTTTTGTCTGCGTTAACCGGTTAACCCAGGGCGTTAACCGGTTAACACTGTTAAGTTTTGGGACAGGAAGCGTGTTGTGCTGCGTTAACCGGTTAACCCAGGGCGTTAACCGGTTAACGCTGTTGCAGAGTGGAAAATTGGTGTTTTAAATGTTGTGTGTCTATTTGAGGGTTGGCCTATGTTGGCATATGATGTAATAGGGATTTATTCCCGCTGTTTTGAGCAGTATAGGTATTAGTAGAGTGTGCTAATACTGTGATTAATTATTTGACATGATATAATGTTTTACATGGTTGAGGAGATCTCTATATCCGCTGCGTTTTATGCAAATATTATGTTTTGAATTAATAAAAGAGCATGACCGTTATATTGTTGAATGGTGTGAATAATATGTGTGACACCCTTGAAGGGCATAATTACTCTGAATTGTTATATGTTTATTATTCTTAATTAAATATTTGGGGTATTTTAGAAGGGTGTTACATTAGTGGTATCAGAGCATAGTCGGTCGAGTCGAGTCGTAATTATTCTGTTTCCCCTGTACGGTATAGGTGTTGAGTAACCTATCAGTACTCATTGTTTTAGTTTGTTTGGGTTTTCAGAATAGAGATGGCTGGAAGAGGTAGAGATGATGCTGCGATTGCTGAGGCTCTGGGTATGCTAGCTGGAGTACTTGGAGGGAATCCGAATGTTGTGGGAATGGGAGCTGCTCGTCAACTGAGTGAGTTCCAGAAGAACAATCCTCCAATGTTCAAGGGAGCATACGATCCAGATGGCGCTCAGAAGTGGTTGAAGGAGATCGAGAGGATCTTCCGAGTAACTGAGTGTGCCGATAACCAGAAGGTCAGGTTCGGTACGCATATGCTGTCAGAGGAAGCTGATGATTGGTGGGTTGCTACCCGCACTGAGTTGGAAACTGCTGGGAATGCTGAGATCACTTGGGCGGTATTCAGAGAGAGATTCCTGAGGAAGTATTTTCCAGAGGATGTCAGAGGAAAGAAAGAGATAGAGTTCTTAGAGTTGAAACAGGGTAACAAGTCTGTTACTGAGTATGCTGCTAAGTTTACAGAGCTGTCAAAGTATTACACTCCCTATAATGAGGCTGCTGGAGAATTTTCGAAATGTGTGAAGTTTGAGAACGGGTTGCGTCCCGAGATCAAACAGGCTATTGGGTATCAGCGGATCAGAGTGTTTTCTGACTTGGTTGACTGTTGCAGGATTTTTGAACAGGATTCCAAGGCCAGAGCAGAGAGCTATCAGCAGAGGGTTGATAGGAAAGGCAAGAATCAGAATGATCGTGGGAAGCCGTATGCAGCTGGCAGAGGTTTCCAGAGTCAGAGTGGGATGAAGAGGCCTAGTGGGGGAGACTCTAGTGCTCCTGCTAAGTGTTACAGATGTGGTCAGGCGGGACATCGTTTCCATGAGTGTGCTAGTGTTGAGAAGAAGTGTTTCAAGTGTGGTAAAGGTGGTCATTTGGCTGCAGAGTGCCGGTTGAAGACTCTGACTTGCTTCAACTGTGGAGAGGTGGGCCATATCAGTCCACAGTGTCCTAAGCCGAAGAAAGAGAATCAGTCGAGAGGAAAAGTCTTTGCTTTATCGGGTTCTGAGACTTCTGCAGATGATCGTTTGATCCGAGGTACGTGTTATATTAATGGCTTTCCTCTTGTAGCTATTATTGACACCGGTGCTACTCATTCTTTTATATCTTTGGATTGTGCTGTGAAACTTAAGTTAGAGATATTTGAGATGCATGGTAGTATGGTGATTGATACTCCTGCGAAGGGTTCAGTGACTACTACTTCAATTTTTTTGAATTGTCCTTTGAGTATTTTTGGTAGAGACTTTGGGATAGACCTTGTGTGTCTTCCATTAGTGCAGATCGATGTTATCTTGGGTATGAACTGGTTGGTGTTTAACCGAATTTCTATCAACTGTTTTGATAAGACTGTGATATTTCCTGAGGTTGAAGAAGGGAAGAGTTTGTTTCTATCAGCCAGACAGGTGAATGAGGAAGTCGCAGATGGGGCAGATGTGTTTATGCTGTTAGCGACCTTAGAGGCTAAAGATAAACTGGTAATTGACGATCTAGCCGTGGTGTGTGATTTTCCTGATGTGTTTCCGGAAGAGGTGAATGAATTGCCGCCAGAGCGTGAAGTTGAGTTCTCGATTGATTTGGTACCTGGTACTAGACCGATATCGATGGCTCCGTACCGTATGTCTGCTGTTGAGTTAGCTGAATTGAAGAGTCAGCTGGAAAATCTGTTGGATAAGAAATTTATTCGTTCGAGTGTGTCACCGTGGGGTGCACCAGTGTTATTGGTTAAGAAGAAAGAAGGTACTATGAGGTTGTGTGTAGACTACAGGCAACTGAATAAAGTGACGATCAAGAATCGGTATCCGCTACCGAGGATTGATGATTTGATGGATCAGTTGGTTGGTGCGAGTGTGTTCAGCAAGATAGATTTGAGATCTGGGTATCATCAGATACGTGTGAAAACTGAGGATATTCAGAAGACTGCTTTCAGAACAAGGTATGGACATTATGAGTATTCTGTAATGCCTTTTGGTGTGACTAATGCGCCTGGGGTATTCATGGAGTATATGAATAGGATTTTCCATCCGTACCTAGATAAGTTTGTTGTGGTGTTTATTGATGACATTTTGGTGTATTCGAAATCTGAAGAAGAACATGCGGAGCATTTGAGAGTGGTTTTAGAAGTTCTACGAGAAAAGAAGTTATTTGCTAAACTCTCTAAATGTGAATTTTGGTTAGAAGAGGTTAGTTTTCTTGGTCATGTGATTTCAAGAGGTGGTGTTGCTGTTGATCCTTCTAAGATAGAAGCGGTATCTAAGTGGGAAGCTCCGAAGTCAGTTTCTGAGATAAGGAGTTTTCTTGGACTTGCAGGTTATTACAGGAAGTTCATTGAGGGATTTTCCAAGTTGGCGTTACCGTTGACGATGTTGACTAGAAAGGGGCAAGCGTTTGTTTGGGACTCAAAATGTGAAGAAGGTTTCCAAGAGTTAAAGAGAAGGTTAACTACTGCTCCTATTCTGATATTACCGAGTTCGTCGGAACCATTTGAGGTTTACTGTGATGCTTCATTGTTGGGCTTGGGTGGTGTGTTGATGCAGAATAAGCAGGTTATAGCTTATGCTTCGAGACAGCTGAGGGTTCATGAGAGGAACTATCCGACACACGATTTAGAGTTGGCAGCTGTGGTGTTTGTTCTGAAGTTGTGGAGACATTATTTGTATGGATCAAGATTTGAGGTTTTCAGTGACCATAAAAGTTTAAAGTATTTGTTTGATCAGAAAGAGCTGAATATGAGACAGAGGAGATGGTTAGAATTTCTGAAGGATTATGACTTTGGTTTGAATTACCATCCGGGTAAAGCGAATGTAGTAGCTGATGCGTTGAGCCGGAAATCATTACATATGTCTATGCTAATGGTTAAGGAATTGGATTTAATTGAGCAGTTTAGAGACTTGAGTTTGGTGTGTGAGAGTACTCACAATAGTGTTAAATTGGGAATGTTGAAGTTGACAAGTGGTATTCTGGATGAGATCAGAGAGGGTCAGAAATCTGATGTGCTTTTGGTTGATAAGTTGACTTTAGTGAATCAAGGTCAAGGTGGTGAATTCAGAGTTGATGAGAATGGTGTTTTGAAATTTGGTAATCGGGTGTGTATTCCGGATGTTACCGAACTTAAGAAGAGTATTCTGGAGGAAGGACATCGTAGTGGCTTGAGTATTCATCCTGGAGCTACGAAGATGTATCATGATTTGAAGAAGTTATTTTGGTGGCCGGGAATGAAAAGAGAAATTGCGAGTTTTGTTTATTCCTGTTTGACTTGTCAGAAGTCAAAGATTGAGCATCAGAAGCCGTCTGGGCTAATGCAACCGTTGGCTATTCCAGAGTGGAAGTGGGATAGTATCAGTATGGATTTTGTTTCGGGGTTACCGAGGACGATCAAGAATTTTGAAGCTATTTGGGTGATTGTTGATAGATTGACGAAATCGGCTCATTTCATTCCGATCAGAATGGATTATCCGTTAGAGAGATTAGCCGAGTTGTATATTGAGAAGATTGTAAGCTTGCATGGTATTCCGTCTAGTATTGTTTCGGACAGAGACCCTAGATTTACATCGAAGTTCTGGGAAGGTTTGCAGAGAGCTTTGGGAACTAAGCTGAGATTGAGTTCTGCATATCATCCGCAGACTGATGGTCAGACTGAGAGGACGATTCAGTCATTAGAGGATCTTTTGAGAGCTTGTGTTTTGGAAAAAGGAGGTGCTTGGGATTGTTATTTGCCTTTGATTGAGTTTACCTACAACAATAGTTTTCATTCGAGCATTGGTATGGCACCGTTTGAAGCTTTGTATGGTAGGAGATGTCGGACACCGTTATGTTGGTATGAGTCCGGTGAGAGTGCCGTGGTTGGACCGGAGATTGTTCAACAAACTACAGAAAAGATTAAGATGATTCAGGAGAAGATGAGAATTGCTCAGAGTCGTCAGAAGAGTTATCATGATAAGAGGAGGAAGTCACTTGAGTTCCAAGAGGGAGACCATGTGTTTCTTCGTGTTACTCCGATAACTGGTGTTGGTCGAGCTTTGAAGTCGAAGAAATTGACACCTCGATTTATTGGTCCTTATCAGATTTTGGAGAGGATAGGGGAGGTAGCCTATCGTGTCGCTTTACCGCCGTCGCTTGCGAATTTGCATGAGGTTTTTCATGTGTCTCAGTTGAGGAGGTACATTCATGATCCGTCGCATGTAGTCCAAATAGATGATGTACAGGTGAGAGATAACCTGACTGTTGAAACATCACCTATGAGGATCGAGGATCGAGAGTTGAAGCAGTTGCGGGGTAAAGAGATTGCCTTGGTGAAGGTAGCTTGGGGAGGACCAGCAGGTGGCAATGTGACTTGGGAACTGGAGAGTAAGATGAAGGAGTCTTACCCAGAGTTGTTCGCTTGAGGTATGTTTTCGAGGACGAAAACTCTTTTAGTGGGGGAGAGTTGTAACACCCCGATAATAATAAAATAATTATTTAAATTGAGTTAATAATTTATTTATTGATTTAATTAAATAATTGGAAATTTTATTATTATTATTATTGGATTATTATTATTATTTGGAAAATATATATAAGTTGGAAATAAGAGAAAAGTCTCATTTGGAAAAAGGTTTTCACGTGAAACAGAGAAGCATCGTGAAAGAGGAAAAGGACAAAGAGGCAGAGCCAGAGGAAGAAGATTGGAGAAGAGAAGAGCTTGGAGCTTGAGATTCGCCGGATTAACTCAAGTAAGGGGGGTTTATCGTTGATTAATGGGTATTATGGGATAAAATGTGATGGGTAGTGATAAACCGTAAATTGACCCTAATTGGGATTTTGAAATGCTGAGAAATTTTGATGAATAAGTTGTATTTAGACTGTAATTGGATCTGTGTTTGGGTTAGTTGTGAAATTCCGAACGTATAGCTTTTTACGGAATCGGAATCGGAGGTCCGGAAGCCCTCCAACGGCGGAAAATGCGGAGAATTCTGCATTCTGCCTTGAGTTAGCGCAGGAACAGCTTCTGTCTTGCGTTAACCGGTTAACCCAGGGTGTTAACCGGTTAACACTGTTTTGAATTGTGAAAATTTGCTGTTTTGTCTGCGTTAACCGGTTAACCCAGGGCGTTAACCGGTTAACACTGTTAAGTTTTGGGACAGGAAGCGTGTTGTGCTGCGTTAACCGGTTAACCCAGGGCGTTAACCGGTTAACGCTGTTGCAGAGTGGAAAATTGGTGTTTTAAATGTTGTGTGTCTATTTGAGGGTTGGCCTATGTTGGCATATGATGTAATAGGGATTTATTCCCGCTGTTTTGAGCAGTATAGGTATTAGTAGAGTGTGCTAATACTGTGATTAATTATTTGACATGATATAATGTTTTACATGGTTGAGGAGATCTCTATATCCGCTGCGTTTTATGCAAATATTATGTTTTGAATTAATAAAAGAGCATGACCGTTATATTGTTGAATGGTGTGAATAATATGTGTGACACCCTTGAAGGGCATAATTACTCTGAATTGTTATATGTTTATTATTCTTAATTAAATATTTGGGGTATTTTAGAAGGGTGTTACAAGGGTTGTATTTATAGCCAATGCAATTCATTTCCACACACTTCCAAAATTTGCCAAATTTAGAAATTTTCCTTGCATGGGCGTGTGATAGGCCCATCAAGTGATGTATTCAGGTCCAAAATTACTTGAGTTCAATGCTAAAATCATGTCATGTGGCCATGCATTTGAAGTTGGAAAGTGAAGGTGAAATTCATCCAAATGGACCTTTGAAAAGAACCCATGCGCAAGTCCTTCATTTCTCTTCCAAATGAGATGATCTTGGACTTTTTGGAAAGGTGATATCAAGGGTAACAACTTTCATGTTGAACAATTTTCCATTTCAGACTTGGATCATGATGAATTTTGAGGTGGAAGTTTGAAAAATCAAGCATATTTGAAAATTTTCTAAGTACCAAGTCAAATGTTCACTTCTTCAACCTTGAATAACTTTTGCTATGGACTTCAAATGGAAAAAGTTCCTTCATCAAAGTTGTAGCACTTTCAAACTTCTTCAAGTTGGTTACAAATTTGACCTCATTTGGATTTGGCATGAAGGAGTTATGCATTTTATAAGTTGAGGCAAATCACTTGTTCAATGGTAATGGCCCAAAATGACCTATAATGTTTCCTCTTGGCACATGCTACTTGATTGTTTTAGGCATGGTACTTGGTTTGTAACTTGTTTAATACCCATTTATTTTACTTTTTATTGTGTAGTTCCATCCCCCATTGTAGGTCAGATGTCCCCCCATCCCCATGCAAGTGTAATAACTTAGGTTTATTTTCGTTTATAGCTTATAATGCATGCTAACTAAAAAGATAAAACCAAACGATAAAACAAAACCTTTTCAAAAGACAAAGGCATACTTGATCCAACTTCAAGTGTTTTTCCAAATCAAGTTCACTTCGTAACAACACGATTACTTGATCCAATGTCAATTATCTCCACTCAATTCCATTATCAATATCATTCTCATCTCCTCTCCCAATACCAAACTCTTATCTTCTCAATCTATTTCATTTTATCTATATCTCCATTCTTCACACACACTTTTTCATGATAATTTCCAAACACTTGATCCAACGTCAAGTTCCTTTTCAAAATAATTTCTTAATAATCTGGAATGCAAAAATGGGGTGTACGTGCTTGTACACAATATTCAAGTACTTGGGTTGTCGACCGTACCTAGCTTGGGGACCCGACGCTTGAATTCCTCCTAAAAAAATCTAATGATAAAACAAGTTCAATCTAGGTGCTATGAGAAAGAAAAAGGGTGGTTAGGATGTCATTCTTCTCTCAACTCTCGAGTATTCTGATTGTTGACCCGTACTTAGTCAAGGGTCAGATACTTGTCTCCCTCTAAGTACCAATAAATAGACTTTCCAAACTCGTTCACAATTCAAATCTCTTTTGGATGAAAAAAGTGGTTAGGATACCATTATCCTCCCAACTCTTGAGTGTTTGGACTGTTGATTGTATCTAGCCAAGGGTCTGATGCTTGTCTTCGTACTAAAATCGACCCCAACCAATCAAATCAATTTTCTTCCTTAGGGCATATTTCAAACCTTTTCAGAAAGAGCGTGTTACTTTCGTTCTACCGTGAATGACGCATAAGTCTCTATGTGTGAGCAAGT
Source organism: Lathyrus oleraceus (assembly GCF_024323335.1). Classification (NCBI taxonomy): domain Eukaryota; kingdom Viridiplantae; phylum Streptophyta; class Magnoliopsida; order Fabales; family Fabaceae; genus Lathyrus; species Lathyrus oleraceus. The sequence continues at coordinate 377,921,741 of NC_066582.1, forward strand.
AATGTTTAACTGCTAGAATGTGATCCAAGCGCATTACCACAAACAAACAAACACGTAACGCTCCCATGCCCGAGCATACAAGCAAGTGAACATCAATATTATTCATAAAAACAACAAACAAATACTCCAATTGTGAGCGGAACTACAGAGCTCTGATTTCCTTATTGCATGAATGAGGATACATAGACACAAGGGTTCGAATCCTTGGCTAGCACACTAATTTTAAACTTATCTTCTCTTCCCATCTTATTATTATCTCATCTCATTTCACTGAGAGCAAGCAACGTTCAGATAAAGAACATCCATATGCATTGATACAAGTAAGTGGTTCCCATTGAGTACAATGGATATGAGGGGTGCTAATATCTTCCCCTTGCATAAATGACTTCTGAATCTGGTCTTGTTTGCGAAGACCATTCTCTTTTGGGGTTTTATTGCTATTTTCCCTTTCCTTTGGAATAAATAAAATCCAAAGGCGACTCTGTGTTTTTCGCATTGCGATAGCTGGCGACTCTGCTGGGGAGCATGCACACAACTTCTTAGGACTCCCAACTGAGTTGGCAACTCTGCTAGGGATATGCAGACAACTTATTAGGACTCCCCATCAAGCTGGCGACTCTGCTGGGGAAGCATCTATTGTGAGCGAGTCAAACCTAGCTTGCCTGTATCGTTTTACCTTGGATGTTTATTTCTATATTGCTTGCTTTATTTATTCCTGTTATATATACTCATGTTATATATATTTGTTGTGATCTTATGGGTTGGATTCTATGGAGTGAAAAGTGCAATACACATGCTTAGAGAGCATACCTAAGATAGGAAGGCTTTTTGTATTGACTTGTCAGACGTAGTTGTCTTGAGGGAAAGATACGAAGATCCTACTTGGAATAGATTATTTTTGGAGTTTCGCTAGCACATGAGTCACGTTTGGGTTGATATCTGTAAGACCCCAATTTTGTCCCTAAGATCCCTCATGGTATCATAACATGGCATTTGCATTGCCTCAAGGATCATAAGCACCTTGGTTCCCTTTGCCTTTGGGTGGGATCCCTTGTGATTGGTTTGAGATCACCAAGCATGCTTGAATTATATATTATTGCTTTTCTCATTTTGTTTATTAACCAAAAGCACAAAAATATGTCACTAACATCTTTTGTTTGTAGCTTGAGCAATCACAAGGTCCAAAGCATATAGGAGAACCTTTGTGCAGAGATATGGCCAAGAGAAGATGATAACAAGCATGGTAATGGTTCCCAAAGCTCTCCTCCATCAAATATGCCTCCCTAGTATCTCAATTCATCATTTTGATCAAAGCAAGTCAAAGGGTTTGAGGTTTGTTCCCAAAGAAACCCTAATTCATCTGTGCACCACAATGCCTTGCTCTTGAAGCAACCTCAACCCATGGTCAAATACAATCAAGATAAGTTATTTAATTCATAATTTCATGCATGTTTGAACTTATTTGAGTGTCCTCAATCATCAATTCATCAAGATATGAGTCATGGACTTGAGAAGTTGATCAGTCAATTCATCTGACTATTTTGAAATGCACTGAGACCTAACGTTTTATATGTTGGTCAAATGGAGATGATTCCAAAAGCAAAAATGTTCTTAAGGACAATATGAACAACTTTAATGTTCATCAAAAATTGATTTGAAGCTTGGAAGGTTATCTCCCATTCCAATACATTATAGGTCATTTTGACTGAAACCCTAATTTTGGGTCAACTTCACAAGGACATAACTCATTCATTTTTTATGATTTTGAGGTGGGATAAAATGCATTGGAAATTTTAAGATGTATACTTCAAATTTTATGTTGAACAAAATTTCAAAATCTCAAAGGAAATACATGTGATAATGAAAAACATTATAGGTCACTTTGGACCAAATGCATTGAAAGGCAAAAAAGTCCAACTTCAAATGCCCATAACTTCTTCATCAAAAATCCAAATGATTCAGAATTTAAGTCCAAATTGATTTTCTTGGAACTATCTACAACTTTGATGTTGGAAGTTTTTCCATTTGGAGATTGCATCATTAAAACAGAAGGGCTTGAAGATGGTTCATTTTGACAAATTTCTCAAAGGCATATTTTTTGCATTGAACTTCATGGCCTGTTTTCACAAATTTCCACATTCCAAATGAGTTTTTGTACAACATAACATTTGTTCCTTATACAAATACCTTTCCAACCATTACTCACATGCCTATGTTGCATTTTTTCAAGTGGCATTTTCAAAGAGATGAAGTTTTAGGCACAATTGTGGAATTCATGTTGAAACTTCATGCACAAGCAAATTCAAAGCAAATTACACGTCCATTTCATTCCAGACTGAGCTCAACTTGCATTTGGCATTGATTTTGGGCCTTGTGCATGCTCAAGCAAGCCCATGCAAGGATTGTCCAATTTCATGCACACGGATTGAATCATCTTTTCCTTGCCACTCCCTCTATAAATAGAAGCTCTATTCCATTCAAATTTGGACCCTGATTCAATCTGAAATTCTGCAGAAATCAAAACCTAGCCATCACTAAAGGAATTTATACTTTCTTCTAAAAAATTCAGATCTGAATTTCAACTACCTTGGTTGATTTTCAGACCTATAATTCCTCAGCCTTGCTTCCTCTTCATCACTAGATCTCATTGCAAGCTTTGGTTGTGAAGGATCGTGCTCACCACACCTGCATTTCAAAGATGGATATTAGAACTTTTTCTCTTCGAAACTCTTTGATCCTTGCTTATTTCTTGAGTTCCTTGGTTTGGCTGAAGTCCTCTCAATAGAGGCATCTGATTTGTGTTTTCAATTTTGTAAAAACATGAAGTTCATGATGAACACCATCGAGCTTCCATCTCTGATTTCTCCCTTAATAGAAATCTAGAGTGTAAGTGAATGGTGTCGCACCACGCGAAAAACCGGCGGGAAAACAAGAACAACAGAGCCGCCACTGTGCGTTATTTATCCCAAAAGAGGGAAAGGAAACGCTCAGAGTAAACCTGGAAAAGACATGGTCTCGCGACCAAAGAGAATGGGATCGGGAGTCGGTTATGCGAAGGGAAGGTATTAGCACCCCTACGCATCCGTCGTACTCGACGGGATCCACGCACAATAGGAAGGAAAATGGTTGCTAAACACTGCTCAAACACACACACAACTGGCTGAAAGAGACACAAGAAACAAACAAGACGGACTCGGCAGGATATCGCATCCTGGGCCTACTTAGTCTATCAGGCATAGACATCAGAGTCAAAGTAGTTCGGACTGGGGAAACGACACATGCTCGCTAGGATATCGCGTCCTATGCATACGTATCTTCTCGGACGAGAGAAGAATCAGAGCATTCGTAGCTCGGCTAACACGCACACAAACAAACACGGGCAAAGGCAAACGTGGAGCCCGAATGCCAAACACTGGACTTACATCAGCATCCGAACCAAACACACACAAGAAGGCAAACGTGGAGCCTGAATGCCAATCACTGGACTTACATCAGCATCCGAACCAAACACACGCACACTGGAACCCTAATGCCACTCGATGGACTTACATCAGCTTCCAAACACACAACAAGACAAAACAAAGACACAGGCGCCTGGAGAGATCTGCTCATCTCCTGCCTACGTACCTCATCTGGTATGAGGATCAGGGCGACGTAGTTCCCCTACAGAGGGATACAGGACTAGCCTAACCAGATAACAGAGGGAGACACAACTAGGGAGACTACGACTCGAGCCTAGATGTTATCATGCAAAATCATCCCTAAGTTAAGGTTTCTAGCTAACTGGCACAGGGAGCCAGCCTATCCTAGTCATGACTTGCACAGGAAGCAAGCCATGCACACACTTAACTTGCACAGGAAGCAAGCCAAGCAAAACCTAACTTGCACAGGAAGCAAGTCTAAACTAACCCTAACTTGCACAGGAAGCAAGTCAAACAAACATACAAGCACAGGTAGCACACACTATACACAAGCAAGGGGCTCAAACAAGGCTAGGTTTTAGTCGAGGGGTCATATCAACCTCAACAAACAAACCACTGGAACTGGGTAGTGTTAGCTCTTAACCTTGCCATTGAGGGGCTAAGGTGAAGCAGATGAAAGGTGAGTGAAGATGAGACTTCACAGCTCTTATCCCTGGCCTGGGAGAGCTTAAGACAAGAATGTGTGGGTTCAGAAAGTGGGAACCCTTCTACACATTTGATACTGACTCAACTGTACAATTGTACAAGATCTTGGGTTTGTATCTGCAATGCATCAACACAGTGGTGTGAGCAAAGCAGATGACACACAGAATAGCAGGGGATAGGTTGCTTATCCCTTGGGTTCTGCCAATTGCCTCTTCACTTAGGAGGACTTTGGATATGTACAGGGACAAGATTTAAACATACACAAACATTGCCTCTTAAGGAGGACTTCAGACAGTTGCCTGGCCAAGTAACAGGCCAGGTCTTCCAGACTACATGAAGATTAGAAATATACCTCAATGCAAATTGCTTATATAAGCAAAGCAAAGCAAAAGTTCACAAGGAACTGAGCAACTAAAAGCACCTGAAATAGTCAAGCAGACATTAGTATACAACTTCAAACAAAGCAAAAGGAAACAGAAGTCGACAGTCAACACAAGCAAGTGAATGTGCAAGGCACAAGGCTCTAGGCATGTGAGCCAAGCAACCTACAAAACAAAACATGTTAGTCATGGTATTTAAGCAAGCTCAATCAAAAAGAAATGGTCTCATTGGTCATTTGTTGGTCAACCTGAAAACATAAGCTCAGAAGTGAGTAACAGGACCACTAGGGCAAGCCTAGGGTCAAAAAGGAATGAAAAAAGTTCAAACAGCAAGTGGCAAGCATCCAAAATCATGTTCAAACAATTAAGAAACAATACCAATTGGGTTCACATTCATATCAATCATCATCATCATTTCATGAACAATTTATGTCAAAGCATTGCAAACAGAAGCTCATAGGAGTCAACAGCAAGACTTGCATAAAAATCAATCTCAAACATTTCCAAAAATTACCAAATAAATCATGATCAATCATAACACACAGCATGGTATGCATGTCAAATTTCATCCCATTTGGACAAGTGGAAGGCAGTCAATGAAAATCAGAAAGGCAAGGCAATTTTGAACATGCTCAAGGAAGTCAACCAAACATGCATCAACTTAGAAAAATCATAAATCAGGGATGGTGTATGATAAATGAATGGGACTAAAACCATGGCAAAGCTTAAGATGTCTAGTTATCTCATGTAAAATTTCAAGTCCATCTAATAATGTATGAGAATTTCACAAATGAAATGGAAACATGTATCACACAAAGTCAACATTTTGGTCACACAGGGGAGAAAATCTCAAACAAATGGAAAATGCCATAAATAATTCCAAGAAAATTCACATGTAAACTAGACATACAAGAGTAGGTTCATGCAAAAATTCACATCAATTGGAGGTCAGGAAGCATGGTAATGAAAATCATGAAGTTGGACATCAATGGTGTGACACAAATTGTCACACCCTAATTCAAAAAATCATAACTCACAAACCAGCAATGATAAATTCACAAACTCTACACCAAAATCACCATGAGTGTGTCTAGTTTAAGCACAAAAAATTTGGGAGCTATTGGATAAAGCATCATCATTTCACAATTGTTTTGGCAAAATGTACAAAAAATGGTCATCATGAACAAACCCTAGCACCTTTTAAAATTCACATGTGCACTATTTGAATAAAAATGCTCATAAAAAACTAGATGAAGAATGGAGATCAATGTAAAAAATCCCATCTCAATTGGATAAGAAATGAGCAACTTATGATTTTTTAAATGCAAAGAAAATAAAAAAGAAATATGTGAAGGCAAGGCAAGAGTAAGATATAAGTATGAGAAAATAAAAACATATATGAGATGCCCCCCCCACGGAATCGAACCGTGCATCCAAGCCAGGCGTTGCTTCGCTGAGAACAAAACTCAGCGTTTTGTTTCCTGAGCGTGAGTACAAAACTCACCGTTTTGTTAAATGAAAAAGCTAAGGGCCCAGTCAACCTTTCCTGGACCAATAGCGCGCCGTCATGGATAACCCGCTGGACCAATGGCAGCGTTTCTTTAAAAAGAACAAAATGCACAGCATACAAAAAGAAGCCCTAAGGATCTAACGGCTTGGCAACAGTAAAAAGAAAATTTCCAGCATTCATGTTGCAGAAAAAGATGCAGTATTCATACGTTCAACACAACAATTTCCAGTAACAAAAAAATTGCACCAAAATTGACAACCAATATATCAAAATGCTCGTCTAAACACGCACATCCATAATCCAACATTCATATTCACTAAATCAAGCTAACAACCAAGAACCAAACAAAAACATATTTGAGTGTGAAACTTTAAATCCATGTATTTCTCTCAATATTCAACCATTTTTAATGAATCAAAGCTCATTGTAACCAGCATAACAAGGTCTATCTAAAGCACATCATGATTTAGAGAAATGAGAGACTCGAAAACTGACCAAAGTTGGAGAGCAGTCGTGATTCAGTGAGAGTTAGGCCATGTAAGCTCGAAACAGATACTCCTTAAGCTCCCTAAAGTTGAATGATGAAGTTGGCTTGGCTCGAAACAACTTGAAACAGCTTCAACCACACTTTGCCATTGATGATGCCTTAAAAAAAACAGTCGGGCAGGAGGCTTTCCAGTTGTGGAATGATGGTGAAAACAAGCTTAAAATAGTGTATGGATGTTGTTTTAGGCAAGGCAATGTCAAGCTCTTTGAGTTTCTTTGACAGATTTTGAAAATGGGAGAAAATGAGGTTTTGAGAGAGTGAATGATTTTCTCTGTTTGGAGGCAGCTGCTAGGGTTTCATTTAGCAGAAAAATGATGTTTAAATACTCTGTTTAAGGGTACAAATCACAGTCCATGAAAAGGTGGGATGGAGTTGGTGAAAAATGTACTTTTGGCCAATTTTCAAGCAAGTTAGGAATGGCTGTGTGTACTGCACGAAAATGACTTTGTAACATGACCAAAATATGATTTCTGAACATATTTGAATGGCCAAATTGATTAGAAATGGCTATCTCAAAAATTCACTTTTGTACCACACTTGAAATCAATTCATGCAAGTCCAAAAATGCCATTTTGATTGGTGAAGTTTTGGTGAATGATGATGACATATTTGGAAAGAGGGCATCAAATGTGACTTGTTGCAAAAAACCCCACCCATTTTGGCCAAGTGGTTTGAGAGATATGGCCTTTTGAAGTTCAAGAATTTTTGAAAATGAATTGATCATAACTTGCCAACCATACATGGGAATTGAGAGTTCTTGTACTTTTTGGAAATGGGAGAACAAGATCTTCAACTTTCATGTTGGGCAAAAATTCATTTGAAGCTTGTATCATGATGTAAGTTTGAGGATCAAGACTTTCCATTTTTGGCAGGTTTCAATTACAGGTCCAATTTCTATTTTTGGAAATTTATGATCTGGCTTCAAATTCTTCCATGATGGTGTTTGACATGATATATGAGGCCTATTTGGACATGAATAAGCTCTCTCAAACCAAGTCCCAACATCAAAACCATAAAATCAGACACAGTTGACCAAGTTTGACTTTTTAGGGTTTCTGACTGACTGTGCATTGAATGATGACTTCTGAACATCCAATCCTTGACCAAAACACTTCAAATGGATCCCCAAGTCATGTGAACATGTTGGACCAACCCTAGGGCCTTGGCTCCTTGAGAAATGCACTTGCTTGCTTGACTGACTGATCTCCTGACCAGTTTGACCTAATTCTCTTGATTGGCTTGCACTTGAGGCAAATAGGACAATGCAATGTTATGCAGTGGACCATGTTATGTTATGACCTAATATGAGAATGTATGTACAATGATAGGTGCAAATTTGAGGTGCTACAAATGGTATAGGAGTGATGTACATCACTTCCTCTTTCGATTGATGCCAAGATCGTTCATTTTGGTTTTCATTTTTTGTTCTACAAATTTTTGAAGTGGTCGGAGGTTGGCCGGAGAAGACGGTGGCGCTTGCCACCGTCTGGTCTCCAGATTGGATCTGAGCCGTCCATCTCAGTTTCCAGATCTAATCTCATCCACACATTGTTATGACTTCCAATAATGCACCATGTGATTCAGTTGACTAAGGACCTTGGTGGAAGCGCGCTCAGAGGCCGTGTGATGTGCCAGCTCAATTAATGAGCCATCATCCAACGCTTCTCCTTTTTTCCAATTTTTAATTTCTGATTTCTATTTTCTTTATTTCTTTTAATTCCCTTTTATTTCAAAAATCAATATTTTCTTCATTTTAAATCCAAAAAATATGGGACCAATTGCATTCTTCTCCAAATAATTTCTATTTTCTAATTTTGATTTTTAATATTTTTTATTTCATCATTTGATATTTTTTGTGAATTTTCTCTTTTCTGGTTGTTTTTAATTCATTTTAAATAGTTTTTGATATTCAAAAAATACAAAAATATTTTCCTAACTTATTTGAATGATGATGGATCTATGAAAAATATTCTCATCAATTTTTTTATTGATTTGAGATTTATTTGAGATTTTAGTTCAATTAGGGTATTTTTATTCATTTTTAATTGATAAATAATAGTTTCTGACTTTTAAAAATGCTGAATTTTTTTGTCAAACTTAGTTTGACCTTGTTGAACTTGGGATAAATCATTTGGACCTCTCAAGGTTGATTTGAAGTGATTTTGAAGTTAGACCTTTCTTTTATTTTTAATTCAAGTTTATTTTTATATTGAAAATGCCAAAAATATTATGCTTATTGTTTGATCTCCAATCTTCATCTCATTTCTGATTTCTCATTGTTTGACTTTGACTTTCAATGTCATTTGGTCAATACATATGGATTGGTACATCTTATTTCATCTTATGCATTTTGATCTTTCCATTTTCCTTATCCATTCTTCATCTCCTTCTTCTTCTTCTTCTTCTTTCCCTTTGATCAATGAGTTGAAGGTTGATAAGTTAGCATTGATTAGGGAGACTTAATATTCCTTGATTCAAATCTAATTCATCTTGATCAATTGATCAAGTGAATGGCTTTGCATTAAGGATAGGTTGTTTTCTAAATCATGCAAAAGGCTTAAACCAATACAAGATCAATTCTCTTTTCCTTTTTAGCATGGCAAGTTGTTGGAACTTGGTTTCATAATCAAGACTTCTAACTTGTGTTGTTGCCTACATTATTATTGACCGGCCTCAGATAGTTGTGACTTCTACATAAGTCCAATTACGATTGCTTAATATAGCGCTAAATTTGCCTTATGGCACACTAACTATTAACACTAACCATTAACCATTAACATTTACTTTTTGCTCTTTGCTTTTATGCAATTTACTATTCTTGTACATATTATCCATTTGCTTTTCCCTTTTGCTCACTTGAGCACATGTTTATGTTAATGTCATTTGCCTTTTGCTCACTTGAGCACATATTTGTATATATATTATTGTGCTTGTGTTTTGTTTTGATTGTTGTGGACCAAATACAAAAATGGACAAATGGACTTAGTTTCTAGGACATTTCCTATGCAAAATTGGAGTAAAAGGATCTTAATGATGAAGATGGATTAGAAGGACCAAGTTTCTAAACTCACTCTTGTCCATTCTTGATTTACTTCATGGAACTTTTGATGTGTATGCTTTTGTGCTAGGGGATTCTATGAGAGCTTAAATTGAAGGACCATTGCCATGTTCATCCAAAGTGAAAGACACAAGATACATTGAGGATCTCTTAAGAGACTTGTTTGATTGCTTGAGCTTACTATTATTGTGATAGCTTATTCCAAAGGATGGGAGCTACTTGGATCATCCATATGATCTCAAGAGAGGAACTCCATTGTGGTTTTGTTTCTTTATCCCTCACCTTTTGCTTTGCTTAGGACTTTAGCCCTTCTTATTCTTCTCTCCACTCTAACCCAAGCCAAAACTTTTTGTGCAAACATTAAACACTTCCTTTTAAACATTAGAAACCTAAGCCTTATGCTTTTGATTTTCAAACTTGTTTTTCATAATACTTATTTTGAATTGAATCCTTAAATCAACTTTGACCATATTTTGTACATACTTTTCATTGGTAAATATAACCCATTCAAATGTATTTTTATGGTTTCAATGGCCACTTTCTAATCAAAACTTTTTTCATAACCTTTAGCTATTAGGTTTGAGTTATCTTTGTGGTAGATGTAATACTCACCTATATCCTTAGTGATGGACAATGAGTCTTCCATGCTTATTATAGGGTTAACCCCTCACTAGCATGTTGAAGCTATCCTCACATGGTGGATTTGTGGTTTTAGGTTGAGTTTTCTCCCTTTGATAACAAAAGACCTTAAGGCTTTTGGATCAATCAATTCACCGACTCATTTTGAGATTTTTACCCCGAACTACGAGGTTTTGATCCTAATCTTTTTTAAGATGGTACGTAGGCAATGGGTTTATCCATCCAAACACAAAATGTAAATAAACTTGTATATTCTTTTCTCATCTCTTCAATCATGTTTCTGTAGCGGTGTATTCGTCGCTATATGATCTATCGATTAAATCATAAGCTAGAGATACATTGAAATTTCGAGTCGCCACCGCACTTTTATTTATCCAAAGGATTGGCTAAAAAGCGAACAAAAGCCTAAGAAGTTTTACACGTAGAAAACTAATAAAAAGATCAGAGATTCTGGGTAAGGGGTAAATTACGCAATGGGAAGGTGTTAGGCACCCACTACGTCCTAGGTACTCCTAGGGAGCCCTTTTCACACTTGTTGTACTAAATTGTTATTTGTTATGACATAAAGATTGTGCAAACATGATTGGGATGATGAGAAAAGAATATACAAGTTTTATTGGGTTCGAACGGATGAACCCGCTGCCTACGTACCTTCCATCAAAGGTAAGGATCAAAACGCCGTAGTTCGGCTAAAAGATTTCCAAAAGTTGGTGGATTCAGTTTTAAACACAAGCACTGAGGCTTTTCATTATCAATGGGAGAACACTCGACCAAGAACAACATCCACCATGTGAGGATAGCTTCGACGTACTAGAGGGGTTAGCCCTGTTTTCAGTACAGAAGTCTTACTGTCAACTCACTAAGGATAGGCAAGATTTACATCAACCACAATGATAATTGAAGCCTATGGCTAATGTGAAAAGATTAACAATGGACAGAGCCAAAACAAGTGAATGAGTGAAGTTAATTGATTTGTGATTATGAAAATGAAGTCAAAGTATGATTAAGATTGATTCAAAGAAGTATTATGAAAAGAGTTTGAAAAAGTCAAGGACTTGAGTCCAGGTTTTTAGTTTGAAAACATGAAGATGTTTGCACAACACTTATGTCAAGTTTGAAAGATAAAGTGTGAAAAGGTTTAGGACATAATGAATGATGAATGGATGAAGATGGAAAGTAAAACTTCTTAGAAGGTTCACTTCTTGAAATCATATAGCAGATGATTCAAGTGTGTCCTTTGGAATGCAATGGATAATAGAAAACAAACAAAGATGAAATCCAAAAGGCGGATATCGGATGCCAATCACTGGGCTTATACCAATCTCCTAAAACAGAACTGGATGTCAGATGCCACTCAATGGACTTACACTAATCTCCACAGAAGAAAACAAGAAATGGGATATGAAATGTGGAAGTTGACTGCCAATCTGTCTGGACTTAGGTTAACTCCACACATATGATCATAGGAATACCAATGCCACATAGCAGGGACTTACAAGGATCCTCACATACAAGAACTATGCAACATGAGATGATGAGAAAGCAAGAGCCAACTTGCAGGGACTTACAATTGCAATTTCTCATACAATCAAACAAATCAACTTATGATCACAGGAAAACAGATGCCAACTTGCAGGGACTTATAACTGCAACCTCACATACAAACCAAACAGATCAAATTATGATCACAGGATAACAGATGCCAACTTACAGGGACTTATAACTGTATCCTCACATACAAACAGATGAAACAGGTCACAGGATAACAGATGCCAACTTACAGGGGCTTATAACTGTATCCTCACATACACACAAAGCAATGACAGAAAATATGAGTGACCAAGGAGGTCTTGCACTCTATCCTTCCATATCACAGGAGCAAAGGCCAAAAGAGATGGACTTACAATTGTCCTCAATGGGCAAACAACAATGATAAAAGTCACACAGACAAATGGTATGATCATGCACTAATGGCAATTGATGATGATGATAAATGCATAGCATACAGGCAAACAAGTGCATATGAAGCAATCAATCAATCAATGAATATCAAACAGCACACTCTATAGCCAAACAATGGGGGGCTCACACAAGAGGGTTTGACTTTGAAAGTCCACTGTAATAGGTGAAGGTCGCTCTTAACCTTGCCATTGAGAGGCTAAGGTGAAGCAGATGAAAAGGAGATGAGGGGTGTGCCTCATTGCTTCTATCTCAGATCAGAGAGAGCATCAAATAATAGAAAGTGGGGGAGTTCAGAAAGATGGAACTCTTTCCCCATTATTGACTCGATTAGATCTTGGGTATTTATCTCAGTGCTTCAACCATGTAATGGGAGCAAAGAGAGGACACATTGAATAGTGGGGGATAGATTGCTTATCCCTACCTTCCACCAATTGCCTCAAATGAGGACTTTTCCTGCTTAGGACAAATTTAAACACACACAGGCATTGCCTCTTAAGGAGGACTTCAGACAGTTTGCCCGGTCAAATAACAGACCGGGTCTCCAGACTACATGAAGAAGAAAGGTTTATACCTCAAAGCAAATGCTAAAAAGCAAAGCAAGCAACTAAAGCAACTAAAGTGTACCTGAAAAAGTCAAACTCATTAGTAAACAAGTCAACAATCAAAATCAAAAGAAAATGAACCAATAGTCAACCACAGAGGGACCAATTGTGCAAGGCACAAAGACTCAAGTATGTGAGTCACACCTACAAAACAAAGGTTAGCACAATATATAATTCAACTCAAACAAATTTGAATGGTCTTTGAGGCATTGGGGCTTAACCTGAAACAATAGCTCAATTGTAAGCTCAAAAGACCACTAGGACTAGCCTAGGGTCAAAGGTGAAAGAAAAAAGTCAAACAGCAAAGGAAAGTCAACCCAATTCATGTTCAAGCATTTAATAAGCAATCTCGATTGGATTCATAATCAAATCATGCATCATTGTCATTTCATATGCAAAAGAATGCAAAGCATGGCAAGAAAGAGCACAAATAGGTCAACAGCAAGACTTCATCCAAAAGTCAACCCAAACAACCTCAAAAATTATGAAATAAATCACATTCAAACCTAACATCTATCATGGTAGACATGAAAAATTTCATGGCATTTGGATGAGAGGAAGGCAGTCAATTAAAATCAAGAAGTCAACACAATTTCAAGCATGCACAATGAAGGTCAACAAACATGGGTCAACTTCAAAAAATCATATCAAATTGAAAACAGAAGAGAAATGAATGAGATTCACACCAATGCAAAGCTTGAGAAGTCTAGTTATCACATATGAAATTTCATGATCATACAATAAGATTTGAGAATTTCACAAAAGATTTGGCAACATGTATCACATAAAGTCAACAAATGACTAAGCATGGAAGAAAATTCTCAAATAAATGGAAAACAGCATCATTAATTCCAGGAAAATTCATACACAAACTAGACATGTGATAGATGATTCATGCAAAATTTGGGGTCATTTGGATGTAAGGAAGCATGTGAACAAAAATTGGGAAAATGCATATCATTCATGTAGCACCAAATGTAACTCACAACTTCAAAAATTTCTAACTCACAAGCCACAAATGGGAAATGCATAAACTCTATATGGAAACAAAGGTCAATGTGTCTAGTTTCACCACAAAAAGTTTCAAGGGCATTGGATGCAACATGACAATTTCACAATTGAAATGGCAAGAGATATCATTTGAGCATACATGTCAAGAAAATAATTATCAATTAAAATCCAGCCAATGGAAAATTAATTAAAAATCATGATTAAATAATAGACATCTTTGTGATCATGATGCAAAAAATTTCAGGATTTTTGGAGTTGAAATGGATGAGAAATTAATTGTTGAAGTTGATGCACAAATTGATGAAGCATGAAACATATAGCATGGCAAGAGGGTCAAAGCAATTGTCAACCGTGGCAAAGTTGTAAATATTGGGCTCACTAACTAAAGCTGTGCGTTTTGGGGGGAGGGAACGAAATGTTCTCATTGGCCCAAACCCAATGGAACAGTAAACACACCAATGAAGCTTCATATTTTCTGGTTTTAGAAACCCTTAGGGTTTATGCAGCAGGGCAGCTCAAATGCTCAACTTCAATCGATTATCATGGCCAACAAATCTCAAACAAAATCATGCAGACCAACATGGTAACACAAATGTAATATTCATGCAACATAGAACAATAGCAGCCAACAAGAAAATATGGGAAATGGCTCTAGGGTTTCAACAGCAACATGTATGTGTTCATCATCATAAAAACAAGCTTCAAGCAACATCACACAATAACATGGCATTGGTACAGCATCATGCAACATATAGCAAACAGCAGTCAATCAACTTCGAATTTTCTGGGTTTTCATGCAATACTAGGGTTTGGCAACATGGCAGCGCAAGCTTCATCCCTCTCATTCAAATCGAATTTTTTTCAAGTCCAGAATTTAAAATCAAACATAGCAATATGTTCATCAAGGCATGGTGAGTAACAATCCAGCATCCATTTTCCATACAACACAATCAAATGCATGAATCGAGCAGAGAAAGCATGAACATCAAATTTTGATCATGAACAAAAAGTCCCAGAAATGGATGAACAGCATATCAATAGAAGCATTAGGGCATGGTGAAAGCAAATCCATCATTATTTTTCAGTGTAACACAACATGGAAGTAGAATCGAACAAAAATGCAAATGGACACAAAATTTCATTCTCATATATCTTGCAAACCAGTCAACCAAATTTCATGAGACAAACTTCATTAGACTCAGCAAGCTAGGATCTATACTATACATGTCATGGATTGGAGAAAAAGGATGGTCGAAAACTTACTTGGCTATGAAGAAAAAATGGATGCAGGGCTTCTTTTGAGGTTGCAGGCAAAAACAGATGAGCACAGTGGTTGATATTGATGTATGCTTGATGCCTTTTGCTCAGCTATGCATGAACATGTTCAAATCGTGCTTGGCCATTGTTGGAGCTTGGTAAAAACAGAGTGAGAAGAGAAGGTTCCAGCTATGATTTGATGGTGAAAACGAGCTCAAAATGTTGTTTAGAGCATGAAGGAACTAAGGGTGATTGAGGTTTTGTGGAACTTTTGGGCAGGAATTCAACTCGAGCCAAGTTGCAAGAATGAGAGAGTGAGGAAAAATGGTCGTGGCTGCTTCTGTTTCTAGGGTTTAATGTGACAGAAAAATGCTTTATATATGGTCTGTTAGCATGGCTTAATCAAATGTTAAACTTGGTTAACTTAAAATGAACCATCTTGCATTTTGCTAATTTGGAAACAAGTGGATATTGGAGGGTGTATGCTACTCGAGTTGGGCTTGGAAAGGCTGCAGAAGGACCATTCAATTTGCTGTTTGTTGTTTGTTCATGAAATGTTGTACTTGATTTGCTTATATGAAGCCATTTGCCAAATTTTCAAGTTTTGCATTTTGGTCCATAATTGTGGTGTAATGGTGGTATGAACATGATTTAGGGCTTGGAGCAAGTCACAAATATGATTTAACACATTTCCCAATTGGCCAAATTAAGAAAAAGTCAAAGGATCAAAAAGTCAAAGTTTGGTCAAACTTGGTTTTTAAAAGAAAAGGTCAAAAAATGCCATTTTGAATGGTAAGGTTTTGATGGATGAAATTTATATTTTTGGAAAGAGGATGAAAAATGTGGTTTGTAGGAAAAAACCCCACCAAATTTGGCCTTATGGTTTGTGAGTTATGGCCCTTTGAAGTTCACAAATTTTTGAATTTGAATTGATCATATCTTGACAACCACACATGGGATTTGAGAGTTCTTGGACTTTTTGAAAATGGGAGAACAAGATCTTCAACTTTCATGTTGGGCAAAAATTCATTTGAAGCTTGTATCATGATGTAAGTTTAAGATCAAGAAGTTTCCATTTTTGGCAGTTGAAATTACAGGTCCACTTTCTATTTTGGGAAATTTTCTGATTTTACTTCAAATTCTTCCATGATGAGGTTTGACATGATAGATGAGGCTTATACAAGCATGAATGAGCTCCTTCAAATCAATTCTATCCATCAAATCCTTGATTAAATCCACAGTTGACCAAGTTTGACTTTTCTAGGGTTTTGAGTGACTGAACCACTTCTGATGAATTCCAAACCCTAATTCCTTGAGAACTTGACTTCAAATGATGTCTCAAGTTGTATGAACTCTTGATTATTGATCATGATGCCCAAATTCCACAAGAATGGCCATCATCCATTGCTTTGACTGACTGTTGACTGTCTTTGACCTAATTACTTCATCTGCAATCAACAAGGTTAGACTGACAATATTTTTGTACTTTTTTGGATGATAAACATATGAAAGCAAAGATATACAAATGCATAGTATGCTTGGTGATCAAGAAACAACCCACAAGGCAACCTACCCACTAGGAGGGAAGCAAAGGCATGCAATGATCCTTGAGGTCATGATATGAATGATATGGGCCATGAGGGATCTTAGGGCCCAAAATTGGGGTCTTACAGTTTGCACAAACAAATTTTTCACAAAAACAACAACCTTTACAACAAATGTGAAAAGGGCTCCCTAGGAGTACCTAAGATGTTTTGGGTGCCTAACACCTTCCCATTGCATAACCAACCCCCTTACCCAGATCTCTGTTTCTCTTTTACTAGTTTTTGTTAAAACTTTTAGGTTTTTGTTCGCTTTCTAACCATTCCTTTGGATAAATAGAAGTGTGGTGGCGACTCGACTTGTATGATTTACCTTGGATTTAGTCAATATCTCTAATGGTAACGAATACCCCGCTACAGAAAAGTGGCGACTCTGTTGGGGAGTATCTTTGCCTAGTGGGTTTTGCCTACTTTTCATACTTGTTGTATTGTATTGTATTGTTTTGTGACATATTTTTGTGCAATTTGGGATTACTGTATTGTATGTAATGATTAAATTTCTTGAATATTAATTCCTTGTATGCTTGGTGATCTTTGTGAGATGAGTTCTATACCCGGACTCGAGTGCACTTAGGATAGGAGAATGGCGTAGCCTTGTTGACTTGTGTGGAGTTATTCCTTAGCAAGTTGACTCGCAAATCCATTCACTTGGTGGAGGTCATGTTGGGATCAATAATGTCACACAAGTAAGTTGTGTTTAGACATTACTCTTTCCAATATAGACCTTAGAAGCCAAGGACCTTAGTTTACCAAGCCCATCTTGGCCTATTCTTAGGATGTAGTGCGAAAGTCGTTCAACTGTAAGATTTGATACGATTGTTACGCGATACTACACTCATAAGAGTCTCTCTTGAGAATATTTTTGGAATACGAGTAGTCGTTTATCCGATAATATCCGGAAGATGGGATGATGACTATGGAAACCTCTTGTAGAACATGTTTGGCAGGTTTAAACCCTAGTACACTCCCATTGGGTGGTTCTTAACCAAGACTCCATGCTCGTGACTTGCAACAAACCCTTGATTCATGGTTGATCCGTTCATGTATCCTTAATATCAATGGAACTTGGGTGTTGATAAGATGTAAACCATAATCCACCAAAATGGATGATTGATATTAAGGATGATATGACCCATCCCATGACCTTTGTTTGGTGTGCTTTGCTTGATCCTTGAGTGTGATTGTTGCATTCATGAATTCATGCACCCATTTGCATCCATATCATCAATAAGGAAGAAAGTTTTCAAGGAACTTAAGGGGTTTATTTGCAAAATTTTCAGACATGGAAAGACAAAGAAGGAATACAAAGAAGTACAGTTTCAGACAACCAGATTTGAAAGAGTTAAGGAATCTGACATCCTATGTACTAGATCCCTTGGGTTTCAAGACTCATTTTGGGAAGCTTCTTCCTCTTCTGACTACTCAGGTGGACGAAGGATTGATGAGTGTATTGGTGCAGTTTTATGATCCCTTGTACCGTTGCTTCACATTTATGGATTTCCAGCTTTTGCCCACACTTGAGGAGTATGCCTACCTTGTGGGTATACCTATTCTAGACCAGTTTCCGTTCAGTGGCTTGGAGAGTATTCCTACTTCTCAAGAGATAACTGACATGTTGCATATAGACGAATCTCTGGTTGGTGCTCATATGACTACCAAAGGTGGAATTCAAGGTCTCCCTTCTGAGTTCCTCATTACTCAAGCTATTGTGTATGGGAAGGCCATGAGTGAGGATGCCTTTGAAGCCATACTTGTACTTCTCGTTTATGGGTTAGTGTTGTTCCCCAACATCGACAAGTTTGTGGATGTGAACGCTATTAGGATTTTCTCTACTCTTAATCCCGTTCCGACTCTGTTGTGTGACACCTATTTCTCTTTGCATATGAGGAATGCAAAGGGTGGTGGTGCCATTGTGTACTGTTTGCCTCTGTTGTATAAGTGGTTTATTTCTCACTTACCGCAGACGGTCGCCTTCAAAGAGAACAAGGGATGTCTACGGTGGTCCACGAGACTCATGTCTCTCACTAATGATGATATCTCTTGGTACAACCGCGTGTATGATGGTGTGCAGATCATCGACTCTTGTGGTGAATTCTCCAATGTACCTCTTCTTGGTACATGTGGTGGAATTAACTACAACCCTGTTTTGGCACGTCGTCAGCTTGGGTTCCCCCTAAAGGATAAACCTAATAACATTTTGTTAGAGGGTGTGTTCTTTCAGGAGGGTAAAGATCCCCAAGGCTTGAAGGGCAGAATGGTCCACGCTTGGCGCAAGGTTCATAGAAAAGGGAGGAAAGAGTTGGGTCCTAAGAATTGTGTTGCTATTGAGCCTTACACTGCTTGGGTTAGGAAGAGAGCATCTGATTATCTCATGCCTTACGAGTATCCAAGACCTACACCTTTGGTTATGGTTGGGCCTTCAACCCTCCCTAACCAAGGAGTAGAGGAGTCGAGAGACGAAGACCGCTCACGTGCTTGGATCCGTGAAAGAGAGGAGTTGCTTCAGCAGATTAAGGAAAAGGATGCTTTGATAGAGTTCCTCGAACATCAGGTTATTGATGATCCTGATGATGCATGGACTTCTCTATTTCCCCAGTCTTCCAAATTTTGGAAGAGGAAGTATGACCGACTCGCCAAGGAGAAGGCAGATATGGAAGCAACCTACGAGAGGGATGTGAAGAGACTTCGTGCATCCTATCTTCCTGTGTCCCGAGCTTTAGATGATTGTTTCTAGGGATCCATAAGATGTTTATTTCCCTTCTCTCTTGTATTATGTTTGGTTACCAGTGTTGTACTTCTTTGGTATAAAATATTTCCCAGATATTATGTTTCCATATAAGAGTGTTTAATATTTCCAAAATCTGCAAATAGAACCCTAAAGTTCCTTTGAAATAAAAAAACAAATCATGTGCACAAACATTACATGCATCATGTGAATAAGCAGGTTTTGTTCCCGGCTTCTTGTCCTGTGGTCTAACTCTGTGTTCTTCATTTATTTTGAATACAAGCTGACTCATCGGTACTATACCAGAGCCAACATTTCAAGACTGATGGATCATCTGGAACAAGAGAACCGCGAGCTGAAAGAGGAAGTGGCCAGATTAAGTGCCTTGATGGAATCATTCATGGTTGCTCAGAGTCAGTCTTCTCCGACACCTTCAACTCCTCCCCTGAGGACAATCATCTCTGAGATTGTCTCCTCGATTGTTCCTGCAGCCAGTGCACACTTTGCTCCAACGGCCATGCCAACCGGATTCCCGTGGGGGATGCCTCCCAATTTCATGCCCGATGGTCCTGCTCCCACCTTTGCTTCTATGCCGACATCTAGCCTGGTCCTTGCTGTTCCTCCTTCTGTCGTGCATACTATGCCCAGAATAGATGACACCATCTATCATTCTGAGCCGTCTGAAGGCCCAGATGTCTATGAGAAAATCGATGCTATGAACGATCAATTTCTTGAGCTTTGCAAGGAATTGAAAACTCCCAGAGGAAAGGATCTTTTCGGCAAGTCTGCTGTCGAACTCTGCTTGGTTCCTAATGTGAAGATCCCCGTGAAATTCAAGGTCCCTGACTTTGAGAAGTACAAGGGGAATACTTGCCCTCTCAGCCACCTGGTCATGTATGCCAGGAAAATGTCAACTCAGACCGACAATGACCAATTGCTCATCCACTACTTTCAGGACAGTTTATCTGGTGCTGTTTTGCGTTGGTATATAGGTTTAGACAGTGTGAACATCCGATCCTTCAACGATCTTGGCGAGGCCTTCGTCAAGCAATACAAGTACAATATGGATATGGCTCCCGATAGGGATCAATTGAGGGCCATGTCCCAGAAGGACAAGGAAACATTCAAAGAGTACGCCCAAAGGTGGCGAGAGTTAGCAGCACAGATCGTGCCTCCGCTAGAAGAGAAATAGATGACTAAGATCTTTTTGAAGACCTTAAGTTCTTTTTATTATGAGCGGATGATTGTTAGCGCTCCTTCTGACTTCACCGAGATGGTGAATATGGGGATGCATCTAGAAGAAGGGGTTAGAGAAGGACGTCTGACCAGAGAAGAAGGCTCTTCTGCCAAACGATATGGGTCGTTCGCGAAGAAGAAAGATGGAGAGGCATATGCTGTGACTTCCCATGTGAAACCAAGAAGACCCTCTGTGAGGAGGAAGATCGTGCGTCCCTCCGGTAACCAGCACCAGGTGGCTCATATAACACCTGTCTTCAGAGATAATCAGCAATACCAGCAACACAACACCAATCAGCAACCACATCCGCAATATCAACAGCACCGTCCGCAACAGCAGGCCTACCAGCCTCGAAACAGTAATCAAACCAGCACGAGTTACGAGAGGAAAAGGGTCACCTTCGATCCTATTCTGATGACGTATGCAGAGTTATATCCCTCTTTGATAAAGAGAAAATTGATTACTCCGCGAGACCCACCGGCTATACCTACTAACCCCCAATTGTGGTATAAGCCTGAATTACACTGTGTTTACCATTCAGGTGCTCCCGACCACGACGTGGAGAATTGTTACCCTTTGAAGACCAAGGTTCAAGACCTGGTGAGGTGTGGCATCCTGTGTTTCGAGGACGTAGGTCCCAACGTGAAGAAGAACCCATTGCCCGAGCATGGGAAGTCTGTCAACATGGCCCAGGGCTGCCCTGGCAAGTACAAAGTCAAATATGTCAGTCATATTCGACAATCTCTGGTTGAGATGCATCGTTTGCTATGTGATTATAGTCATTATGAGCATGACCATGATAAATGTCGAGTCTGTTCTGTCAATCAAAGAGGTTGTCGCCAGGTGCGTAAAGATGTTCAAGAAATGCTGGATGAGGGAGTTATTGAGATCCTTCAAAACAGAAATGTTGACGAAGATGCTGATGAGGTCAACGTAATTTCTCCAGTATTCCGGATCCCCGAGCCTATTATCATCAAATATGATGGTAGCAAGCAAAAGGTTTCTCCCGCATTAACCATCAAGCCAGTCGGACCAGTACCATACTCTTCTGAGAAAGCGGTCCCCTATCGCTACAATGCTGTCGCAGTAGAAAATGGGAAAGAGGTGTCCTTGCCATCCTCATCTGTTGTCAACATTGCTGATGTTAGCGGTCTGACACGTAGCGGTCGTGTATTTTCAGCACCACCAAAGTCCCAAGCTAATGATGATTCTATTGAATGCCCGATTGGGAATGCCGTGAGCACTCCGAATCCGGCACTTGTCGTTAAGCCCTCCTCTACATTGAAAACTCCTGCCTCTGTTGGCCCAAGCGGCAATAAGAAAGAAGACTGTGATGAGATGCCGAGGCTCATCAAAAGGAGAGAGTACAATGTTGTAGACCAGCTTCTACAAACACCATCCAAAATATCGGTGTTATCATTTCTTCTGAATTCAGAACCACACCGAGAGGCTCTGCAGAAGGTTTTGGATGTGGCATATGTGGATCACGATGTCACGATAGAACAATTCGATAGCATTGTTGCAAACATCACTGCTTGTAACAACTTGAGTTTTTGTGACTCTGATCTCCCCGAGGAGGGAAGAGACCACAACTTGGCATTACATATATCTATGGGTTGCAAAGACGACGCCATGTCCGATGTGCTGGTGGACACTGGGTCATCATTAAACGTATTGCCAAAAATCACTCTTTCGAAACTGTCATATCAAGGGGCCCCCATGAGGCAGAGTGGAGTAGTTGTGAAGGCTTTCAATGGGTCTCACAAAACTGTGATTGGGGAAGTTGATCTCCCAATCAAAATCGGACCAAGTGATTTCCAGATTACCTTCCAGGTCATGGATATTCACCCATCGTATAGCTGTCTCCTAGGCAAACCATGGATTCACGAAGCAGGCGCCGTGACATCCACCCTACACCAGAAACTGAAATTCGTGAAGAATAAGAAGCTGGTGGTGGTAGGGGGAGAAAAGGCTCTCCTGGTTAGCCATTTGTCTTCTTTCTCATATATAGATGCTGAGGATGAAGTTGGAACTCCTTTCCAAGCTTTATCTATTGCTGAACCTATTGAGAAGAAAACTCCTTCATTTGTTTCCTACAAAGATGCAAAGTTGGCCATTGAGCGTGGCGCAACAGCTGGATTAGGGAAGATGATTGAGCTAGAAGACAACAAGTCTCGGGCTGGCATAGGTTATTCTTCTGGGGTTTCTAACACACAAGGGTTGTTCAAGAGTGGAGGGTTCATCCACACCAGTCAAGGCGAAGAGGCTGCTGCCATCTTGGAAGAGGACGAAGAGGATTCTGGCAACTTCGTCATCCCTGGGGGAATCTGCAATAATTGGGTCGCTGTGGATATTCCAACAGTTATTCATAAGTCAAAGTAATGTTCATTGTGTTTAAAAACCCTCCCCCCATGCCAAAAGGAGGAGTGATGACATTGATGGCGCATAAATACAATGATATTTTCATTCAATAGATTCATGTTAAATGTTTGTTTTCCAATTATTTTCCCTTTTCGCTTTTTGCATGAAATTGGTGATCACATAAAACCTAAAAAATAGAATAAAATCAATCTTTTCATCTGCATAATGGTTTGCCTTGTTTGAATTCTAAAGCTTTTCATATCCAAAATCATTATGCAGGTTGATCAAACCCATTGAACATAATGACCCAACACCATCTCCCAACTTTGAATTCCCTGTATTTGAGGCGGAAGAAGATGATGTTGAAAAGATTTCTGAAGAGATCACCCGTCTACTTGAGCATGAAGAGAAAATCATTCAGCCGCATCTTGAGAACCTGGAAACAGTCAACTTGGGGTCTGAAGATTGTGTGTGAGAAGTGAAGATTGGGGCACTCCTGGAAGAATCTGTTAAGAAAGGGTTGATTGAATTGCTACGAGAATATGTCGACGTCTTTGCCTGGTCATATGAAGACATGCCAGGTCTAGATACAGATATTGTGCAACATTTTCTACCTTTAAAGCCTGAGTGCGTGCCTGTGAAGCAGAAGCTCAGAAGAACTCATCCTGATACGGCAGTGAAGATCAAAGAGGAGGTTCAGAAGCAAATTGATGCAGGGTTTCTGGTGACTTCTACATATCCTCAATGGGTGGCCAATATCGTGCCCGTGCCTAAGAAAGATGGAAAAGTCCGGATGTGTGTGGACTATAGGGACTTGAATAAAGCTAGTCCAAAAGATGATTTTCCTCTACCACATATTGATATGTTGGTAGATAATACAGCTAAATTCAATGTCTTCTCATTTATGGATGGATTTTCCGGATATAATCAGATTAAAATGGCACCCGATGATATGGAGAAGACAACATTCATCACACCTTGGGGAACATTCTGTTATCGAGTGATGCCCTTCGGTTTGAAGAATGTCGGAGCCACATATCAACGAGCTATGACCACCTTGTTTCATGATATGATGCACAAGGAAATCGAGGTATATGTTGATGATATGATTTCCAAGTCAAGAACGGAAGTTGAACATGTAGAGCACTTGTTAAAGCTTTTTCAGCGGTTGAGGAAGTATAAGCTCCGTCTGAATCCCAACAAGTGTACATTTGGAGTCCGTTCCAGCAAGTTATTGGGCTTTATTGTTAGCGAGAAAGGTATTGAGGTTGATCCTGCAAAGGTCAAAGCAATACAAGAAATGCCTGCGCCCAAAACTGAGAAGCAAGTCCGAGGTTTTCTTGGCCGCTTGAATTATATTTCTAGATTCATATCCCACATGACTGCCACATGTGCGCCGATATTCAAGCTCCTCCGGAAAGATCAGTCCCATGATTGGACCAAGGATTGCCAGAAAGCTTTCGACAGTATTAAAGCGTATCTGTCTGAGCCTCCGATCCTGTCTCCGCCCGTGGAAGGAAGACCTTTGATTATGCATCTGACTGTTCTTGAAGATTCAATGGGTTGTGTCCTTGGTCAGCAAGACGAATCAAGAAAGAAAGAATATGTTATTTACTACTTGAGCAAGAAGTTCACCGATTGTGAGTCTCGATATTCAATGCTTGAGAAGACCTGTTGCGCTTTGGCTTGGGCTGCTAAGCGCTTACGCTAGTATATGTTGAATCATACAACTTGGTTGATATCCAGAATGGATCCAATCAAGTATATCTTCGAGAAGCCTGCTTTAACAGGGAGGATTGCCCGTTGGCAAATGTTGTTATCTGAGTATGATATTGAGTATCGAGCTCAAAAGGCTATTAAAGGTAGTATCTTGGCTGACCATTTGGCACATCAGCCGATTGAGGATTATCAGTCAATTCAGTATGACTTCCCAGATGAGGAGATCCTGTATTTGAAAATAAAAGATTGTGATGAGCCTACACTCGATGAAGGGCCAGAGCCTGGTTCCAGATGGAGTATGGTATTTGATGGTGCTGTAAATCAGTATGGAAATGGTATTGGGGCAGTGATTGTTACTCCTCAGGGCACACATATTCCTTTTACAGCAAGGCTAACTTTCAAATGCACGAATAATATGGCTGAGTATGAGGCCTGTATTATGGGATTGGAGGAATGCATTGATCTAAGGATCAAGCATCTTGATGTATATGGTGATTCGACCCTCGTTGTTAATCAGATTAAGGGTGAATGGGAAACGAATCAGCCTGGCCTCATCCCATATAGGGATTATGCGAGGAGGATCTCAACGTTCTTTACTGAGGTTGACTTCCATCATATTCCTCGAGATGAGAATCGGATGGCAGACGCCCTTGCTACACTTGCTTCAATGATTGTGGTTAAACTTTGGAATGAAGTCCCCAACATCACCGTGATGCACTTGGACAGACCAGCTCATGTATTTGCAGTAGAAGAAGCGAAAGATGATAAGCCATGGTATTATGATATCAAGTGCTTCCTTCAGAACCAGGTTTATCCGCCTGGGGCATCTGTGAAAGATAGGAAGACTCTGAGGAGATTATCAGACAGTTTCTACCTCAATGGTGATGTGCTTTACAAAAGAAACTTTGACATGGTCCTGCTCAGATGCGTGGATAGACACGAAGCAGACCTGTTAATGACTGAGGTCCACGAGGGTTCATTTGGTACTCATTCCAATGGACATGCCATGGCTAGAAAGATGTTGAGAGCAGGCTACTATTGGCTGACAATGGATTCTGACTGCTGCAAATATGTGAAGAAATGCCATAAGTGTCAGATTTATGCAGATAAGATTCACATTCCCCTGACCCTTCTGAATGTGATTTCATCACCATGGCCTTTCACTATGTGGGGAATTGACATGATTGGCATGATAGAACCGAAAGCGTCTAATGGACACAGATTTATTCTCGTAGCGATTGATACTTTACCAAGTGGGTTGAAGCGGCCTCATATGCAAATGTGACCAGGCAGGTGGTTGTGAAGTTTATCAAGAATCAACTCATATGCCGTTATGGTGTGCCTGATAAGATCATTACTGATAATGGATCTAACCTGACACTACGCCAAATAAGGGAAAAGAGGGCGCTTTTTTTGGCCTATAACAGCGCTTTAAAGCGCCCTCTAATCTGGCGCTGGCATAGGTAAAGACAGCGCTTTTTCTCCTGGTGAAAGCGCTCTCTAAAGTGGCTTTTTAAGCCCTTTAAGGGCCACTTTAGAGGGCGCTTTTTAAAGAAAGCGCCCTCTAAAGTGGAAACTTTTAAGGGTTTAGAGGGCGCTTTTACTGGAAAGCGCCCTCTAAAGTGGAAACTTTTAAGGGTTTAGAGGGCGCTTTTACTGGAAAGCGCCCTCTAAAGTGGAAATTTAAAGGGTTTAGAGGACGCTTATTTTGGAAAGCGCCCTCTAAAGTGGGTGGTTATTTAAATTTTTTTTTTAAAAAGCGCTATATTTTTTTATTTATTTTAGACAACCTGTATATTGAAGCAGTACACCTAAAACTGTATAATTTGAAGCCCTTTTTCACACATTGCATTCAACAAGCCTTATATACAACAATCCATACATATACAACAATCCACTGATATATAATCGTTTAACTTCTAAAGATTCTAAATATACAACCAATTCATAACTTAAAAAGAAATAAAACTAAGTAGCAAAAGCATCTCTGAGATGTATGTTTTTTTTGCTAGCCGCAGTTTTCTTAGCAACAACCTCTTTTTGTTCAATATCAATAGCATGAACCTAAAATATCATAAAATTAGTTAGGTGAAGTATAAGATCAAGAATTAACATTTTCTATGCATAAATATCATATAATTGTGTTTATACCTTTTTTTTTTATGCAACTGACTCGATTTGCTGTAATAAAAGCCATTTTACCTGTAATAAAGAAAACAATTAAAATCATTTGACCTGTACCTTTTTCACTAAGTTCTCTTTCTTTTCTTGGTTGGAATATGTTCTACATGTCTCTTAACAACACGGACGGTTGGATTGATCCAAATACCCTCATTATGATCATTTTTAATATATGAATCATTTGATATAATATTCTCATCTTGATCATTTCTGGTAAACGATTCAATCTCAACATCAATATCACCTTGATCTCCAGTGTTTTCATCAATTACTTTGTTGGAAAAAAGAACTATAGACCATTTCGTACTTTTCGGATCATTGACATAGAACATTTGTCTAGCTTGAGAGGCTAGAATAAAAGACTCATCTTTGTATCCCACCCTATTAAGATCCACTTGCAAAAATCCTGACTTATCCATTCGAATGCCGTTATTATTTTCAACCCACTTGCAACCAAATATAGGAATCTGAAACATGCGTCTAAATCTCGGAATAACAGGAAAATACCACAAGACTTTTGCTGGAGACAACTTGTTCTTATATTGGGAGACACCGCATTTAGGACACTCATTTAACGATGCATACTCATTTCGAAACAAAACGCAATCGTTTGGACATGCATGTATCTTATCATAGCTCATGCCAATAGAGCACAACATCTTTTTGGTCTCATATGTTCGATTGGGAAGAACATTATCCTCAGGAAGCATATCTTTCAAAAGGGCTAATAACTCTGTGAAACTTTTATCCGACCATCCATTGCCCGCCTTTAAGTTGTACAACTTTAATACCGCAGACAATCTTGTGAATTTAGTGCAACCATCATACAAAGGTTTCTCTGCATCACTTACCAACCTCTCAAACATTTCAGGACAATCCTTAAGATCTCCTTCAAGTGCTTCTGCAATCTCTTCAACTCGATCACAATCGTATGTATCTGCGCCACTATAGTTTGAGGCATAGGCCGTACTATCCCCCGGTTCAACATTCTCGTTACTTTTCTCACCATGCAAATTCCAACATGTATAACTTCGATCAATTCCATGCCTCATTAGATACGATGTCAACTGAACTGCGTCAACCCGTTTCCCATAACAACAACCCAAGCAAGGACATATCATTCTACTGGGGTCTTCGGCGTGCGCAACGACAAACTTAATGAATTCTGATACCCCATTCTCGTACTCTCTCGACAATCGATTGGAAGACATCCATGTATTATCCATTACTAATTAGAATAAACAAAAACAATTTCAGAAGAGAAACCAAAAATGGGATGAGACAAAACAATTTCGCTTTATTGAGTTAGTCTCTGTGCAGGGCATTCATGTCTCCAACAACAACCCAAAACCAAAACAATTTTGGTTTATTGAGTTAGTTTCTCAACATTTTCAGATATCTCTGACTTCAATAGCATGAGAATGTATGAACCATGCATTAAGCATTAGTGGTATGCACTAATTTGTAGCATAGTTATATATCATCATATAGTTTTTACAAAAGATAAACATTGACTAGAAAATATATATGTAGAATTGTATAATGGTCTAACTGAAAGCTAACAGAAGAATAGTCGACTCTAATTTACTCTATCAAATAACATCCATACCTAAACTTCTTAAGTTACTAGCTACGCTATGTATGCTAGAATAAATACACTCATAAGCTGCATAGTGTACCTTTGATTGGTAGAAGGTGTTTTAGATATTGCTGCCTCCTTTTTCTACATCGAGAAACAAATGGAACAGTTGGTGAAATTTAACCCATAATGCCTAGTCTCCATTGCTAGCATTGCAACACAATAATTATTGTTGAGAATACTCAATAAATGTATGAACCAAGAACTATGAAACCAAAAATGAACAATAGCGAACGTCAGAAGAGAAACCAAGTAATATGAAGATTAGAAAAATACCTATGGTGTCAAAATCGAACAGCTAACAACGAATTAATAGAAGGAGGAAACGTCGTAGATCTAATAGAGGTGGAAGGAGAACGCCTTAGAAGTAGCGAAAATCGTAGCAGTGAGAACCCTAACGTGAAAAAGAACGAAAATAACAGAGAGTGAAATAACAAAACGCGCAGTATGTTATAATTTTAATGTTTACTAAAGGGGACCTTAGAGGGCGCTTGTGGAAAAAAAGCGTCCTCTAAAGGGGGCCTAAGAGGGCGCTTATGAAAGCGCTCTCTAAGGCTTTCCAAAAGCGCTTTATAAACTGGAAATGCACATGGACTTATAGAGCGCTTTTTTAAAAGTGCCCTCTAAGGGTAACCTTAGAGGGCGCTTTCTAAAAAGCGCCCTGTATTGTTGTCCCTCTATCTCCTCCTTATTTTTTCGCTTCACCTTAGAGGGCGCTTTATTATAAAAGCGCCCTCTAAAGTGCGCTGTCTATTCCAGTTGTTCGCTCCTTATTTTTTTCTTCACTTTAGAGTGCGCTTTTGTAATAAAGCGCCCTCTAAGGTGCGTTGTCTATTCCATTTTTTGGCGTAGTGAACAATAAAATGATGAAAGAACTGCGTAGTGAGTTCAAGATTGCACATCATAACTCTTCTCCCTATAGACCCAAGATGAATGGGGCTGTTGAAGCTGCTAATAAGAATATCAAGAAGATTATCCAAAAGATGGTTGTCACGTATAAGGATTGGCATGAGATGCTGCCATTTGCCTTACACGGATATCGTACATCTGTCCGCACTTCAACAGGGGCAACCCCTTTTTCTCTTGTTTATGGCATGGAGGTTGTACTCCCAGTAGAGGTGGAGATCCCATCAATGAGAGTCTTGATGGAAGCCAAGTTGACTGACGCTGAATGGGTTCAGAGTCGTTATGACCAATTGAACTTGATAGAAGAGAAGAGATTGACTGCCATGTGCCATGGTCAATTGTATCAGCAAAGAATGAAGAAAGCTTCTGATAAGAAGGTCAAGCCTCGTGTGTTCCGAGAAGGTGACCTCGTGCTCAAGAAAGTCTTGTCTTTCACGCCCGATTCTAGGGGCAAGTGGACTCCAAACCATGAAGGCCCATATGTTGTTAAGAGAGCCTTTTCAGGCGGTGCTTTGATACTGACAACTATGGATGGGGAGGATTTCACTCGCCCTGTGAATTCAGATGCAGTCAAGAAATACTTCGCCTAAAATAAAAACAGAATAGCTCGCTAAGTTGAAAACCCGAAAGGGCGGCTTAGGCAAAAATAAGTGTCTCGATGGATTGAAAATCCGAAAGGGCGGTCCAGGCAAACGTTAGAGACATAAAAAAAATGAATATATGTATCCCGCTAGATTGAGTACCTCATCTTGGGGCAATCTAGGCAAAAATTAGGGATTTGACAAGTAACTGCATCCTGACAAGTCTTTGTTCTACAACTGTCATCCGTCAGAGATTCTTGCTCATTCGTCATCAACCGAAGCTTCAAATACATCGGATTCAGAATTGGTGGAGAAATGGTCATTATGTTCAATGTAGCCCTTTTCCAATATATATCACCAATTTCAAACTTGTAAAGATCTATGGAGTCTTGCCATTTGCAGACTACCATTCCATCTAATAAATTTGAGCCTTTTATCCAATTATTTGCACTCTTATTTGTTTCTATTCAACAAACGTTTTGCATGCTTTAATTGAGAAAATATCATTGTTTTGACAAAAGGATACTTAGGAGATCTTCAGTGCTTTCCCAAGGATGGTATGATCCCTAGCAGGGTAAGACATTTGTTCATATGCCTGGCATGACTGTATCTTCTTCCTCCGGAGCCTTTTGTGGTTTTCCCACTGGGTGGAGTGCTTGGTGAGATATCCGCCACTCTTCCCTTCAGCAGAGTAGAGACCTTTCCTCCTCAGCAGATGTGATCTCCTTGGTGAGTACGGTACTTGGTGTTTGATCCCCAGAATTCCTTTATCCCTTGGATAGATTCCCCAGCGGAGTTGCTTATGCGGCAGATTTTTATCTGTGCAATAACTCATGTCCCCAGCTGGAATGACTGATGTTCATCCCCTACAGGGATCTTTGCTTCCTATTTTCTCTTGCCCTCATCATATTGGATACTTTCCGGTGAACCTGGCTTTCTCTCTCGAGATGTAGTACCGGGTGTTTGTGTACTTTTTCTATGGAGTTGTTTGTGTTAGAAATGTTTGTTTGTCAGCATTCATCATACATAAACCACGCATGTGTGCATATAATTTTCAAACATTCAGATATTCATGATTACATTCTTTGCCATATATCTTTGTTTGTTATCCCCTGCTAGTTGGTAATACATTTCCCAAGCAGATGTCGGTGTCTGATCTCCCTATGAAGAGTCATCCCCTTAAGCAGAAAGTGTTTATCTTTCTTTCCACATTCCCCACCGAGTTATATCCTCGTGGACGACGGTTGTTTTTGCTTCCTTCCAACACATATTCTGGGATGGGATTCCCTATTGAGTTATATCCTCACTAGGACGAATTTTGATTCAGTTGGCCTCTTTAGTTTGATCCTAAATTGGCTTCTTGTGATCTGTTTCCTGTGCTTCCCCGTGGTATAAATGAATAATTGCTCAGTAATTAGTAATCATTCATCTTATCCTCGGCGGAGTCTGTGGTTTTCTACCCTTATACCGATAGTTGTAAACCCTATTTTCTCCTATTTGCAGGGTTAACCTTTTGTTCATCCTAATTGATGACGGTTACTCTTCCGTGGTTTTCTATCCAGTATCCGGTAGATGTAATCCCCTCCTTGACGGTTATCATTATCCAATATTCGGTGTTGATATTCCCTTGTTCTCTTGGATAATTGCTCTGATTAAGCAGTTTATCCCCAGCAAGTCATCTTTCATATACCGGTTGCCGGTAATGTTTGTTGCTCCCCTTGAATGGTCATCATTATATACCTAGTTTCGGTATCCTGATGCCTTTCCTTGTCGGTCGATTTATCATTTATTAACCCAGTAACCGGTTATGGATAATCTTCCATGCGAGTATATTATCTACGTTCTGACGGTAATAGATAATATATCTCATGCACTCTTTGGTCGAAGCCTTTTGTTCTTCCCCGGTCGAGTAAGATTCGTATCCCTGTTTTAGGAATCGAATGTCCATCCCATAATCGAGTTTGTCTTTTGCCCTCTTTCGGATGATGAGTGTTTTGGGAATATTCCCCAATTCACGTTTTGGTTGGTCACCTATTATATGCCCAGTAATCGGCATCCCTGGTGTTCCCTCCTTCTGCTCCCTATTATGACTTTTGTCCCCTGTGGAGTCAGATGTTCCTGAGTGGAGATATACCTTTTTGGGTCTTCCTCAGATGATTTGGTTGATTGATATCTCTCACCCTTATACCGGTCTTAGATATTCATTCTCCCGGAGCATGTTTTTCCCTCACCCTTATACCGGTGGAATCACATGATCTTTTTTTGAGCTTATTACCCAGTAACCGGTAATACCTCATTTGTTTTCCTCAGCTGGGTCCTTAGTGGACATCTCCACCTGAGTCCGGATTTTTTATCCGAAGTATCCGTTGCGGATAATTTTGCTGTATTGGCATATTCCCCAATACATGTATCTTCGAGTCAGCTCGAGTCCTTCCATTGATTTATTTCATGGATTCTCTCAGTGTCTCTCGGCAAGTTTTAAGTCGTGACCTGCTCACGCATTTCTATCCCTTTTACCCCCCGGTAGAGTCTCTGTTCCATTTATGAGTGTGTTACTCCAGTGGATTTTCAATTGTTCCTGATCTTTTTCTTTCTTTGTGGACACATATCCCTACATAGTTTTGCCATTTGCAGGCAAACATCTGCATCATGAGGTCTCTTAGGGACCAAAATTCGTCTCTCTGTTATTATTTAAGCCCATTCTACCTCGTCGAAACGAAGATTTTAACCTTCACTTCTTCGGCTAGAATGACCTTAAATAGGGGCATCTGTAAGACCCCAATTTTGTCCCTAATATCCCTCATGGCATCATAACATGGCATTTGCATTGCCTCAAGGATCATAAGCACCTTGGTTCCCTTTGCCTTTGGGTGGGATCCCTTGTGATTGGTTTGAGATCACCAAGCATGCTTGAATTATATATTATTGCTTTTCTCATTTTGTTTATTAACCAAAAGCACAAAAATATGTCACTAACATCTTTTGTTTGTAGCTTGAGCAATCATAAGGTCCAAAGCATCTAGGAGAACCTTTGTGCAGAGATATGGCCAAGAGAAGATGATAACAAGCATGGTAATGGTTCCTAAAGCTCTCCTCCATCAAATATTCCTCCATAGTATCTCAATTCATCATTTTGATCAAATCAAGTCAAAGGGTTTGAGGTTTGTTCCCAAAGAAACCCTAATTCATCTGTGCACCATAATGCCTTGCTCTTGAAGCAACCTCAGCCCATGGTCAAATACAATAAAGGGAAGTTCTTTAATTCATCATTTCATGCATGTTTGAACTTATTTGAGTGTCCTCAATCATCAATTCATCAAGATATGAGTCATGGACTTGAGAAGTTGATCAGTCAATTCATCTGACTATTTTGAAATGCACTGAGACCTAACTTTTTATGTGTTGGTCAAATGGAGATGATTCCAAAAGCAAAAATGCTCTTAAGGACAATATGCACAACTTTAATTTTCATCAAAAATTTATTTGAAGCTTGGAAGGTCATCTCCCATTCCAATACATTATAGGTCATTTTGACTGAAACCCTAATTTTGGGTTAACTTCCCAAGGACATAACTCATTCATTGTTTATGATTTTGAGGTGGGATCAAATGCATTGGAAATTTTAATATGTCTACCTAAAATTTTATGTTGAACAAAATTTAAAAATATCAAAGGAAATACATGTGATAATGCAAAACATTATAGGTCACTTTGGACCAAATGCATTGAAAGGCAAAAAAGTCCAACTTCAAATGCCCATAACTTCTTCATAAAAAATCCAAATGATGCAGAATTTAAGTCCACATTGATTGTCTTTAAAAGATATACAACTTCTATGTTGGAAGTGTTTCCATTTGGAGCTTGCATCATCAAAATAGAAGGGCTTGAAGATGGTTCATTTTGACAAATTTCTCAAAGGCATATTTTGTGCATTGAACTTCATGGCCTGTTTTCACAAATTTCCACATTCCAAATGAGTTTTTGTCCAACATAACATTTGTTACTTATACAAAGACCTTTCCAACCATTACTCACATGCCTATGTTGCATTTTTTCAAGTGGCATTTTCGAAGAGATGAAGTTTTAGGCACAATTGTGGAATTCATGTTGAAACTTCATGCACAAGCAAATTCAAAGCAAATTACACGTCCATTTCATTCCAGACTGAGCTTATCTTGCATTTGGCATTGATTTTGGGCCTTGTGCATGCTCATGCAAGCCCATGCAAGGATTGTCCAATTTCATGCACACGGATTTGATCATCTTTTCCTTGCCACTCCCTCTATAAATAGAAGCTCTATTCCATTCAAATTTGGACCCTGATTCAATCTGAAATGCTGCAGAAATCAAAACCTAGCCATCACTAAAGGAATTTCTACTTTCTTCTAAAAAATTCAGATCTGAATTTCAACTACCTTGGTTGATTTTCAGACCTATAATTCCTCAGTCTTGCTTCCTCTTCATCACTAGATCTCATTGCAAGCTTTGGTTGTGAAGGATCATGCTCACCACACCTGCATTTCAAAGGTGGATATCAGAACTTTTTCTCTTCGAAACTCTTTGATCCTTGCTTATTTCTTGAGTTCCTTGGTTTGGCTGAAGTCCTCTCAATAGAGGCATCTGATTTGTGTTTTCAATTTTGTAAAAACATGAAGTTCATGATGAACACCATCGAGCTTCCATCTCTGATTTCTCCATTAATAGAAATCTAGAGTGTAAGTGAATGGTATAGGAGTGATGTACATCACTTCCTCTTTCGATTGATGCCTAGATCGTTCATTTTGGTTTCCATTTTTTGTTCTGCAAATTTTTGAAGTGGCCGGAGGTTGGCCGGAGAAGACGGTGGCGCTGGCCACCGTCTGGTCTCCAGATTGGATCTGAGTCGTCCATCTCAGTTTCCAGATCTAATCTCATCCATACATTGTTATGACTTCCAATAATGCACCATGTGATTCAGTTGACTAAGGACCTTGGTGGAAGCGTGCTCAAAGGCCGTGTGATGTGTCAGCTCAATTAATGAGTCATCATCCAACGCTTCTCCTTTTTTCCAATTTTTAATTTCTGATTTCTATTTTCTTTATTTCTTTTAATTCCCTTTTATTTCAAAAATCAATATCTTCTTCATTTTATATCCAAAAAATATGGGACCAATTGCATTCTTCTCCAAATAATTTCTAGTTTCTAATTTTGATTATTAATATTTTTTATTTCATCATTTGATATTTTTTGTGAATTTTCTATTTTCTGGTTGTTTTTAATTCATTTTAAATAGTTTTTTATATTCAAAAAATACAAAAATATTTTCCTAACTTATTTGAATGATGATGGATCTATGAAAAATATTCTCATTAATTTTTTTATTGATTTGAGATTTTAGTTCAATTAGGTTATTTTTATTCATTTTTAATTGATAAAAAATAGTTTCTGAGTTTTAAAAATGCTGAATTTTTTTGTCAAACTTAGTTTGACCTTGTTGAACTTGGGATTAATCATTTGGACCTCTCAAGGTTGATTTGAAGTGATTTTGAAGTTTGACATTTCTTTTATTTTTAATTCAAGTTTATTTTTATATTGAAAATGCCAAAAATATTATGCTTTCAATGTCATTTGGTCAATACATATGGATTGGTACATCTTATTTCATCTTATGCATTTTGATCTTTCCATTTTCCTTATCCATTCTTCATCTCCTTCTTCTTCTTCTTCTTTCCCTTTGATCAATGAGTTGAAGGTTGATAAGTTAACATTGATTAGGGAGACTTAATCTTCCTTGATTCAAATCTAATTCATCTTGATCAATTGATCAAGTGAATGGCTTTGCATTAAGGATAGGTTGTTTTCTAAATCATGCAAAAGGCTTAAACCAATACAAGATCAATTCTCTTTTCCTTTTTGGCATGGCAAGTTGTTGGAACTTGGTTCACTAATCAAGACTTCTAACTTGTGTTGTTGCCTACATTATTATTGACCGACCTCAGATAGTTGTGACTTCTACATAAGTCCAATTACGATTGCTTAACATAGCACTAAATTTGCCTTATGGCACACTACTTATTAACACTAACCATTAACCATTAACATTTACTTTTTGCTCTTTGCTTTTATGCAATTTACTATTCTTGTACATATTATCCATTTGCTTTTCCCTTTTGCTCACTTGAGCACATGTTTATGTTAATGCCATTTGCCTTTTGCTCACTTGAGCACATATTTGTATATATATTATTGTGCTTGTGTTTTGTTTTGATTGTTGTGGACCAAATACAAAAATGGACAAATGGACTTAGTTTCTAGGACATTTCCTATGCAAAATTGGAGTAAAAGGACCTTAATGATGAAGATGGATTAGAAGGACCAAGTTTCTAAACTCACTCTTGTCCATTCTTGATTTACTTCATGGAACTTTTGATGTGTGTGCTTTTGTGCTAGGGGATTCTATGAGAGCTTAAATTGAAGGACCATTGCCATGTTCATCCAAAGTGAAAGACACAAGATACATTGAGGATCTCTTAAGAGACTTGTTTGATTGCTTGAGCTTACTATTATTGTGATAGCTTATTCCAAAGGATGGGAGCTACTTGGATCATCCATATGATCTCAAGAGAGGAACTCCATTGTGGTTTTGTTTCTTTATCCCTCACCTTTTGCTTTGCTTAGGACTTTAGCCCTTCTTCTTCTTCTCTCCACTCTAACCCAAGCCAAAACTTTTTGTGCAAATATTAAACACTTCCTTTTAAACATTAGAAACCTAAGCCTTATGCTTTTGATTTTCAAACTTGTTTTTCATAATACTTATTTTGAATTGAATCCTTAAATCAAATTTGACCATATTTTGTACATACTTTTCATTGGTAAATATAACCCATTCAAATGTCTTTTTGTGGTTTCAATGGCCACTTTCTAATCAAAACTTTTTTCATAACCTTTAGCTATTAGGTTTGAGTTATCTTTGTGGTAGATGTAATACTCACCTATATCCTTAGTGATGGACAATGAGTCTTCCATGCTTATTATAAGGTTAACCCCTCACTAGCATGTCGAAGTTATCCTCACATGGTGGATTTGTGGTTTTAGTTTGAGTTTTCTCCCTTTGATAACAAAAGACCTTAAGGTTTTTGGATCAATCAATTCATCGACTCATTTTGAGATTTTTACCCCGAACTACGAGGTTTTGATCCTAATCTTTTTTAAGATGGTACGTAGGCAATGGGTTTATCCATCCAAACACAAAATGTAAATAAACTTGTATATTCTTTTCTCATCTCTTCAATCATGTTTGCACAAACAAATTTTTCACAAAAACAATAACCTTTACAACAAATGTGAAAAGGGCTCCCTAGGAGTACCTGTAGCACCTCAAATTTGCACCTCCCATTTGTACATCCATTTTATTTTTAAGTCATTAGCATTGCATAGCATGTTGCATTTCATCAGTCAAGACTGGTCAGGAGATTCAACTGTGCAAGGCAACAAGAGCATTTTCCATGAGATCAAAGCCCTAGGGTGGTTCCAATGAGATCACATGATTCAAGGATCACTTTGAAGTAGTTTGGCCAAGTGTTGAAGGCTCAAGACTCATCAGTGCATGATCAAATCATCTGAGGCCCATAAAAGTCAACAGAAGTCAACTGCAAAGTCAATTGTGGATTTGGAGGTGGGAAGTGATTAGAGATGCTTCATTCATGTTCAAACAAGTCTCATTTGACATTTCAAACATCAACATTGAAGAATTTGAAGTCAGATCAAGACTTTCCCAAAATAGCAAGTGACGTGTAATTTGAACTTTCCAAAAATGGAAAGGTTTTAGACCAACTTCAACTCAAGATTACATCATCAAGGAAGCTTCAAATGAAATTTTGTCCAACATGAAAGTTGAATATCTTTCTCTCCCATTTCCAAAAAGTCCAAGATCATGAATTTCTCATGAGTGGTTGAGAAGATATGATCCAATCATGGCAAAGTGTGTTTGAAAATTCAAATGGGCATAACTTTTGAACCAAAGCTCCAAAATGAGTGGTTCTTTTTGAATTTTGATCCTCATAACATGTACTTTCCAAGCATATCATTACATGGCATAAATTTCCTTTACATGGGCATGTGCTTGTTCATGAAGATTTGTGAAGAAAATTTCATAAAACCACTTTGGATGATTATGTGCATACAAAATCATTTCCAAAGCTTGCATGGACATTGATTAAAGGAATTTGGGCCAGAATTTGGCACTGTTCACGTGCTTCTCATGCATGGGGGGTGAAAATACCAATTAGTGAAAACATTTCATAACTTGCTAATCTCATTTGCATTAGGCTTAAACAAGTTTTAAACATCATTAGCATGAAGTATATATTAATAATCATAACTGTTTCTAGGATGAACACTCATTTCAGATCTGAATCTCAAGAATCACCAAAATTTTCTCTCAAACTTTTTTTCAATTTCTTCACACAAGAACACTTTCTATTGATTGATTCATGCTCATGAGGTGTATCTGAGCAAATTTGGACGTGGAATCAAGGCAAATCGTGGCATATTGAGCTAGATTCAAAGCTTGAAGCATCCATGGAGCTTGCAATTTGAACTGGATTCGTGCATACTGGAACCTCTAATTCATCACAAATCACTTCAATAGGCATTGTGGAGGAGATTTGAGCTGTAGCTGAGCTTGGAAGCACACTATTCCAACTTCTGTTCTTCAAGAGGTCAGGATTCGACCTCTCTAATTCTCAAAATTATTGTGATATTCATGTAGATCCTTGAATGGTGATGATTCTGGTACAAATTTTGAGTGAATTGGTGCTGTATTGACAAAGTTATGCTCAATTGAAAATTTGATGCAATTTCTTCTTCTCTTCGATTTGGTTTTGTTTTGATGTTTTAGTGCAAATTGATTATGGATCTTGAATGTATGTGGAACAAGGAATCGAATGCTATGCTTGTTTTTAATTTCTGGACACTTTTTGAAAAATCTGGAAAATCGCATGAAGATCATCATGATCTTCATCTTCAACCTATGAAGATCTTCAGATTTCCAGGTTTAGCTACAAAACCTTCATGTCCAGCTACGGTTTTTCTACGAAATGTGTGTTTAGCTACGAAAATCCTGGCAATTCTGGAAACGCGCTTGTGTCTAGGGTTTTAAACCAAAACGCCACCGTTTTGGTTGGCGCGCATAAATTCAAATAGGCGCCTGGTTCGAACCCGGCTGAGGGATATTTTTCAAATGCCTTGCCATTTTCCTTTTCCCTCCACATTATTCCATGTTTGGCTCATTTCACTTTCAAATTCTTTCCAAACTTCCAAAAATCATTATAAATTGAAAATTGCACCAATTTGATCCCAATTTTTTGCTATGTGTTCCTTATCCTGTCTACTTTTGTATAATCAAAAATTGCAAAGTTGTGCCTGGCTTAAAAAATGATTTGTCCTAGGGTGATTGAACATGTATCCATTCATGATATTGCCTTGTTCCTTTGATCATAAAATGCTTGTTTCTTATCCAATGACTCTGAAATTTTGTGTGTAGTTTCTAGACATGTTTATTGACATTTTGGCTTTGGTTTGACATTTTTACCATGATCCATTTCTGTTTTATGATTGAGTTAACTTGGTGTGACAATTTGTGTCACACCTTTGGTTGTCTGTTTTGTACAATGTGATTGCCATGCCTAATGATGTCCAATGCTCCTAATTTTTTGTGTGATGAATGTTATGGATGTCTAGATTGCTCATGATTTTTTCCAGATTTTTTGGAATCATTTCTGTTTTGATTAAGATTTTTCATTCATGTTGACCATTTGGATGCTTTGAAATCACCTTTGACTTCACTTGATCATGAAATGCATTTGGTTAATGATTTTGATATGAGCCTTTTTAGGATATGTCAATATGTGTTTGAAGTTGCTTCATGTCAAGTTTGAGCTTCTGTTTTGAATTTTTGACCCTAGGCTTTGACCTAGAGGTTTGGACTTATCATTTGAGTTGTGAT
Organism: Lathyrus oleraceus; assembly: GCF_024323335.1. Lineage (NCBI taxonomy): Eukaryota > Viridiplantae > Streptophyta > Magnoliopsida > Fabales > Fabaceae > Lathyrus > Lathyrus oleraceus. The sequence goes on from NC_066582.1 coordinate 377,961,769, forward strand.
TTCAGGTTCAAATGCACATTGCCATGATTGGAGTGACTCATTCATTTAAGTCTGATTATTGGTTGATGTTGGCTAACATTGTGTTGTTTTGTAGGCCTTGAGAACAAATTCACTTGTGCTTGTGCCTTGCTCATTGTTGCTTGATTGGATTTGTCTGTCTGTGTGATTAACGGTTGATTGTTTGTCTGTACAGTTAAACTGATTGGTTTAGATTTTTTCACAGGTACCTAAGTTGTTTTGAGTTCATTTTGAACTTGCTTTGCTAGCTTGTGGTTTGCTTACCACTGAGGTATAATCCTTCTGACTTCATGTAGTCTGGAAGACCTGTTCTGTTATGTGGGCAGGCACCTGTCTGAAGTCCTCCTTAAGAGGCAATGCTTGTGTTTGTTTAATGTTGTGCCCTGTACATTCAAATACCTCCTAAGTGAAGAGGCATTGGCAGATACAAGGGATGTGCAACCCATCCCCTGCTACTCGGTTGTGTCATTCACCTTGCTCACACCATTGTGTTGATGCATTGTGAATAAAAGCCCAAAATCATGTTGTGTCAGTCATCTGTGAAGAAGAGTTCCTACATTCTGAACTCCCACACTTTCTATTTTGAGTCAAGCTCTCCCAAGCCAGGGATAAGAGCTGTGAGGTCTTACCCTCACTTCCCATTTCATCTGCTTCACCCTAACTCTCAATGTTAGGGTTAAGAGCTAACCACACCCTTTTCCAGTTGGCTTGTTTGTCGAGGTTGATTTGACCCCTTGACTAAAGCCTAGCTTTGTGTGAGCCACTTGTTTGCATATAGTGTGTGTGCTTGCTTGTGTTTGCCACTGTGCTGTTTAGGTTAGCTTGCTTCCTGTGCAAGTTAGGATAGAAACCTCAACATAGGGATCGTATGCATGACAACTTCTAGGCTCGAGTCGTAGTCTCCCTAGTAGTTTGTGTCTCCCTTTGTTTCTGGTTAGGACAGAAGTTCTTTCCCTGTGTAGGGGAACTACGTCGCCCTGATCCTCATACCAGATGAGGTACGTAGGCAGGAGATGAGCTGATCTCTCCAGGCGCCCTTGGTCTTTTTCAACCCTTTGTGTGTGTTGGAGTCTGACATAAGTCCAGCGATTGGCAGTTGGTTTCTTGTGTCTTGTTTGCTTGTTGGAGTCTGACGTAAGTCCAGCGATTGGCAGTTGGTTTCCTGTGTGTGTTTGTTGGTTCGGAGTCTGACGTAAGTCCAGCGATTGGCATTCGGTTTCCATGTTTTCCTGTGTGTCTGGAGTTGGATGTAAGACCAGCGATTGGCATTCCGTTTCCAGTTTGTGTGTTTTGTTTGGCGTGCGTTAGCCGAGCTACGAGTGCTCTGATTCTTCTCCGGTCAGAGAAGATACGTATGCATAGGATGCGACATCCTAGCGAGCACGTTTTCCCTGGTCCCGAACTACGTCGACTCTGATGTCTGTGCTTGACAGACTACGTAGGCCCAGGATGCGATATCCTGCCGAGTCCCGTTTCTTCCGTCTTTCTGTGTTTGTTTCCAGCCTTGTGCAGTTTGTGAGCAGTCTCTAGCAACCTTTATTCTATTCTTTTGTGCATGGATCCCGTCGAGTACGACGGATGCGTAGGGGTGCTAATACTTTCCCTTTGCATAACCGACTCCCGATCCCATCCATCTCTGGTCGCGAGACCATGTCTTTCCCAGGTTTACTTTGAGCGTTTCCTTTCCCTCTTTTGGGATAAATAACGCACGGTGGCGGCTCTGTTGTTTCGTTTTCCTGCCGGTTTTTCGCGTAATGCGACAGCTGGCGACTCTGCTGAGGACATGAGAAGTTGACCTCTTGCTGGTCCATCTTCCCTAAGCGAGTCTCTCCTAGCGCTCTCTAGGATAGGGTTTGGATGGTTTTGCTGTTTCATTTGTTGCATTTATTTGTGTATATTTGCATTTATGTTTGCATTTATGTTTGCATGCATCATACTTTCATCTGTGCTGGCTGTGTGTTTGTCTCTCTGTGGGGTGGGAGTTACATGAGGTAAAAGGCCCAATACCCAGGCTATGAGTGAACTTTAGGACACCTAGGAATAGAGTGATTCTTGGGAAGCGGGTGGTATTGCGCCACTTAGCGGAACTTGATATCACGAGCAGTTCAGATCCTGATGGGGTATTATCGGTACATACATCTGGTGTGTACATGATGATATTCTATGAAAGGGTTGTTTATCCTGCGTTTCTCTTGACCTTACCCTGGCCTAGATTACACCCGTGAGGGGGGAGGGAATGATCATTATTACAGGTACCGTTGGTGACTTGTTGGTGACTCTTGGCTCCTGTTGGTGACTTGGTTTAGATATATGGGTCTCAGATGACTTTGGGTCTCAAATGACTTTGGGTCTCATATGACTTTGTGTGCTCCGTAACACACAGCCAACCAGCCGTGTTTGCATCATTTGCATCATAGCATGTTTATTTTCAAAAAATAATGCAAAAAAAAAAATTGAAAAAAATTGAAAAAAAAGGGAAAAAAGAAAAAGCTAATCTCCTCATGCATATCATTTCTCAGGTTCATTCAGGAGTCTATTCACTGTGAGAGATGGCAACTGTTCCAGAGTTGAAGAGGAAGACTTGCACCTACAGTTTTCACCGTGAGCCCTTGACGTCTTTGATAGAGTTGAGCAGCTTTGTGACCGGCGGTAATCAGAAGATGTTTGTTGATCAGTATGGGGATTTGTTGACACTGCTGAAGATGGTGGTAGATCCAGTTCCGTTGCAGACTCTCCTACAGTTCTATGACCCCGAGCTCCGTTGCTTCACTTTCCAGGATTATCAGTTAGCTCCCACTCTTGAGGAGTACTCCATTCTGATGAATGTCCCGATCAGATACCAGGTGCCTTTCTTGGATGTTCCAAAGGAGGTGGATTTCAGGGTTGTTGCCAGAGCTTTTCATTTGGGTATCAAGGAAGTGAGTGACAATTGGAAGTCGAGTGGTGATATTGTGGGTTTACCTTTGAAGTTCTTGTTGAGGATGGCTAAAAGAGAAGCAAAGAAGGGAAGTTGGGAAGCTTTTCATGCTCAGTTGGCTATTATGATCTATGGAATTGTGTTGTTCCCGAGTATGCCCAATTTTGTGGACTATGCTGCTGTCACTATTCTCCTTGGAGGAAACCCAGTTCCTACTCTGTTAGCTGACACTTACTATGCCATTCACAGTAGACATGGTAAGGGTGGAGCTATCAGATGTTGTCTCCCTTTATTGCTCAGATGGTTCTTGTCTCTTCTGCCAACCAGTGGACTTTTTGTGGATGCTCAGAGCACTCATAAGTGGACTCAGAGGATCATGTCTCTTACCTCCTATGATATCAGATGGCAATCTTACCGGATGGATGTGCGTAATGTCATCATGAGTTGTGGAGAGTTTCGTAATGTGCCACTTGTAGGGACTAAGGGTTGCATCAATTACAACCCGGTTCTTTCTCTTCGCCAGTTGGGGTTTGTGATGAATGGAAGACCACTAGATGCTGAGATAGCATAAAGTGTGTATTTTGAGAAGCGGAGTGACCCTGCTAGATTAGAGCAAGTAGGAAGAGCTTGGAAGACTATTGGTGTCATGGATGGAGCTGTGTTAGGGAAGAAGTTTGCAGTGGCAATGCCTGATTACATTGATTGGGTCAAGAAGAGAGTTGAGACTTTGTTGCTGCCCTATGATAGGATGGAGTCATTGCAAGAGCAACCACCTTTGATCCTTGCTGAGAGTGTGCCTGCTGAGCATTACAAGCAAGCCTTGATAGAGAATCGTCGGTTGAAGGAGAAGGAACAGGATACCCAGATGGAGCTTTACAAAGCCAGAGCTGACAAGTTGAACTTGGCTCATCAACTCAAAGGCATGCAGGGTGAAGATGTTGCTAGATTGAAGAGCAAGAAGAGGTCCTATGAGGAGATGGAGACCTTGTTGAATGAAGAACACCGTGAGTGCTTGAGGTTGCAGAGAGTTGAAGCTAATTATCAGAAGAAGATAAGAGACTTGGAAAGGCAGCTTAGAGACAAAGACATCTAATTGAAGAAGGAGGTAGACCTAAGACATGCATCAGAGAGCCAGCTTGGTGGAGAAGTTGTGGAGCTCAGAAGACAACTGAAGGAGAAGCTCACCCCTCTGCCAGAATGTTCAGAATGTGACCTGTTGATAGACCAGTGCCAGTATCTGAAGACGCTCATTCCTGTAGGACATCTTTCCTAGCTTGTATCTGTTGTTTATGTTGAGAATCACCTCCAGGCTTGTTGGATGGGATTCATTGTTGTACTCTGATCAGTTGAATTTTTGTCTGAATATTGTTGTATGACTCTTGTTGCTCACATCTATAGAGGAAGTTGTTGATGTTTCACCTTGTGCTCATTATTTCGTGTAGATTGTTTCTTTGTTGTGTATTGCAGGTTGCCATTTCTTGAAAGATGAATTAGGCTCTTGAATGCCTGAGAAATGAACATATCATGTGCATCATACGCATCATTAGCATCATACACATATCATTTTGCATTACAGGTGTTCTTGATCGAGACTTCTCACTCTGGTTCCTGTGTTAGGCAGGATTGCTGATTAACGTCCGCATCGCTACTCTACAAGGTTGAATCAACAGAGGAATATGGATCAAGTGCAAGCTGAGTTAGCAGAGATGAGGGCTAACATGGCCCAGTTCATGCATATGATGCAAGGGGTTGCTCAAGGTCAAGAAGACCTTCGAGCCCTAGTCCAGATACAAGAAGCTGCAATTCCACCGGTCAACCATGCTTTGCCAGAGGGAGGCCCAATCAAAAACGCCGCTGCTGCCACCGTCCCTGTCAATGACTATGCCGTGGGTGATGAGTTGAGGGGTATCAGAATCAACGGTCAACCTATTGCTCCAGAGACTGCTAATGTCAGAGCAACCCGTGCTCCAGTTCGCCATCCTGCTCCGCTGGTTGACAGGCAGGAAGACATGTTCACCTTGCTCAGTGAAGATGATGAGGTTGTAAGAGTTGAAGAGAGGGATCGGAAGGTGGATGCCCTAGCTGAGAAGATCAGAGCCATGGAGTGTCAGAACTCTTTGGGGTTTGATGTTACGAATATGGGCCTAGTGGATGGGTTGAGAATTCCCTATAAGTTCAAGGCGCCATCTTTTGACAAATACAACGGTACTTCTTGTCCTCGCACCCATGTGCAAGCTTATTACAGAAAAATCTATGCCTACACAGATGATGAGAAAATATGGATGTATTTCTTCCAAGATAGCTTGTCTGGAGCTTCCTTGGATTGGTATATGGAGCTGAAAAGAGAATCTATCAGAAGTTGGAGAGATCTAGGTGAAGCCTTTCTGAGGCAATACAAGCACAACATGGACATGGCTCCGAGCCGGACTCAGTTGCAGAGCCTATGTCAGAAATCTGGAGAAAGTTTCAAAGAGTACGCCCAGAGATGGCGGGAATTAGCTGCAAGGGTGCAACCTCCGATGCTGGAGAAGGAGTTGACCGATATGTTTATTGGAACTTTGCAAGGGGTGTTTATGGACCGGATGGGGAGTTGCCCATTCGGTAGTTTCTCTGACGTTGTGATTTGTGGAGAGAGGACAGAGAGTCTCATCAAAGCCGGAAAGATTCAGGATGTTGGTTCCTCATCTTCAAAGAAGCCGTTTGCCGGGGCACCTCGCAGGAGGGAGGGTGAAACTAATGTAGTGCAACATCGCAGAAGTGTGAACAGAGGTCAGTATCGCCAGGTTGCTGCAGTAACTATCCCAACACCTCAACCACGACAAACGCAACAACAAAGAGTTCAACAACCACCACAACAACAACAACAACGTCCGTTTCAGCCGAGACAGAGAATGCCGGATCGACGTTTCGACCCGTTGCCGATGACCTACGCTGAATTGCTGCCCGAATTGCTCAGGTTGGGGTTTGTTGAGTTGCGTACGATGGCTCCGTTGACGAAGATACCACCTGGGTATGATGCCAATGTTCGTTGTGATTTCCACTCTGGTGCGCCGGGGCACCATATTGAGAACTGTCAGGCTTTTCATCATAAGGTCCAGGACTTAATTGACGCCAAGACAATCAATTTTGCCCATGTGCCTAATGTTGTGAACAATCCTATGCCTCAACACGGTGCGCATAGGGTGAATAATATGGAAGCCGAGGAAGCTGAACACTTGGTAGTCAATGTTGAAGATGTTCAGACACCGCTGTTGGTTGTAAAAGAGCGTTTGTTGAATGGGGGAGCGTTCCCGGGCTGTGATCAGGGCTGTTCAGAATGTGAAGATTCAACGAATGGTTGTATGCAGTTGAAGACTGGTATCCAGGGTTTGATGGATGAGGGCTGTTTACAGTTTGCTAGGGCCATGAAGGATCGTGGGGTGGTGTCAACTGTCACCATTTATTTCAAACCGTCCGAGGGGCGAGGCCAGAGAACTGTCAGTGCATCTACAACTGTTGGTACCCCTGTTACCATTTCTGCTCCGGTAACCGTCAGTCCTCCCACTACTATCGTTGCTTCTGGAAGAAGGGCTGTTGAGAATAGTAGGGATGTGCCGTGGAAGTATGACAATGCTTATCGCAGCAACAGAAGGGGTGAAAGTCAGGTCAGGCCAGTTAATCAAGCTCTAGTGACAATTGGTTTGCCAAGTAGAGTGCCTGCAATTGTTGGTCCGGTGGTGGACAATGTAGGGGGACCTGGAGGGTTTACAAGGAGTGGTCGTCTGTTCGCACCGCAGCCGTTGAGAGACAATAATGCTGAGGCTCTCGCCAAAGCAAAGGGTAAGCAAGCTGTGGTCGAAGAAGAACATGTTCAGAAGGAAGCGCCTGAGGGCTCGTTTGAGAAAGATGTGGAGGAGTTTATGAAGATTATTAAGAAGAGTGACTACAAGATTGTAGATCAGTTGAATCAAACTCCGTCCAAAATCTCTATTCTGTCCCTGTTGTTGTACTCTGAGGCACACCATAATGCCTTGCTGAAGATGTTGAATCTGGCTTACGTGCCTCAAGAGATTTCTGTCAACCAGTTGGAGGGTGTGATTGCCAATGTCAGTACCAGGCATGGTTTGGGGTTCACAGATTTGGATCTGACGCCCGAGGGTCGTAACCACAACAAGGCCCTGCATATCACCATGGAGTGCAAAGGCGCAGTATTGTCACATGTGTTGGTGGATACTGGCTCGTCTTTGAATGTACTGCCCAAGAAGACTTTGAGCAAGATAGATGTTGAAGGGGTTGTCCTCACTCCAAGCGATCTTATTGTTCGTGCTTTTGATGGATCCAAACGGTCTGTTTTTGGTGAAGTCACATTGCCTGTGAAGATTGGCCCGGAGGTATTCAGTATTGTCTTCTATGTGATGGACATCCAGCCAGCATATAGTTGCTTATTGGGGCGTCCCTGGATACATGGGGCTGGAGCAGTTTCGTCAACTCTCCATCAGAAGCTGAAGTATGTATGGAATGGTCAGATTGTGACTGTGTGCGGTGAGGAGGACATTCTGGTGAGTCACCTATCCTCTTTCAAGTATGTGGAGGTGGATGGCGAGATCCACGAAACTCTATGCCAGGCATTTGAGACCGTTGCTCTTGAGAGGGTGGCTTTTGCTAAGCAGAAGAAGCCAGGTGCCTCAATTGCGTCATACAAGCAGGCTATGGAGGTTGTCAACTCGGGCAATGCTGAAGGTTGGGGCAAGATGGTGGACCTGCCCGTCAAAGAAGATAAGTTCGGTATTGGTTATCAACCTCTGCAGTCAGAGCAGATTGAGCAGAAAGGGCCGAGTACCTTCACCAGCGCTGGGCTAATGAATCATGGTGACATCTTTGCAATCGGTAGTGAAGACTGGGACAGTGATTGTGATCTGAACAACTGGGTTCGCCCGTGTGCACCAGGGGAGACGATCAACAATTGGACGGCTGAGGAAGTGGTCCAAGTTACTCTTCAAACAGAGTAATTTTCTTTTGTTTTTCATTTTGCACAATGTCGCATCGCGCGAAAAACCGGCGGGAAAAAAAAGAAACAACAGAGCCGCCACCGTGCGTTATTTATCCCAAAAGAGGGAAAGGAAACGCTCAGAGTAAACCTAGGAAAGATCATGGTCTCGCGACCAAAGAGAATGGGTTCGGGAGTCGGTTATGCGAAGGGAAGGTATTAGCACCCCTACGCATCCGTAGTACTCTACGGGATCCACGCACAAAAGGAAGGAAAATTGGTTGCTAAACACTGCTCAAATACTCACACACACTGGCTGAAAGAGACAAAGGAACTGACTGAAACTGACTCGGCAGGATATCGCATCCTGGGCCTACTTAGTCTATCAAGCATAGACATCAGAGTCGAAGTAGTTCGGACTGGGGAAACGACACATGCTCGCTAGGATATCGCATCCTATGCATACGTATCTTCTTGGACGAAAGAAGAATCAGAGCATTCGTAGCTCGGCTGACACGCACACAAACAAACACAGGCAAAGGCAAACGTGGAGCCCGACTGCCAATCACTGGACTTATGTCAGCATCCGAACCAAAACACACACAAGAAGGCAAACATGGAGCCTGAATGCCAATCACTGGACTTACATCAGCATCCGAAACAAACACACGCACACTGGAACCCAAATGCCACTCGATGGACTTACATCGGCTTCCAAGCACACAACAACACAACAGGTTGATAGGGAGTCGGGGACTCAGCCTATAACTGTCAAGCACACACTCAAACAGACAGACAACAAATTGCTAAGGAGTCAGGCACTCGAGCCTAGCAACTGTCAAACAACACACACAAAAAGAAAAAAGGGCGCCCGGAGAGATCAGCTCAATCTCCTGCCTACATACTTCATCTGGTATGAAGATCAGGGCGATGTAGTTCCCCTACGCAGGGATAAAGGATTAGCCTAACCAGATAACAGAGGGAGACACAACACTAGGGAGACTACGACTCGAGCCTAGATGTTATCATGCAAATCATCCCTAAGTTAAGGTTTCTAGCTAAATGGCACAAGGGCCAACCTATCTTAAGCATGGCTCACACAGGAAGCAAGCCACACACACTTAACTTGCACAGGAAGCAAGCCAAGCAAAACCTAACTTGCACAGGAAGCAAGTCTAAACTAATCCTAACTTGCACAGGAAGCAAGTCAAACAATCCTATCTTGCACAGGAAGCAAGTCAAACAATCCTATCTTGCACAGGAAGCAAGTCAAACAATCCTACGAGCACAGATAGCACACGCTATACACAAACAAGCGGCTCAAACAAGGGTTAGGTTTTAGTCAAGGGGTCATATCAACCTCGACAAACAAACCTCTGGAACTAGGTGAATGTGCTCTTAACCTTGCCATTGAGGGGCTAAGGTGAAGCAGATGAAAGGATGAAGTGAGGATGAGACCTCACAGCTCTTATCCCTGGCCTGGGAGAGCTCAAGACAAGAATGTGTGGGTTCAGAAAGTGGGAACCCTTCTACACATTTGAAACTGACTCAACTGTACAATGGTACAAGATCTTGGGTTTGTATCTGCAATGCATCAACACAGTGGTGTGAGCAAAGCAGATGACACACTGAATAGTGGGGGATAGATTGCATATCCCTACCTTCCACCAATTGCCTCTTCACTTAGGAGGTCTTTGACTCTATGCAAGGACAAAAGTAAACAGTCACAAACATTGCCTCTTAAGGAGGACTTCAGACAGTTGCCTGGCCAAGTAACAGGCCAGGTCTTCCAGACTACATGAAGTAAAAGAGACATACCTCAATGCAAATTGCTTATACAAGCAAAGCAAAGCAAAAGTTCACAAGGAACTAAAAGCAACTAAAGCACCTGAAACAGTCAAGCAGATGTTAATATGCAACTTCAAACAAAACAAACAGAAACAGACACCAGTAGTCAATTGGAGGCACATGGATGTGCAAGGCACAAGGCTTAAGGCATGTGAGCCAAGCCACCTACAAAACAAACAAGTTAGACAATGATAATCAAGCAAGCTCAATCAAAAAGAATTGGTCTTAATGGCCATTTGATGGTCAACCTGGAAACACAAGCTCAAAGGTGAGTAGTAGGACCACTAGGACAAGCCTAGGGTCAAAAATGAATGGAAAAGTCAAAACAGCAAAGGATGAGTATCCAAAATCAAGTTCAAACATTTAAGAAACAAACCCAATTGGTTACACATTCATATCAATCACTATCATCATTTCATGAACCATTTAGGTCAAAGTATGGCAAACAGAAGCTCATAGAAGCCAACAGCAAGACTTGCATCAAAAGCAAACTAAAACATTTCCAAAAATCACCAAATAAATCATGGTCACTCCTAACACATAGCATGGTAAGCATGTCAAATTTCATCCCATTTAGACAAGTGGAAGGCAGTCAATGAAAATCAGAAAGTCAAAGCAATTTTGAACATGCTCAAAGAAGTCAACCAAACATGCATCAACTTAGAAAAATCATAAGTCAAGAATGGTGTATGATAAATGAATGGGATCAAAACCATGGCAAAGATGAGGATGTCTAGTTATCACATGTCAAATTTCATGTCCATCCAATAAAGTATGAGAATTTCACAAATGAAATGGGAACATGTGTCACACAAAGTCAACATTTGACTAGGCAGGGAAGAAAAATCTCAAACAAATGGAAAATAGTTCAATTAAATCCAATAAAATTCACAAGTCAACTAGACATACAAGAGTAGGTTCATGCAAAATTTGGGGTCATTTGGATGTAAGGAAGCATGGTAATGAAAATCATGAAGTTGGTCATCAATGGTGTGACACAAATTGTCACACCCTAATTCAAAAAATCATAACTCACAAACCACAAATGATAAATTCACAATCTCTACACCAAAATCACCATGAATGTGTCTAGTTTAAGCATAAACAATTTGGGAGTCATTGGATACATTCTCATCATTTCACAATTGATTTGGCAAAGTGTACAAAATTTGGTCACATGTCACAAACCCTAAGGCCATTTAAAAACCACTCATCCAAAAATTCTGGAAAAATAATGATAAAAAAGTAGAGATCATGATGAACACAACACAAAAAATCCCATTGAATTTGGGCCAAAAATGAGTAAGTTATGATTTTTGGAAGATTGGTCATAAAAATGTGAAATTAATTTGGATTAATAAAGGAGAATGGCATTTTGGTAATATTTGGATCCACTTAATGAAGTGATGTTGTTTTGGCCAATAAACGAAATAATCTGATTGGTTCTTGAAGCTAGGCCATGCACACACGAAAATGGGGAAAAATCTGGGAAAATTCAAAGGTTAGGGTTTCATTGTTCATCACCATTCCCAAATTTGAGTTTCACAATTTTTCTCCAGAAATTAAAATCGGCCATACCATTGTATTCATCAAACATCACACAACAACATCCTAAAATTGATTTTCATTAATTCAAACTACTGATCGCTCGACTGTGCGAGTCGAGAATGGGATACAAACTGCAAGTGCACAGTTCTATCGCGTAGTTTTAAAAGATATCGATCCCACAGGGACTTATGAATCGATGTACCGTTATCTAAGGTTACTACGTAAATCTAAGGTGAAAATGTTTGATTGTTTGGGGAAAAGGGAGCTAAGAGCTAAACTAATATCTAGATTAAATATTAATAAAACGGATATCGGTATGTGGTTCGTCAAAACTAGGGAATCAATTCCTTGTCGGTCTCTCGGTTTTAAAATAAATCGTTTCGACTAACTTTATTGGTTAAAGGTTTTATCTCAAACTCTCGCTCTGTTGAAGAAACCATGATCTTATGTTAATGTTGCTGTCACTTATAATTAAGTCAAAAATCATATTTTGAAAACAATAAAGTTGCAGAAACTCTTTTTAAGAAAATACTGACCGTTTTAAACACCCTTATCTCAAACTTTCGCTCTGTTGACTTAGGTTATACAATTAAATCTAAATGCTTAACTCTCGTCCTCACATTCAATCTTTAAAAATACTTTTTGGAAAAAGGTCAGAATTTAATTAATTCTAAAACTTGCTCTCGCCCTGAGATAGATTTAATGACTAACTTACACTGTCCAGTTAAAACCTCAAACTCTCGCTCTGTTGGTTTCAACTTCTTTATGTCTTTTACCTTTGTAAAAAATCTTGTTATTAAACCTGTAAGTTAAGACCGTAAAAAGATTGATTCTAATTTTAAGTTTGAATAGACCGACTTAGTTTTGATCCCTCTTTCTGCTTACTTTACATACCGATACCTAGGCAAATTAGCCAGACATGCTTACTAAATAATAATTAATATCATGCATACACAGACTCATTTCAGGCAGGCAATGCAAATAAACAATAGAATAAAGCATAAAAATTAAATAACAATTAAAGAACCTGAATGCGTAATACAATGGTCTTGAACACTCCACCACAAGCCGGTAGGATTTGTTCTTGATTCTTCAATTAAACAGTAAATTAAATCAAGGAAATAAAAAAACTCGAATATAACGTAAGGTTAAATCCGGTATAAAGTTGCCCAGTAGTTTCCGGTGTAGAAACTACTACGCGAAAAATATCTAAAAGCTAAGAACGGGGAAAATAAATTGCAAGGGAAAAAAGAAAACAAAGCTTGCAAAATAAAATAAATAAAATGGACGATGCTGGAAAGGAAGAAAAATAAGCAAAGGCGTGAAAAAATAAATTTGGCAGAGCTTCCGCAAAACTGAGCGTGCAAAAAACTGTGTAACTTTTGGTTTGTGAGACGGCTATTTATAATAGCCTTGGTAGCAGCATTCCGTTTCTCTCCTTCTTCAGCGTGGCTATATCCACGGCGTGCATATAGGAGACCAATTCCTTAACGTTATTCTTCAAGTCCTTCTGAGGGCGATACTTGCGCCACAAAGGTAGTGGGGTTGCGTGACGCTCGTCACGCTATGTGTGACGTCCGTCACAAGGCTCCTTCGCGTGACGCTCGTCACGCGTCCTGTGACGTCCGTCACAGGCACAGCATTGGTGACTTGTGCGCTTTGGGCTGGGCTTTGGCCTTTGGTTCCTTTTCTCTCCTTTTTGTTGCTTTTTACACCTCCTTTTCTTCCCTTTTTCACTTTTGCTTCAAAATGGGTACCTGATATAAATAGAAGAGAAATACTGCATAATATCTGATAAAATGGGATAAATTAGTGTAAATGATAAAATAATTTAATTGAATTAAGTCTTAAAAAGCGATATAATTTCGTGTTATCAAACTCCCCCATACTTAAATCTTTGCTTGTCCTCAAGCAAAATTCAGTATAGAACTTGTTAAAAGTTTTAGCCGGATGAAATTTTAAAGCACACATCAATTCGTACTAGGTTGCCAATGGGTTTTTGTTTAGGAGGATTTGAGTTAAATCTTGACATCAACAACTACCGTTACAACTTAGATAACCCTACCTTATGCCAATCAGTTCAAGTACCCTATGATAGCTATCCTGGTTCCTTTAGTCTTATTTTGCCCGTTTTCATTCTAGCGAAATCACATTAAGCCCTTTATCCTTTCGCGCACATAGTGGAGTAACCGGTTAGTGTCTATGATCCGCTTTTAGCTAGAAGTTCTGGTACATAAGTCGGATAACTTCATTATTCAGTCCATTGCAAATTGCGGGGGATCGAACCGTAGTCCGCCCTACCAAGTTCAGTACCAGATTCCTACTGAACCAATTCATAATGGATCTTTCGTATTGTGCTTTTGCATGATTTGCAACCTTTAGATTAAATGATCCGGTAAGGGTCACCTAATTTAATTATCTTAGGTTACTTTGGGGATCATTCACTTATATTCATCGGCTCTCCACGTAGTTTGCTATTAAGATGGTGCTGACTTCTGTATAAACTACTTGGGGTTGCCATAGAACTAAAAGTTCGAGGAATCGGTATGATAGGTACTTATCCTGATCTAACATATTGAGGTTCTCAGAGCGTTGTTATGGTAATGATTTTGTTTTGATTTCACTCAAATTTTATAAAGTAGGCGACCTTTATACTTATTGGGTGTGTTAAAATTTTTGTTATGGCTCAAGAAAGTTGAGGGAAATAGATAATAGAAACTTTTTCACATTCAGGACTTAACTTAAAAAAAATTTTGTTTTTATAAGGAAATAACAATGAAAAGGGAGAGTACAAACTTGAAACAAAGATGGGAATGGAAAGAATAATTTCCCCCCCCCATACTTGAACTAAACATAGTCCTCGATGTTTGAAGGGAAAGAAATACAAAATGGAAAGGAAAAAGAAAAAATACAACTAAGGCTGCCTTCCACCTCTGGTTCTTGGTCCTGGTGATCTTTGACGTATGTCTAAGCTGTCGAATCTGCTAAACAACTCAGTAAACCGCTGGTCGGTTATGGCATTCCGAGCATCCTGTTGCTGTTGCATTTGACGCATCATCTGCATCATCTCTGTATTCTGTGCCTGCATTCCATCGATAGCATCCATAATGTCATCGTTGGTCGCAGGCCTTCGTCGTCGACGACGTTGGGAGGATGGGCCGGCTGCATTACTGGAAGGGTTGAGCGGGACTGACGGTTGTGTTGGCGGATGATCGCCTTGTTCCATTTCTTCAAACTCATCTGTTTGTTGGTTTGTTTGTGAAGGCTCGGTGGTTTCAGGAGCGCTAAGATCGTAGAGGTGGCGGTTCGGGTTTGTGACATCGGTTAGGGTGGTATTGGGTAGCACAACACTTGGGACTGCTTGGTTGTTCACCATCAGATAATAGCCTCCGCCTACTCTGTTTTTAATCAGGCGGCTGGAGCGACAATAGCCGATATCCATAGACAGGGGTGGAAGGGATTCTAAAGTTTGGAGTTTATCCCCTAGGTTCAGGCCAAGTGCTATGGAGGTTATTAATCCGCCAATTATGAATGGTTGCCGGCCTCTAGCACATAAGGTGCGGATATGATGAAGGAGAAAAGAGGCGGCGTTTACCGTAGTATCCGATTCGAAAACGCACTGGAGGAAAAAGAGTTCTTTTGAGTTGACCTTACTGTTGTTTGGTCTTCCAAAGAGTGTGTTTTGCAGGATACGGAGAAAATAACGGATGGTGGGGTTATGGATGTGGGAGAGAAGGAGTTCTTCCCAGTTGTTGGTATTTATACCGGAAATTTTCTTAAAAAGGTCGAAAACTAGAACTGTGTTCCAGTTTGAGGTTGGGGGAATTCTGGCATGGAGCAGACCTTCTGTGGGAAATTGTAGCATGGCACTCAATTGGCGTTGGGTTAGAGAGTACTCGGTGTTAAACATACGGAAGGTTGCTGTACCGGTTAGGAATTCACCTTCACCGGCGGGAGTGGTGTAGTCGTAAGAGCTTAGGAATTCTAAGGTTAGGGAAGGATAGGTGGGTTGGTTATGGGTGCAAAGGAAGGTTAAATCGGCTCTACGGAGCATCCACTCGATACCGTGGAGTAAGCCCAATTGTTGTAAACAAGTTAAATCGGGGTACCTGGTGGGAGCGACGCCTCGCTGTTGGAAGCGCTCGAATTGCTCTTGCTGATAGTTGTCATCTCCGGATCGGAAGATGATATTTCCGAAGTTTTGACTTCCCGCCATTGTGATGGATTTTTGAATGAGTGATTTGGAAAGGAAAAGAAGTGTATATTTGATATGAGAGAGTTGTTTGTGGTGAAAGAAGGAAGTTTGGAGGGTATTTATAGGTAAAATGTGGGAGGTGAAAAGAAAGAGTGGTTGAAAAGTAATTAATTGTGGTAAATGAAAAATGAATGGGGAATGTAAAAAGGTGGGGGGTGTAACGTTCGTCTCCAACGGCTCCCTAACGTTCACATATCTGAGAGGCGTTACGCTCGTCACAAGGCTGTGACGCTCGTAACAGGCACTAAGTGTGCCGCCCGTCACGGGTGGTGTGACGCTCGTCACACTTCCTTTTGGAAAGGCTTAGTAGCGCTTCACAGAATCACTTGGTAGCGTAATTGAATATTTTATTCTGCTTATGAACGTTTTAGTCTGTAGCTTAATTTAGTATGCATGCTTACTTGCTTTGTATAATAATAATAATTGCTTTGTATAATAATAATAATAAGTAATAACAGTAGAGCATAATAGGCATTGCAAAATAAATTAACTAAACAGCTTCAATAAAAAGGATCATAATGTATTACAGGAAGGGAAAATAATAAAATGAAATAGAAATAAACATGAATTCAAATAACATTAATGAAAAAATCTAGCCTAAAACTAAATAACTTAGAATGAAGAAATAACTAAATTCCATCTATCTTCGGATCTCTGGCCGGAGGAGTAAAAGAGTTAACATGATGCCGTAACATACGTAACTGACTTGCCGTGCTGCTCATGTGTTCTAGGACTGCAAGTCTCAAGCTGTGGAAATCTTCCCTGAGGGCGTTTTGTTCTGACATCAAGGCTTCAATGACGGTTTTAATATCTGTTCCTGGCATATGATGTCGGAGATCAGGCATGGCTGATTCTTCGGTCAGGACAGGCTGAGGAGGAGGATCAATATCATGGTAGCCGGATGGAGTCTGAGGGTCAGATTCAGCAAGAGAGGTATGGTCAATATAGTGCTCATAGTCATCACAAATCTCATAATCCTGGATGGATTCAGTGGATCCAGCAGGAGTTGGGGTTTCATTCAGGTTATAGAGCCAGTTCCTTTGGTTATGAACACTAGTCCTAGGATCGGGCAGGGTGAATAGGCAGAGAACCTGGTTATCAATAACAAGCTCAAACTCATCAGACCCTATGTTTGCTATAAACATAGTGTTGAAGAGGAAAGGTATACTCATAGTGGTAATGCCACAAAAAGGGTTCAGGTCAAGCATAGGCTGACGTAGTCCAATAGCATTACCTATCATAGTTATCAGGCCGCCTATTCTAATGGGTGCTCTCTCATCCTGGATAAGGTGGTCCAAATTAGCTAACATAAAAGTAGCACCGTTTACTGGACGGTTCTGGGAAGCACAAAATATGATGAAGAGTTCATCACGTGAAACTGAAGTACTATTTGGCTTCTTCCCAAATAAAGTGTGGGTCAGGATCTTATGGAAATAGCGAAAAGCCGGGTTATGTATGTTTCCAGAGAGAAACTCATGTTCTTCGGGCTCATCATTTCCAGTCAGCTTACCCCAAAAGTGTTCAAGCTCTCTATATTCAAGAAGTTCTTCCTGGCTTATAGTGAATGTATCAAAGGAGGTAGGAAAACCCAAAAGGTTGGTGAAGTCTCTAGTATTAAATTGGTACTCCATATTGAACATTCTGAACTGGATAAAACCTCTGGTAATTCCTTTTCCATGGCTAGGTAGATAGATTAATGAACTAAGGAATTCTAGTGTGAGCCTCCGGTAGGTGGTGAAAGGTCTCAGGATAGGGGAGGTCTCCCATCCTATCTGATTCAGCAAAAACAGGACACTCTGTCTCAGTCCAAGGGCAGTCATAGCCCAATCATCAGCATATAAACTAGGTAGCATCTCCCTAGTGGCTAGTTCTTCAAACCTTCGTTTCTGAGCCATTCCTCTGAACTTGATACCCATACGGTCAGAATGTCCCATCTGGTTAGTGTTAACTAGAGAAAAGAAAACATGAGTTTAAGTCAGGATTTGGCCAAATGCCGAAAGAAGAATAGAATTATTATTATAATATATAGATATATTTTTTTTCTTTTTGAATAAATCAATAATGAATACTAAATAGAAATTAAAAGAATAATTAAGAGAAAAATAGAGAAATGATAATAATAATAAAATAATAAAATAACAGATTAATTTGTGGGTTGTCTCCCACTAAGCGCTTTGTTTAAATGTCGCAAGCTCGACAAAGAAACTGTTAAATATAGTCTATGAGTCCTGGGGGCGTTTCGTCTAAGTGTAGAATTTGCGAATCCTCGTTGGTTTCCGCATAGTGATAATGTTTCAGACGTTGCCCGTTTACGGTGAACGGTTCTGTAGATTGTCCTTTAATTTCTACCGCTCCACTGGGAAAGATTTTAGTGATATGGAAAGGTCCTGACCATCTGGATCGTAGTTTTCCCGGGAATAATTTTAGTCTGGAGTTAAATAAGAGTACTGCGTCGCCTTGCTTGAAGATTTTCCTTGATATACGCTTATCATGCCATTGTTTTGTTCTTTCTTTATAGATTTTGGCATTTTCATAGGCGTCTCTTCTGAGTTCCTCTAGTTCGTTTATGTCAAGGATTCTCTTTTCACCGGCGGTTTTATAATTCAAATTTAAATTTCTAATAGCCCAATAGGCTTTGTGTTCTAATTCTACCGGGAGGTGACAGGATTTTCCATAAATGAGCTTAAATGGGGTCGTCCCTATGGGAGTTTTATAAGCAGTTCGGTATGCCCATAAAGCTTCTGGTAATTTCAATGACCAATCTTTCCTTGAAGTGGCGACCGTTTTTTCTAATATTTGCTTGATTTCTCTGTTAGATACTTCCACTTGTCCACTGGTTTGAGGGTGGTAAGGTGTTGCTATCCTATGTCTCACTCCATATTTAAGTAGTAGTTTTTCGAGTATCTTGGATATAAAGTGCGATCCACCATCACTGACTACTATCCTTGGGATGCCAAATCTCGGAAATATTATATTTTTAAAGAGTCTAGTTACTACTCGGGTGTCATTAGTTGGAGAAGCTATAGCTTCGATCCACTTTGATACGTAGTCGACCGCCACGAGTATGTACTTGTTACCGAAGGAGGATGGAAACGGTCCCATGAAGTCTATTCCCCACACGTCAAAAATCTCTACTTCCAAAATACCTTTTTGTGGCATCTCGTCACGTCTAGATATGTTTCCCGTGCGTTGACATCTGTCACACTCCTTAATAGCCGCATGTACGTCCTTCCATATAGTTGGCCAATAAAAGCCAGCTTGTAGGATTTTAGAACAGGTCTTGGATGTACTTGTGTGTCCACCATAAGGCGCGGAGTGACAGTGTTGGATTATATTTTCTACCTCTTCTTCGGGTACACATCGACGGAAAATACCATCGGGACCTCTTTTGAAAAGTAAGGGATCATCCCAGTAATAGTGTTTTATGTCATGGAAGAATCTTTTCTTCTGCTGGTAAGATAAAGTAGGTGGAACTATTCCGGCAGCTAAATAATTGACTAGATCAGCGTACCATGGTATGACAGATATAGCTAAGGTGGTTTCTACTTGCATGTCGGAGTTGTTCTCTTCCAAAGTAGCTATGAGTTTGTCATACGAGAAATCATCATTAATGGATGTTCTTTCTGGTTCAAGGTTCTCAAGTCTAGAGAGGTGGTCTGCTACTACGTTCTCAGTTCCTTTCTTGTCCTTGATTTCTAAGTCGAATTCTTGTAGTAACAAGATCCATCTTAGGAGTCTAGGTTTAGCATCCTTTTTTGTTAGAAGGTACCTGATAGCAGCGTGATCAGTGTAAACTATTATTTTGGCTCCTACCAAGTAAGAACGAAATTTATCTAGCGCAAATACTACTGCTAGGAGTTCTTTCTCGGTTGTGGCATAATTCATCTGTGCCTCATCCAGGGTTCTGCTAGCGTAATATATAACATGAAGCTTTTTATCCTTTCTTTGTCCTAAAACAGCACCTACAGCATAATCACTGGCATCGCACATTATTTCGAATGGTTCATTCCAGTCTGGTGTCTGCATAATGGGTGCGGAGATCAATGCTTGTTTAAGAGTTTGAAATGCTTTTAAACAGTTATCGTCGAATATGAATTCAGCATCTTTCATTAATAGTCCGGTTAAAGGTTTAGTTATCTTAGAGAAGTCTTTGATGAATCGTCGGTAGAAACCGGCGTGTCCTAAAAAGCTTCGTACTTCTCTCACGGTTCTTGGGGGTTGAAGATTTTCGATTACCTCTATTTTGGCTTTGTCTACTTCAATTCCTCTGTTCGAGATGATGTGTCCTAAAACAATTCCTTCTTGTACCATAAAGTGGCACTTTTCTCAATTAAGTACTAAGTTTACTTTTACACATCGTTCAAGAACTCTTTCCAGGTTTTCAAGGCATTCTTCGAAACTTTGTCCGTATACAGAAAAGTCATCCATGAATACTTCCATGATGTTTTCGAGAAAGTCGGCGAAAATTGCCATCATGCATCTTTGAAAAGTTGCAGGGGCATTACACAGACCAAACGGCATTCGTCTATACGCGAAGGTACCAAAAGGGCATGTGAATGTTGTCTTTTCTTGGTCATCAGGGTGAATTGGTATTTGAAAGAAGCCTGAATAACCGTCCAAATAACAGAAATGTGAATGTTTAGCTAGTCGTTCTAACATTTGGTCAATGAATGGTAAAGGGAAATGATCTTTTCGGGTTGCTTTGTTTAGTTTCCTATAATCAATGCACATTCTCCATCCCGATTCGATTCGTTTAGTTATAGTTTCTCCTTTTTCGTTTTCAATAACGGTTATGCCTCCTTTCTTTGGTACAACGTGTACGGGACTGACCCATTTGCTATCAGATATAGGATATATAATACCTGCTTCTAATAACTTGGTTATTTCTTTCTTTACTACCTCACTTAGGATCGGATTTAGTCTTCTCTGGTGTTCCCTAGAGGTTTTACCGTCTTCTTCTAACATGATGCGATGCATACAAATAGAAGGGCTTATTCCTTTAAGATCGGTTATGTGGTATCCTAGTGCGGTTGGATATTTTCTTAAGATATGTAGGAGTTTTTCTGTTTCGAGTCTTCCTAGATCTGCATTGACTATCACAGGTCGTTCAAGTTCTAAGTCTAGGAATTCATATCTCAGATTTTTGGGAAGTGTTTTCAAATCAGGGGTTGGTTTGTTAAGACACTGCGTAGGATCTGGTGTTATTGCTAAGCATTGTTTAGATTTGTCTTCTAAAAGATAGTCTGATGATTTGTCTTCTCCTGACTCTGCTTCTTTTATGCATTCATCGATGATATCCATGAAGTAACATGTATCTTCTATTGCAGGTGCTTTCAAGAATTTGGAAAGAATGAATTCAATTTTCTCTTCACCTACTTCGAAGGTGAGTCTTCCTCGTTTTACGTCTATGATTGCACCGGCAGTTGCTAAGAATGGTCTTCCTAGTATAATAGGTGTAGTATCATCTTCTCTAATATCCATAATTGTGAAGTCAGTGGGAATGTAAAACTGACCTATGCGTACGGGAACGTTCTCAAGGATTCCTACAGGATATTTGATGGAACGATCTGCTAGTTGTACAGACATCTTGGTCGGTCTTAATTCTCCCATTTCCAGTCTCTTACATATGGATAAAGGCATAACGCTAATTCCGGCTCCTAAATCGCATAAGGCTTTGTCGATGACAAATTTTCCTATGTGACAGGGTATAGAGAAGCTACCTGGATCCTTGAGTTTAGGGGGCATGTTTTGGATTATAGCGCTACATTCGGCAGGGAGTGTAACGGTTTCACTATCCTCAAGTTTCCTTTTATTAGAAAGAATTTCTTTTAAGAATTTAGCATATGAGGGCATCTGCGTAATAGCTTCGGTAAATGGAATTGTAACGTTTAATTGCTTAAGGAGATCAACAAATTTTCTAAATTGACCTACATCTTTGGTTTTAACAAGCCTTTGAGGGTAAGGTATAGGTGGTTTGTAAGGTGGTGGAGGTACATAAGGTTCCTTCTTTTCTAGGGTATCCTTATTACTCTCTTCCTTTTCCTTAGGTTCACTTTCCTCAGTAGATTTCTTAGGGCTTTGGTTTTCTATCCTTGGATCAGACGGTCCTTCCACTTCCGTTCCACTTCTTAATATAATTGCATGAGCTTGGCTTCTCGGATTAGGTTGGGGCTGTCCAGGGAATGTACCAGTTGGTGCAGCAGTAGGTGCTTGTTGTTGAGCTACTTGAGATATTTGGGTTTCTAACATTTTGTTATGGGTAGCCAAGGCATCTACTTTGCTTGCTAGTTGTTTAAGTTGTTCGCCAGTGTGTATGTTCTGGTTTAAGAAATCTTTATTGGTTTGTTGTTGGGAAGCTATAAAGTTTTCCATCATGATTTCCAAGTTGGATTTTCTAGGGGTATTATTGTTAGGATTTGGTTTCTGGTACCCCGGAGGTATAGATGGGGTTTGATTCGGAGACTGTCCAGGTGCGTATAAAGCATTATTACTCTTATATGAAAAGTTTGGATGATTCTTCCAATTTGGGTTATAGGTATTCGAATAGGGGCTTCCTTGAGCATAGTTTACTTGCTCTGTTTGGATTCCAGTCAAGAGTTGACATTCCGCAGGAGTGTGGCCTTGGATTCCACAGACCTCGCAATTCTGAGCTATAGCAACCACGGCGGTTGGTGGTGATACATTTAAACTTTCAATCTTCTGGACCAAAGCATCCACTTTTGCATTGACGTGATCAAGGTTACTTATCTCGTACATGCCAGTTTTCGGTTGAGGTTTTTCCACTGTTGTTCGTTCGGTTCCCCACTGATAGTGGTTTTGGGCCATGCTCTCGATAAGCTGGTAAGCATCAGCATAAGGTTTGTTCATTAATGCACCACCTGCAGCGGCGTCTATTGTTAACCTTGTATTGTATAAGAGACCATTATAAAATGTGTGAATTACTAACCAGTCTTCCAAACCATGGTGTGGGCAAAGTCTCATCATGTCTTTGTATCTTTCCCATGCTTCGAAAAGAGACTCGTTGTCTTTCTGTTTAAATCCGTTTATCTGGGCTCTTAACATAGCTGTTTTGCTTGGCGGAAAATATCGGGCAAGGAAAACTTTCTTCAACTCGTTCCATGTGGTGACTGAGTTGGAAGGTAGAGATTGAAGCCATCTTCTAGCGCTATCTCTTAATGAGAAAGGAAAAAGACGAAGTCGAATTGCCTCTGAAGTGACACCATTAGCTTTAACAGTATCAGCATATTGAACAAATACGGATAAATGAAGGTTTGGATCTTCGGTAAGATTTCCAGAGAATTGGTTCTGTTGCACAGCCTGCAGCAGTGAAGGTTTAAGTTCAAAGTTGTTTGCTTCGATTGCGGGCGGAGCAATACTTGAATGCGGTTCATCTTGCGATGGAGCGGCGTAATCTCTAAGAGCACGAGCTGGTTCTGCCATCTCGGTTAAAGAAGGAAAAATGTTTTTGATATCAGGAAGGTTTATAGGAGGGAGATTGTTTTCAGCACGATATTCCCGAATTCGTCGTAAGACTCGGAGATATAGTTCGATATCGTTGATTCGTAAATAGAGCGGTTCGCCTTGAGAGCGAGTGCGTGGCATACAAATCAACGAAAGAAAGAATAGAAGGAAAAAGAAACCTTAGTCTCTACAGCGTAACGGAAGAGTTACGATATCGATTGAATAAAAGTCCCCGGCAACGGCGCCAAAAACTTGATCGCTCGACTGTGCGAGTCGAGAATGGGATACAAACTGCAAGTGCACAGTTCTATCGCGTAGTTTTAAAAGATATCGATCCCACAGGGACTTATGAATCGATGTACCGTTATCTAAGGTTACTACGTAAATCTAAGGTGAAAATGTTTGATTGTTTGGGGAAAAGGGAGCTAAGAGCTAAACTAATATCTAGATTAAATATTAATAAAACGGATATCGGTATGTGGTTCGTCAAAACTAGGGAATCAATTCCTTGTCGGTCTCTCGGTTTTAAAATAAATCGTTTCGACTAACTTTATTGGTTAAAGGTTTTATCTCAAACTCTCGCTCTGTTGAAGAAACCATGATCTTATGTTAATGTTGCTGTCACTTATAATTAAGTCAAAAATTATATTTTGAAAACAATAAAGTTGCAGAAACTCTTTTTAAGAAAATACTGACCGTTTTAAACACCCTTATCTCAAACTTTCGCTCTGTTGACTTAGGTTATACAATTAAATCTAAATGCTTAACTCTCGTCCTCACATTCAATCTTTAAAAATACTTTTTGGAAAAAGGTCAGAATTTAATTAATTCTAAAACTTGCTCTCGCCCTGAGATAGATTTAATGACTAACTTACACTGTCCAGTTAAAACCTCAAACTCTCGCTCTGTTGGTTTCAACTTCTTTATGTCTTTTACCTTTGTAAAAAATCTTGTTATTAAACCTGTAAGTTAAGACCGTAAAAAGATTGATTCTAATTTTAAGTTTGAATAGACCGACTTAGTTTTGATCCCTCTTTCTGCTTACTTTACATACCGATACCTAGGCAAATTAGCCAGACATGCTTACTAAATAATAATTAATATCATGCATACACAGACTCATTTCAGGCAGGCAATGCAAATAAACAATAGAATAAAGCATAAAAATTAAATAACAATTAAAGAACCTGAATGCGTAATACAATGGTCTTGAACACTCCACCACAAGCCGGTAGGATTTGTTCTTGATTCTTCAATTAAACAGTAAATTAAATCAAGGAAATAAAAAAACTCGAATATAACGTAAGGTTAAATCCGGTATAAAGTTGCCCAGTAGTTTCCGGTGTAGAAACTACTACGCGAAAAATATCTAAAAGCTAAGAACGGGGGAAAATAAATTGCAAGGGAAAAAAGAAAACAAAGCTTGCAAAATAAAATAAATAAAATGGACGATGCTGGAAAGGAAGAAAAATAAGCAAAGGCGTGAAAAAATAAATTTGGCAGAGCTTCCGCAAAACTGAGCGTGCAAAAAACTGTGTAACTTTTGGTTTGTGAGACGGCTATTTATAATAGCCTTGGTAGCAGCATTCCGTTTCTCTCCTTCTTCAGCGTGGCTATATCCACGGCGTGCATATAGGAGACCAATTCCTTAACGTTATTCTTCAAGTCCTTCTGAGGGCGATACTTGCGCCACAAAGGTGAAGGTGAGAAAAACAAGAAAGGGGGGGTTTGAATTGTTTGAAAAATTAAGCGCTTTTGCAAAATGAAAATCACACAAAGATTTTATACTGGTTCGCTTATAACACAAAGCTACTCCAGTCCACCCGGCCAAGGTGATTTCGCCTTCAACAAGGACTTAATCCACTAATCTTGAAAGATTACAAACAACCCCTAAGAGAGAAGAAAATCTCTTAGTCCTCTCAAGTCTACAGACTACAAAGAGTCACTTGAGGAAATCAAATAAAAATAGATACAAGATGTGTAATCTAGAATGCTTCTAAGAAAGCAAATATTACAAACTTAAGAACAAATTTTTCACTTGATAAGCAAAAGCTTAGTGAAAATCTTTGAAGAACAAAGATGTTTTTCTTGAGCGTGATATAATTTCAGTATAGTTTTGGCTAGTGATTTCTTCATATTTACTGAATGAGATTTCTTCTCTATTTATAGGAGTTGAAGTAGAGTTGAAGTAGCGTTGAATCTATTGGATATTGAGATGTAATTACGCCATTCCATTAATAGCTTCTGCAGTAGACTTTTTCACTTAGAAGTGACTACTTACCACAATTAGTATCTTTTCTCTTGGAAGTGGAGATTAACGTCTCTTTCTAATTGAGGAAATCCATTTGCAGAACTTTAACTTGGCTTAAACGTTACTTCATCATGATTAACAATTCTGATTAGAGTCTTTGTGTATCTGGAGAAATTGGCTTCTGATGTTATTTCTTGAATGTTCAGATGGCGCTGATAACTTCAGAGTTTGCAGAAGACATTTGTTCAGAGTCAGAGCTTCTAGACTTTACTTCCTGTTCAGATGCTTCTGATACTTGCAGTTTTGTCCAGAGTTTAGAGCTTCTTGAATGAGATTCCTCTTTAGATGCTTCTGATACTTGAGATTTTGCATCTGATCTTGTTTTGCATCTGATGACATCATCAGATTTATTTCTTCTTTCTTTAGAACCCTGCACACTTAGAAACTTTTCGTTAGGGTACCACTTTTGGTTTCATCCTTTGTTATCATCAAAATCATGGAATCTATTGTAGAACTATTTTTGTTCTTACAATCTCCCCCTTTTTGATGATGACAAAACAAATAAAATTATCAGATGAAACATGAAAAATATTAGATCAGATAAACAAAAGCTCCCCCTGAGTTAGTACTAGGGAGTTCAGAAGTTCTTACCAGAGCTTTCCAAGTAATTAGGTTTCTGAAAACTTTCTGCAAATGCTTAACTTTAAAGTTAGAGTTATTTAATCAGAGCTATTATTTAATCAGAGCTATTTATATCAGAACTATTTCTACAATTGTTGCAGAATGCTTAAGGTTTTAGACATAGTTTTCATCAGAGCTATTTAATAATTTCTCCCCCTTTTTGGCATAATCAAAAAGGCATAAAACATAAAAAATAGAGAGAAAAAAAACACTTCATTAAACAGCACAAAGGCAAACAGCAGTCAAAAACAACAGATTCAAAGAAATATCAGAGCTAAAAAAGAAAAAGACGGAAGCAAAAACACTAGGCAAACAAAAGAAATCCTAAGTGCCTAAGGGTTTGGAGGAGGAGGAAGTCTCTGTAGTAGCATGGCAAACATATTCTGGAGGTTTTCATTCAGAGCGTCTTGTTTGTCCATCCTTGCCCGGAGCTCACTCTGATCTTGCTTGATCTCTTTCTGATCTTGCTTGATCTCCTTCAGAGTGTTAAGAATCAGAGGGATCGCAGAGGAAGACTCCCCCTGAATCAGAGCCTGCTGAGTTTCAGCTTCAGCAGCAGCTTGGGCTTCTGCATCTGCCTTAGCCTTGGCTTCTGCTTCCTGAATTCTCAGAAGTTCTGCTTCCTTTGCCAGGCGTTCTTCTTCCAACCTCTTAGCTTCTTCTTCAGCTTCCTTAGCTAATCTTTCTTCTTCCAATCTCTTAGCCTCAGCTTCTCTAGCCAGTCTCTCTTCCTCTAACCTTCTGGCCTCAGCTTCTCTGGCCAGTCTTTCCTGGAGTCTTTCCTCAGAGTCTCTGATGTAGCCATTTCTGACTTGTTCAGAGATACTCTTCAGCCTATAAGACTCAGAGGTCATCCAACTAATAACTCTGTTCCAGTGTGTCCTAACAGATTTAGGATCATCACTGACTTCAGAATTTTTAGCCAGAGACTTGATCTTCTGGACTGAGGATTCTGCAACCTGCATAATGGCCTCCTCAAGGGTAGGTATGATAATTTTAGGTTCAGGTTCAGGTGAATGAGGTGGAGAGTTTTGAGGGCTGAGATGTAGAGGTTGAGGTTCAGTTTCTGGTTCTGGCTGGGGTTCAGATTCTGCTTCTGGTTGAAGTTCAGAATCTGGGTCTGGTTGAAGACTGGGGGATGAGGCATAGAGTGGGTTTACATCTAATGGGTCAGAGTCTGGGCTAGGTACAGCGGGAATTAATGGTGGAGTGATATAAGGTTCAGATGGGCGAATTACAGATGGTTGAGTTTCAGAGGGTGTGGTGGTTGTTTGTGGTGGAAGGGAAGTTTGATTTTCAGAGGTAATGGTGGTTGTTTGTTGTGGAATAGAAGTTCGGAGGGGAGAGGTTACTTCAGTTTGTGTTTGAGTTTGTGGAGCGAAATTTTTAGCATAAATTTCAGCTATTGTTGGGGAGTTTGGGTCAGAGTGTTCTTGATCAGAAGACTCATGATCAGAGGACTCTTGGTTAGAAGAAGGGGAAAGGTAAGGTGGTGACTCATACTCAGAGGATGAGGAAGAACTGTGGTGATATAGTTGATTAGGGTCAGAGGTTGTTGTAAAAGTACGGGCAATTTTTAGAACAGGTGGAGGTTGAGAGGTTCTAATGGTAGAAGGTGGTATTTCTGAGGTTGTAAAAATTGGTTGAGAGGAGAGAGGGTTAGAGGAAGCCATTACAGATTCAGAAGAGACAGGAGGAATGGACTTACCAGAGGAAGAAGAGACTTTCAGAGGAGCTTTGGTTCCAGAGGATTCTCCAGTTCTGGGTTTCTTTGCCTTCCTTGCTTCCTCAGCTATCTTCTTCTCAGAAAGGCCTCTTTTGTATCTGACCAGATCTTCTACAGAATCCAGACAGTCTTCAAGGCGGAAATCAGAAACGTCAATGCCTTCATCCAGACGATCCTGAAGGTAGATGGCAATGGCATCTCTGGGTTCATTTTTGAAGAACCTTTCAAGGCCATGAGGCATCTTCCTCTGATCCTTCAGAGCTTCCCAGGTCACATTCATAGTGGGCTTGACTCTGATGTCTTTGATGATTCCCATACTCCTCAGATTTCTGGCATTCAGAGGCTTTCCAACGTCAATTGCCAGATCATCCATGCATCTGGTCTTTTCCAGAGCATCTACCAGCCCATGCTCAATGAAGATGTCAGAGAGCAATCTTCCCAGAGGAATGTAGGATCTGGGCTTCATATTGTTCCTTGTTTCTCTGACTGAATCCCTCAGATATCTGAAGAGAAGAACAGGGAGGTTGATTGGAATACCCTTCTGAATACAGTAGAGGATGCACTTCTGATCAGCATTTATATAATCTGAAGAGTTGGAGGCTGGACGATGATGGATTGTTCCCAGAATAATCTTCAACCAAACTCGGAGGTTCTGATGAAGCTCCTTGTTCTTAGAGGGGTTTCCTTCAACATTTGCTTTGAAGATTGTAGGGTTAATGACTTCTGTGATGCGCTTGGACCTTGGAGGAATGTTGTAAATCCTTTTACCTCCAGTTCTCTCCATGTTCAGCAAGGAGGCAATAGATGCTTCTGTGATGATGATCTTCACTCCCAGAACAAAAGAAACAATGAACTCATCATCAGCATCTGCACATCTCCAGAACTCTTTCACCAGAAGAGGATAGATTGGACCATACAATCTGTTGAAGTAGTTTTCCCAACCTTGCTTGCGAAGATCTTCAGTTAAATCAACGCCATTTCTTCTCAAATTCTCAAAATCTACCAGCGATTCACATAGAACATCCAAACCTTCAAAGGGAGTTGAAAGGTTTATGTGTTGTTCG
This sequence comes from Lathyrus oleraceus, assembly GCF_024323335.1. Taxonomy (NCBI): domain Eukaryota; kingdom Viridiplantae; phylum Streptophyta; class Magnoliopsida; order Fabales; family Fabaceae; genus Lathyrus; species Lathyrus oleraceus. Next base: position 377,990,504 of record NC_066582.1, read on the forward strand.
CGTTCCAAAATGTGAGGTTCTTTGTAAACTGGGGTTGTGGTAACATCTACAACCATGGGTGTTTGAGTGTTTGAGGTTTGGGGGTTAGAAGCAGCTTCCATTTGTTGGGAGAAGTCAAAAACAGATTGTTCTTGAGGATTCATGATGAAGATTGATGAAGAAGATGAAGAACTGAGAAGGTTGCAGAGAAAACTTCGAGAGAGGGTTTAGGGTTTAAGAGTGAGTGAGAGTGATAATTGTGTGAAATGTGAGAAAAGTGTTTATATACCTAAGGAGATTAAACACATGCAAAACGACACACATACCAGCGTTAGCACAAAAACCAAAATGGCACGTTTGGGGGAAAAATGATTACAGCTCATTAATGAATGTCTAATCCCAACAGTAAGCACACTGCTCAAGGAGATTTCAAGCGTTCTGACCTTTGATTTCTTTTGACAGCTGTCTAGAAGTTCTAGGGTTAGACGCATGTTCCCCACGTGTTGATGTATCTGATCTTCAGGAATACCAAAGGATTTCTGAAGATTTCTAACTCAGATATCTTCTTAACTTGGTAGAAGTATCAGAGTCAGAGGCAGAAGTATATTTGTTTTTATCAGAGTCTCATTTTACATGTTCAGAGCCAAATTTTACTCAGGACAATTTTTAATGTTCAGATTTTCTAAGATGAAACGAAATCTATCTTCAGCTAGAGGCTTAGTAAAGATATCTGCCCATTGATGTTCTGTATCAATGAACTTCAGCGTTACTATCCCTTTCTGAACATAGTCTCTAATAAAATGATGTTTTATTTCTATGTGTTTGGCTCTGGAATGTAAAATGGGATTCTTACTCAAACAAATAGCAGCAGTATTATCACAAAGGATAGGAATGTTACTCTCAAAGATTTGGAGATCTTCTAGCTGATGTTTCATCCAGAGCATCTGAGTTGTGCACAGTGATGCTGAGATATATTCTGCTTCTGCAGTTGATAGAGCGATAGTTGACTGTCTTTTGCTAGCCCAGGAGATTAGATTGTTTCCCAGAAGCTGGCAATTTCCAGATGTACTTTTTCGTTCTATTCTATCTCCTGCATAATCTGCATCACAATAACCAGAAAGCCTATACTCTGATGTTTTCTCATACATCAGGCCCAGGTTAGGGGTACCTTTCAGATACTTAAGAATTCTCTTAACAGCTGTTAAATGAGATTCTCTAGGATCTGATTGGAATCTGGCACAAAGACAAACGCTAAAGAGAATATCAGGACGAGTAGCAGTCAGATAGAGAAGAGAGCCTATCATACCTCGATAGAGCTTCTGACAAACCTTGTTGCTTACCTCTTCCTTCTCCAGAATGCAAGTTGGATGCATGGGAGTCTTTGCAGAATTGCATTCAGACATATCAAACTTCTTTAGAACGTCTTTAATGTACTTGCTTTGATGAATGTACGTGACTTCTGGAGTTTGATTGATTTGAATTCCCAGAAAGAACTTTAGTTCTTGCATTAGACTCATTTCAAATTCTGCCTGCATTAACTTAGAAAATTCTTGGCAAACAGAAATATTAGCAGAACCAAAAATAATGTCATCAACATAAATTTGGCATATCATGAGATCATTTTTATGATTTTTACAGAAGAGTGTAGAATCAACTTTCCCTCTGATAAAATTTTGTTCCAGAAGAAAATTACTTAAGCGTTCATACCAAGCTCTGGGAGCTTGTTTAAGTCCATATAAGGATTTCTTAAGTTTGAAAACATGTTCTGGAAAATTTGAGTTTTCAAAACCAGGAGGTTGATTTACATACACTTCTTCTGAAATATAACCATTTAGAAATGCACTCTTGACATCCATTTGGTATAATTTTATAGAGTGATTAATAGCAAATGATACAAGAAGACGAATAGACTCTAACCTTGCGACTGGAGCAAAAGTTTCATTATAATCAATACCTTCTTGTTGACTATAACCTTGAGCTACCAGTCGTGCTTTGTTTCTGACAACTTCTCCTTTCTCGTTCAGTTTGTTTCTGAAAACCCATCTGGTTCCAATGACATGAGTGCCTCTGGGTTTAGGAACGAGATCCCAGACATCATTCTTGGAGAATTGATCTAACTCTTCTTGCATAGCTGCCACCCAATCGTTATCTTGAAGAGCTTCATCACAGGACGTAGGCTCAATCAGAGACACTAGTCCCAGAGGAATATCTTCAGAAGTTCTGAAGGTAGATCTGGTTCTAACAGGTTCATCTTTGTTTCCCAAAATCAACTCTTCAGATACGTTGCTACGACTCTTGACTTTCCTTGGAATTTCTGGAGATTTAATTTCTTCAGAGTCTGGAGTGACAGTTGCTTCTGGAGTTTTCTCAGATTCTACCAGAGTGATCTCTAAATCTGCAAACTTTTCAACTAGCTTTGACTTTTCAGGGTCAAGCTTATCATCAAATCTAACATGAATTGATTCCTCCACAATTTTGGTTTCTGTGTTGTATACTCTATAGCCTTTAGAGCGTTCTGAGTATCCTAACATAATACCTTTCTGTGCTTTGGAATCAAACTTGTTTAGATGTTCTTTAGTATTTAATATAAAGCAAAAGCATCCAAAAGGATGGAAATAAGAAATGTTGGGTTTTCTTCCCTTACACAGTTCATAGGGAGTCTTATCCAGAATAGGTCTAATAGAGATTCTATTCTGAATATAACACGCTGTATTTACAGCTTCTGCCCAAAAGTGCTTTGCTACATTAGTTTCATTGATCATGGTTCTGGCCATTTCTTGGAGTGTCCTATTCTTCCTCTCTACAACTCCATTTTGTTGTGGAGTTCTAGGGCAGGAGAAATCATGGGATATTCCATTAGAATCAAATAATTCTTCAAAATCTTTATTTTCAAATTCTCCACCATGATCACTTCTGACTCTAACAATTTTAGAGTCAAATTCTTTTTGCACTTTAGAACAGAAACTGGTGAATACAGAGTGAGACTCACTCTTGTGCTTTAGGAATTTTACCCATGTCCAGCGGCTGTAATCATCAACGATTACTAGTCCATACTTCTTTCCATTGACTGATGCTGTTTTCACAGGACCAAATAAGTCAATGTGAAGAAGCTCCAGAGGCTTGGAGGTAGAAACAACATTTTTCTTTTTAAAAGATGTTTTTGAAAACTTTCCTTTCTGACAAGCTTCACACAGAGCATCTGAAGAAAATTTCAGTTTAGGTAGGCCTCTGACTAACTCAAGTTTAGTTAGCTGAGAAAGTTTCCTCATGCTAATGTGGCCTAAGCGTCTATGCCATACCCATTGCTCTTCGTGAACTGACATTAAACATTTAACATTTTGATCTTTTAAATCAGAAAGATTTATTTTATAAATGTTGTTTTTCCTCTTGCCTGTGAAAAGGACAGAGCCATCGTTCTGATTAATGGCTTTACACGTTTTTTGATTAAAGATTACATCATAACCGTTATCACTTAATTGACTTATGGATAACAAGTTATGCATTAATCCTTCTACATAAAGAACATCAGATATAGAGGGAAGAGTACCATTACCAATAGTTCCGGAGCCTCTGATCCTTCCTTTCTGATCTCCTCCGAAGCCTACAAAGCCAGCGTCTTTAAGTTCCAGGCTTTGGAACATAGACTTTCTTCCCGTCATATGTCGCGAGCATCCAGAGTCCAGGTACCATGACTGGTGTCTGAACTTTGCTGCATAGGATATCTACAACATAGATAATCTTATCTTTCGGTACCCAGAATCTCTTGGGTCCTTTCAGATTAGTTTTCCCAGAGTTTCTTACAACTTTGGGTCTTCTAGCATTTTTAAATTTGTGTTCTTGTGTGTGTGTATAGTGGTATGAAAAAGGTGATTTAATTTGGTTACTGGTAGAAGTTTTATCAGAATCAGAATCATACCCAATTCCCCTTTTATTATTCTGACCTACTCCATAAATCATGGATGCCATAATACTCCTATTTATCCCATTCTTCAGAAATTGTTGAAAGGCTTCTTCATACTTATAAATAATTTCATTTGAAGTTTGTGGTGCTTGAGACAACACTTCTTCTAATTTTAAGCTTTTTGTTTTAGCTCCATCTCTTTCTAACGTTAAAGATTTGATTGTATCTTCATGTGCTAGAATTGTTGTCTCAAGTTCACTACATTCTTCAGATTTTGCTTTAAGAAGACCTTTAATGCTTTTAACTTTTTGTTTTAATTTCTGAAGAGAGGTAAGAGTTTCTGATAAACATGATTCTAAGTCAGATCTAGAAAGTTCAGAGAATACCTCTTCAGATTCTTCATCTGAGCTGCTGGATGTGGTAGCCATAAATGCTACGTTGGCTTGTTCATCAGAGTCAGATTCTGATGATCCTGAATCACTATCGTCCCAGGTGGCCATTAATCCTTTCTTTGTTCTGAAGGCATTTTTCTTGAAGCTTTCCTTCTTAGAGTTATCTTTCTTCAGCTTGGGGCATTCATTTCTATAATGACCTGTTTCTTTACATTCAAAACAGGTAATATCTTTATTAGGTTTACCTTTTGAAGTTGACTCTGATCTATCCCCTCTGGGTCTTGATCTTCTGAAGTTGTTGTTGTTCCTTCTTTTCCAGAGTTGCTTAACTCTTCTGGTTAGTAAGGACAGTTCTTCTTCATCATCAGAGTCTTCAGGTTCAGAGTCGTCAGTATCTGCAGTTTCTGCCTGGAGAGCTTTGGTTCTGTCTGACTTCCGTCTTTCAGGTCTGGACTTCAGCGCCACTGACTTGTTCCTTTTCTGAGGCTCATCCTCCTCTAGTTCTATCTCATGGCTTCTGAGAGAACTAACAAGTTCTTCAAGGCTGATACTGTTCAGATCCTTTGATAACTTCAGAGCAGTAACCATAGGTCTCCATTTCTTTGGCAGACTTCTGACAATCTTCTTAACATGATCTGCAGTTGTGTATCCCTTGTCTAGCACTTTAAGACCTGCAATAAGAGTTTGGAATCTGGAAAACATAGCTTCTATAGCTTCGTCATCTTCCATCTTGAAGGCTTCATATTTCTGGATCAACGCCAGAGCCTTCGTCTCCTTGACTTGGGAGTTTCCTTCATGGGTCATCCTTAGAGAGTCAAGTATATCTTTGGCTGTCTCTCTGTTGGTGATCTTCTCATATTCGTTGTATGATATGGCATTTAGAAGTATTGTTCTGGCCTTGTGATGATTTTTGAACTCACGTTTCTGATCTTCTGACATTTTGCTTCTGGGAACTTCAGCTCCATTTAAGGTTGGAGGTTTGTATCCATCTGTGACAATGTCCCAGAGGTCAGCATCATAACCAAGAAAGAAACTTTCGATTCTATCTTTCCAGTAATCAAACTTTTCTCCATCAAAAACAGGAGGCTTGGCATTGTAAGAATCTTTCTCATTTGAGTGGGCCATTTGTTTTTCTCGCACTGGATCTCTCTACACGGTTAAGTGTTTGATTTGAAAATCAATAACAGAGCCGGAGCTCTGATACCAATTGAAGGTGAGAAAAACAAGAAAGGGGGGGTTTGAATTGTTTGAAAAATTAAGCGCTTTTGCAAAATGAAAATCACACAAAGATTTTATACTGGTTCGCTTATAACACAAAGCTACTCCAGTCCACCCGGCCAAGGTGATTTCGCCTTCAACAAGGACTTAATCCACTAATCTTGAAAGATTACAAACAACCCCTAAGAGAGAAGAAAATCTCTTAGTCCTCTCAAGTCTACAGACTACAAAGAGTCACTTGAGGAAATCAAATAAAAATAGATACAAGATGTGTAATCTAGAATGCTTCTAAGAAAGCAAATATTACAAACTTAAGAACAAATTTTTCACTTGATAAGCAAAAGCTTAGTGAAAATCTTTGAAGAACAAAGATGTTTTTCTTGAGCGTGATATAATTTCAGTATAGTTTTGGCTAGTGATTTCTTCATATTTACTGAATGAGATTTCTTCTCTATTTATAGGAGTTGAAGTAGAGTTGAAGTAGCGTTGAATCTATTGGATATTGAGATGTAATTACGCCATTCCATTAATAGCTTCTGCAGTAGACTTTTTCACTTAGAAGTGACTACTTACCACAATTAGTATCTTTTCTCTTGGAAGTGGAGATTAACGTCTCTTTCTAATTGAGGAAATCCATTTGCAGAACTTTAACTTGGCTTAAACGTTACTTCATCATGATTAACAATTCTGATTAGAGTCTTTGTGTATCTGGAGAAATTGGCTTCTGATGTTATTTCTTGAATGTTCAGATGGCGCTGATAACTTCAGAGTTTGCAGAAGACATTTGTTCAGAGTCAGAGCTTCTAGACTTTACTTCCTGTTCAGATGCTTCTGATACTTGCAGTTTTGTCCAGAGTTTAGAGCTTCTTGAATGAGATTCCTCTTTAGATGCTTCTGATACTTGAGATTTTGCATCTGATCTTGTTTTGCATCTGATGACATCATCAGATTTATTTCTTCTTTCTTTAGAACCCTGCACACTTAGAAACTTTTCGTTAGGGTACCACTTTTGGTTTCATCCTTTGTTATCATCAAAATCATGGAATCTATTGTAGAACTATTTTTGTTCTTACAAAAGGTAGTGGGGTTGCGTGACGCTCATCACGCTATGTGTGACGTCCGTCACAAGGCTCCTTCGCGTGACGCTCGTCACGCGTCCTGTGACGTCCGTCACAGGCACAGCATTGGTGACTTGTGCGCTTTGGGCTGGGCTTTGGCCTTTGGTTCCTTTTCTCTCCTTTTTGTTGCTTTTTACACCTCCTTTTCTTCCCTTTTTCACTTTTGCTTCAAAATGGGTACCTGATATAAATAGAAGAGAAATACTGCATAATATCTGATAAAATGGGATAAATTAGTGTAAATGATAAAATAATTTAATTGAATTAAGTCTTAAAAAGCGATATAATTTCGTGTTATCAACTACACAACAAGAAATTCATGGAAACATTTTCAAGCATCAAACTTTATCTCATCATATCTTCATGAATAAGCAGCCATTCCAAAAAGTGAAAGCATCACTAAACTCAGCATTGAAAGATCTTTTGAAAACACGTATCAATTTGAGAAATCATGGAGCTCGAAAACTTACCAATTTGGAGGAACAGTGGTGATTCAGTTGGTATTTAGTGACTTTGACTCCAAACAGGTACACTTTAAGCTTTCAAATGATGAGTGTGGAATTGGCTTGGCTTGTAGATGCTTGAAATGGGCTCAAACTTGGATTGCCATGGAAGATGTCCCTCTAAAACAGCACTTAGAAGAGTTGCTTCTAGTTGTGAAAAAGTAATTGCAATAAGCTTAGAAAGATGTTTGGATGGTGTCAAGGCAAGGTTCAATCCCTCTTAAGTTCTTGGACAGATTTTTGTGATTTGATCAAAATACCAAGGCAAAAGTCAATGCAGCTCTTAAGTTCTTGGACAGATTTTTGTGATTTGATCAAAATACCAAGGCAAAAGTCAATGCAGTTTTAGGGTGAGGGAGTGTATGCAGTTGGTTGCATTGGCAAGGCTAGGTTTCTTGAGGATGTCAAGTTGGTTGTGGTAGGCTGCTAATGACATGAAGTGTTGTGTATGGATGATGAAAACATATTGCAGGGCTAGGCTTGTGAGAATGCAAGCAAAGTGACTCAGGTTTTTTAGGAGGTGTGATAGAGATCAGTTCTGTTGGTCTTTTCCTGTTGGGTGTTGTGACAGGATTTTGGAAATGCAAAGCCAATAGCCAGGTTAGGTTTGAGAATGCTGTATGCAGCTAGTTCTGTTGGCAAGGCTTGGCAAACATGATGAAATGGCAAAGTGAGGCTTTTGAGTGAGTGTGAATCAATGAAGTGCTTGTTATGTTGGTTTGTGGCTACCATTGCATTTCCAAAATGACAGCAGGTGAGGTTTGGGTTGTATCCAAGTCAAGCCATGCTGTTGGATACTGCTCTATGGTATGGCAGGTTTGGCTACTTTGTGCTTTGGACAGAAGAAATGAGATGCCAATAGCAGGTGAGTTTTTGAGAGAATGTGTTGATTTGTGGCTGCTAGTTTCACAATGGTGAAAGGATTGTCAAGTGGTAATGGCCAGGTTTGAGTTATTTGGAAGCTTGGACAGAAAAACTGAGATGCAAATACAGGGCCAGTTTTTTAGGATGTGTGTGAGAAAAGCAGTTCAGTTGGTTTGTGTTTGACAGGTTTTGAAGATGCAATGCAGGGTTGTATCTTTGATGCTTTTTGACAGCAAAATTGGAACATCCAAGCAATGTCTGTTTTTTAGAATGAGAGTCCACAATCAATTTGCCTTGGCCCTCCCAAAATAGTTTGTGAGGCTGCCATTGGTTTTTCATGACAGGTGTGTTTTGGACATGGCCAAGGTAAGGTGAATGACCTATTGGATGAGTCATTTTCTGCAGGTTTGATGCTGTCCAAAATGTGTTTATCCAAAACAGAAAAATGATGGAGAAAATTCTGCAATGGGACAGTACAAGTATGGTATGGAGGTATGGTTGTCCTTGACAGAAAAATAGGAATGCAAGCAGCAAGGTCATGCTTAGCATGTGAGCATCAATGAATTTCTTTGTCCTCACTCTATTTGATGCTGCTGCTGATTCAATTTCATGACAGGAAATGAGGGAAAAATTCTGCAATGTGACTGTACAAGGCAAGGTTGCAAGATGTGGTAGCATGGTGACAATGTACTTTCTTTGCAAAATCCAAGCAACTAAGGCAATGACTTTTCTGTTGGTTATGGCTGCAAAATGTGTTCATAGTGACAGAAAGAATGCTGCATAATTGCTGTTCTTTTGAGGTACAAGGCAAGGCATGGTGGATGGTATGGACAAGTATGGTGAGATTGTACTTTTCTTACAATTCAAGCAACCAAGCAATGGCCTCATGTACTGCATATTTTGACTTTGCAAGCACATTCTAAATGACATTTCTGAGCTTTCCCAATTGGCCAAATGTTGAAAAAATGTTTATATCAAAAAGTCAACTCTTGGTCAAACTTGCATTTAAATGAGAAATGTCAAAATATGCCATTTTGATTGGTGAAGTTTTGGCTCATGAAATTTATATTTTTGGAAAGAGGGGATCAAATGTGACTTGTAGGAAAAAACCCCACCAAAATTGGCCGAACGGTTTGGGAGATATGGCCCTTTGAAGTTCAAGATTTTCTGAAATCGATTCGATCATAACTTGCCAACCACACATGGGAATTGAGAGTTCTAGGACTTTTTGGAAATGGGAGAACAAGATCTTCAACTTTCATGTTGGGCAAAAATTCATTTGAGGCTTGTATCATGATGTAAGTTTGAGGATCAAGACTTTCCATTTTTGGTAAGTTTCAGTTACAGGCCCAGTTTCCATTTTGGGGAATTTTTGATCTGGCTTCAAATTCTTCCATGATGGTGTTTGGCATGATATATGATGACTATTTGGACATGAATGAACTCTCACAAACCAATTCCAATCATCCAATCACTGATTAAATGGACAGTTGACCAACAGTTGACTTTTAGGGTTTCTGACTGATTATGCATTGACTGATGACTTCCAAACCCTAATTCCTTGAGAACTTGACTTCAAATGATGTCCCAAGTTGTATGAACTCTTGATTATTGACCATGGTGCCTAAATTCCACAAGAATGACCACCATCCACTGCTTTGACTGACAGTTGACTTTTTTAGGGTTTTGACTGTCTGTGTGTGAACTGATGACCTCTGAGCCTTCAACCCTTGCCTTGAACACTTCAAATGGACCACCAAGTCATGTGAACTTGTTGGACAAACCCCAAGGCCTTGGTTCAATGAGAAATTCCTTTGCTTGCTTGGTTGACTGATCAGGAGATTAGTTTGACCTAATTCTTGATTGCTTGCTCTTGAGGCAACTGTGGGACAATGCAAATGCTATGCAGTGGATCATGATATGCTATGACCTAATATGAAAAATGTATGCATAATGATAGGTGCAAATTTGAGGTGCTACAGCTGCCCCTATTCAATCAGCTGGGAACCCGAACGGATGATAGCAACGGCTGTCAGACTTTCAGGGTAAACAGGGATTGAATACCAAAGAACCGTAGAATTTGCACAGTACTGGATATGATACAAAAGAACCACGTCATTTACCGATGACAAACTGCATGACAGCTTCAGAAAAAGCAAGACCATTTACCGATGGTTAGAAACTGGAAACTTGATATTTACCGATATCAACTTCAGCACGACCATTTACCGATGGCGGCTGGGGAAAACAACTTCTGAAAAACAAAACCATTTACCGATGGTTAAAACTGGGACCTTGATATTTACCGATATCAACTTCAGCCAGACCATTTACCGATGGCTGCTGGGAACAAAATTTGATGTAGAAAGGAAGCCAGACCATTTACCGATGGTGGCTTCAAAGAAACTTGACATTCACCGATGTCAACTTAGCAAGACCATTTACCGATGGCTGCTGCAACTGGGAATTCGATATTTACCGATATCGAAGAAAAACGGGGCCATTTACCGATGGCATCTCCACTTGGGGAGGAACAAAATCTTTGTGGCGATACCAGACAAGACGTTTACCGACGACTTCTGGGGATCTTGATTTCACGACCAGACATTTACCGATGACTGGGATGAGACTCGATGTTTACCGACATCGAAAGATGATGTTTACCGACATCCAAAGAAATGACCAGACATTTACCGATGACTGGGAATGAGAAATTTATTGGGGAGATACCAATATCTGCAACTGGAAACCAGATAGGACATTTACCGATGACTCTATTGGGGATTTCTAGCTGGGAATTATCAGATGTTTACCGATGACTGAGGGAAAAGACTTGATGTTTACCGACATCGAAAGATGATGTTTACCGACATCAAAAAATGACCAGACATTTACCGATGACTGGGGAAAAACTCGATGTTTACAGACACCGAAACAATGGTGTTTACCGACACCAAAAATGATGATCAGACATTTACCGATGACTGGGGTGAATATTCGGTGTTTACAGACACCGAAACAATGGTGTTTACCGACACCAAACAATGATGACCAGACATTTACCGATGACTGGGGAGAATACTCGATGTTTACAGACACCGAAACAATGGCGTTTACCGACACCAAACAAAGAAACACACGTGGGTGCTAGCATGACACTTACCGGTATCACAAGAACAACTTTTTAGATATGCCAAGGCAAGGCTGATCACTTGCTGGGGGTCTCACTGAGGAGAAATAGACTTTCTGTCACCATCGGGTGAGGAAATAAACCTCTGTGGGGATAATCAAATCTGAATGCTGTCAAGGGCAACTGTAGCAGACTTGCTGTGCTGATGTTGAATGAAATGATCCGCCTCTGCCGGGGATACGGTCTGGTGAAGTTAACACATGAATGCATATGTTTGAATTTTTCTATGGCGTAATGCTCCATATTGAATGGGAATGCTACGCAGTTTTTGAGGATGCAATGATTACTACATGCAAAATGCAAATGAACCCTGGCTAGGGAGCCGAAATGATCAGATACGGACTCTGTGGGGAGACTCCTCTTGGGGAAATATTCTGCGGGGAACTCTGCTTGAGGAATACTCTGCGGGGAGAGCAACGACTTCTCACTCATGTTGGAGAATAGCACTGCTGCTGGGGAAAGATAAACTTCGCTGGGGATATCCTTCAGTCCACAGGTAGGATAAATGTTGGAGATAAAATTCAATGAAACTGCCTCACTCGGGGAGGAAATCGGCAAATACAGGCCTGCTGGGGATAGGCAATCCTCAGATCTGTTGGGGAATAGAAGGCACTATCCACAGACGTCTTCGCAAGGGAACATAGCTCTGATAGCTTCCAAACTTGCTTGGGGAAAATATCTGCTGAGGAAACGTTCTCACAGATGCCAATCTGAAAAAACAGCACAACAAAATGCCCCCAGGGGATACATGGACAAGATACGCTCAAGTGTCCTCAACATTCAAAATGATTTTCAAATGTTTTACCCTTCTGCACGTTATTGTGTAGCCTCCATGTTCTTATATGCAATGTTTATCAAAAATTCGGACATTTTTGCAAACAAAACAGTAAAAGTAAAAACAAAAGAGCTATTTATCTGAATAACGACTTTTATTGATTGAAAATGGGCCTGAAGAGGCAAATACATTGGGAAGCAATTCCTAGAAAGAGGTAATTGCGCACAAAAGGAAAAATCTATCCTAATGGCAATGTGAACACGGCATCCACTATTTCCCAATTCTGTTATAACTCACAGACCATCAGTTTTCCTCCCAACTCCTTGCTTTCTGAGAAGAATGACTGGACGGATCACATCTTTCGAGATGGCAGACGACAAAGCTTGATGAAGTACAGACAACTCAGACTGTAGTCTTCGCTTTAATCCCTAATTTTTGCCTGGATCGCCCTTTCGGGTTTTCAATCCACCGGGATACCCATTTTTGCCTAAGCCGCCTTTGCGGGTTTTCGACTTACCGGGTGTACAAATTTTTTCATTTTTATCCCTAATTTTTGCCCGAACCTTTTCTTTCTGTTTTTGGTTCGCCGGGATTCCCCTTTTTTGCCTGGACTCTTTTCCTTTTTTGTCCAGCGGGTCAATTTATGCGAAGTATTTTTTGACTACATCTGTGTTGACAGGAGACGGAAAATCTTCACCATCCATAGTTGTAAGGATCAAGGCTCCACCGGAGAAGACTTTCTTCACAACATACGGACCTTCGTAATTAGGAGTCCATTTGCCCCTGTTATCTGCACCGGGAGGGAGGATCCTCTTCAACACTAGATCACCTATCTAATAACTTCGAGGACGCACTTTCTGATCAAAGGCTCGCTTCATCCTTCTCTGATACAACTGTCCATGGCATACAGCTGCTAACCGTCTCTCCTCGATAAGGCTCAACTCGTTAAACCTTGTTCGAATCCACTCAGCTTCGTCCAGCTTGACGTCCAATAAAACTCTCAGAGAAGGAATCTCCACTTCAACAGGTAGGACAGCTTCCATACCATACACAAGGGAGTAAGGGGTTGCCCCGGTCGACGTACGTACTGAGGTACGGTACCCATGCAAAGCGAAAGGCAGCATCTCATGCCAATCCTTGTACGTAACGACCATCTTCTGCACAATCTTCTTGATATTCTTGTTTGCCGCTTCTACAGCACCATTCATCTTCGGTCTGTAAGGAGAAGAATTGTGATGTTCAATCTTGAAATCTTTACAAAGCTCTTTCATCATCTTGTTATTGAGATTCGAACCATTGTCAGTGATGATTCTCTCAGGAACTCCATAACGACATATGATTTCTTTCTTGATGAACCGGGTAACCACTTGTTTGGTAACGTTAGCATAGGAAGCTGCTTCCACCCACTTGGTGAAATAGTCAATCGCTACCAAAATGAAGCGATGTCCGTTCGAAGCAGTAGGCTCAATCTTCCCAATCATATCAATGCCCCACATGGCAAACGGCCAAGGCGAATTCATGACATTCAGAGGGCTTGGTGGTACATGCACCTTATCAGCATAAATTTGACACTTATGGCACTTCCGAGCATACTTGAAACAATCGGATTCCATAGTCATCCAGTAATAACCCGCTCTCAACAATTTCTTAGCCATTGCATGTCCGCCGGCATGAGTACCGAAGGAACCTTCATGAACTTCTTGCATTAACATGTCTGCTTCGGGTCTGTCCACGCATCTGAGCAAGACCATGTCAAAGTTTCTCTTATACAACACATCATCCTGATTCAAATAGAAGCTTCCAGCTAGCCTTCTCAGGGTTTTCTTGTCATTCTTCGACGCACCTTCAGGGTACTCCTGAGTCTTGAGGAAATTCTTGATGTCATAATACCACGGCTTCTCATCAGTCACAACAGTCTCGGCTGCGAACACATACGCAGGCCTCTCAAGTCGATTTATCGCAACATGTGGCACATGATTCCACCAATGAACTTTGATCATAGACGACAAAGTAGCCAAAGCATCAGCCATTTGATTCTCATCCCGGGGGACATGATACAACTTCACCTTCTTGAAGAACGTCAGTATTCTTCTGGTATAATCTCTATACGGAATCAAATGCGGCTGATTCGTATTCCAATCTCCATTGACTTGATTGATCACTAAAGCAGAATCTCCAAATATGTCAAGTGTTTTGATCCTCAGATCAATGGCTTCTTCTATTCCCATGATACAAGCCTCATACTCAGCTTCATTGTTGGTGACGTCAAACGTCAGTCTGGCAGAAAAAGGTATATGAGCACCTTTAGGATTGATCAATACTGCCCCAACACCATTACCGTTCATATTCACAGCCCCATCAAACATCAGTGTCCATTTGTCATCAGGGTCGGGTCCTTCCTCGACAAGAGGCTCTTCGCAATCTTTCATCTTAAGATACATGATGTCTTCATCAGGGAATTCAAACATCATAGGCTGGTAATCTTCAATCGGTTGTTCAGCGAGGTAGTCTGACAGAATACTACCTTTGATGGCCTTCTGTGACGTGTACTGGATATCATACTCAGTTAAGATCATCTGCCAACGGGCAACACGTCCGGTGAGAGCTGGCTTCTCAAAGATGTATTTTACTGGATCCATCTTAGAAATCAATAAGGTAGTATGGTTCAACATATACTGCCTCAGTCGGCGAGCAGCCCAGGCCAAAGCACAGCAAGTTTTCTCGAGCAGTGAATATCTTGTTTCACAGTCGGTAAACTTTTTGCTAAGGTAGTATATGGCATGCTCTTTTCGACCAGACTCGTCATGCTGTCCCAATACACACCCCATCGAGTTCTCAGTTACTGACAGGTACATTATCAGAGGTCTCCCAGGAACTGGAGGTATAAGGATTGGAGGTTTCTGTAGGTACTCCTTGATTTTGTCAAAAGCTTTCTGACAGTCATCGTTCCACTTGATCGCTTGATTCTTTCTGAGCAGTTTGAAAATTGGTTCACATGTGGCAGTTAGATGAGATATGAATCTTGCAATGTAGTTCAATCTCCCTAAAAACCCACGGACTTGCTTCTCCGTTTTTGGTTCAGGCATCTCTTGAATAGCTTTGACTTTTGCTGGATCTACCTCAATCCCTTTCTCACTGACAATGAAGCCTAAAAGCTTCCCTGATCTCACCCCAAACGTACACTTGTTCGGATTCAGCCTCAGCTTGAACTTTCTCAACCGGTCAAACAGTTTCTGCAAATTAACCAGGTGCTCCTCTTCTGTCTGCGACTTCGCAATCATATCATCTACATACACTTCAATTTCTTTGTGCATCATGTCATGAAAAAGAGTCGTCATTGCCCTCTGATAGGTAGCACCAGCATTCTTTAGCCCAAATGGCATCACCTTATAGCAGAACGTGCCCCAAGGTGTAATGAATGTCGTCTTTTCCATGTCCTCTGGCGCCATCTTGATCTGATTGTATCCGGAGAAACCATCCATGAAAGAGAATACCGAGGATTGAGCCGTATTATCAACCAATACATCAATGTGAGGTAATGGGAAATCATCTTTCGGACTCGCTCTATTCAAATCCCGGTAATCGACACACATTCTGACTTTGCCATCCTTCTTCGGCACAGGAACGATGTTGGCCACCCACGGCGGATAACTTGTAACAGCCAGAAAACCCGCATCCCACTGCTTTTGAACCTCTTCCTTGATCTTAGTTGCCATGTCGGGACTCGTTCTACGAAGCTTCTGCTTGACCGAAGGACATCCTTCCCTAAGAGGTAATCGATGCATCACAATGTCTGTATCTAAACCAGGCATATCTTGATATGACCAGGCGAATACTTCCACATATTCTCTCAGCATCTCAATCAGCCTCCTCTTGACAGAATCCTCTAAAGCAGCCCCAATCTTGATTTCTCTTTTGGCGTCCTCAGTACCCAAATTAATAGTTTCCAACTCCTCCTGATGAGGTTGGATGACCCTTTCCTCCTGCTTCAGCAATCTGGCCAATTCCGCAGGGAGTTCACAATCTTCCTCACTCTCCTCTTCAGCTTGGTAGATGGGATTGTCGAAATCATACTGAGCCATAACAGAACTGTTCATAGTGAATGCCATAAGATCGCTTCTGCATGTTTGATGCTTTGTTTTAGAAAAAGAGTTCGAAAAAAGTCACAAAAAAAACAAAAACATTGCCATTTTTATTGTTTTGAAAAAAAGGTGAAAACGAAAAAATAGAAAGACAGGGATCACAAAGTTTGATTGCAAAAAAATGTCCTTCATTAATGATAATCATTAAAACATGATGAGGCCCTACAAAATGAATCACTACGCCTTGGGCAGAACGTAGGATTTTCATGCAAAATGACAAAACAACAGAAAATTACTCTGTCAGAAGAGTAACTTGAACCACTTCTTCAGCCGTCCAGTTGTTGATAGACCCCCCTGGTGCACACGGGCGAACCCAGTTGTCCAAATCACAATCACTGTCACAGTCTTCACTACCGGTTGCAGAGACGTCGCCATGATTCATCAGCCCAGCGCTGGTAAAGGTACTCGGACCCGCTTGACCATTCTGCTCTGCTCGGAGAGGCTCATAACCAACACCAAATTTGTCTTCTTTAACCGGCAAATCCACCATCTTGCCCCAGCCCTCAGCTTTGCCAGAATCAACAACCTCTTTAGCTTGCTTGTAAGAAGTGATTGAAGCACCTGGCTTCCTCTGTTCAGCGTACGCCACTTTCTCAAGAGCCACAGTCTCAAACGCCTGACATAAGGTTTCGTGGATCTCGCCATCCACCTCAACATATTTGAACGAGGATAAATGACTCACCAGAATCTCTTCTTCGCCGCACACAGTCACAATCTGACCGTTCCAGACATACTTGAGCTTCTGATGGAGAGTCGACGAGACTGCCCCTGCTGCGTGAATCCATGGACGCCCCAATAAACAACTATAGGCGGGCTGGATGTCCATAACATAGAAGATGATATTGAATACCTCAGGACCTATCTTCACAGGCAAGGTAACTTCTCCACACACAGAACGTTTGGATCCGTCGAAAGCACGAACGATCAGGTCACTGGGATTAAGCACAAACCCTTCCGCATCAATCTTCCTCAGAATCTGCTTAGGCAACACATTCAGCGACGACCCGGTGTCTACCAATACGTGAGACAACACTGCCCCCTTGCACTCCATGGTGATGTGCAAGGCTTTGTTATGGTTTCGCCCTTCAGGTGGTAAGTCCAGGTTGGTGAAACCTACACCATGTCTGGTGCTCACATTGGCCATCACACCTTCCAATTGATTGACAGAAATCTCCTGAGGCACGTAAGCCAGATTCAACATCTTCAGCAAGGCATTACGGTGTGCTTCAGAGCACATTAACAGTGAAAGTATAGAAATCTTGGACGGAGTTTGATTCAACTGGTCTACAATCTTGTAGTCACTCTTCTTGATTATCTTCATAAACTCCTCCACGTCTTTCTCAAATGACCCCTCAGGCGCTTCTTTCTAGACAGGCTCTTCCTCAACCACAGCTTGCTTCCCCTTTGCTTTGGCGAGAGCTTCAGCATTATTGTCCCTCAAAGGCTGCGGTGCGAACAGACGACCGCTTCTGGTAAAACCTCCTGGACCCCCTACATTATCCACAGCCGGACCAACAGTTGCAGGAACTCTATTCGGTAAACCAATTGTCACTGGAGTTTGACTCACTGGTCTTGTCTGACTTTCAGCCCTTCTGTAATTGCGGTGAGCATTATCATACTTCCACGGCACAGCTCTACTATTCTCAACAGCTCTTCTTTCAGACGCAACGATAGTAGTTGGAGCACTGATGGTTACAGGCACGGAAATGGTAACTGGGGTACCATTTGTTGCAGGTGCACTGACAACCCTTTGTCCACGTTCTTCAGACGGTTTAAAGTAAATGGTGATAGTTGATGCTGTTCCACGATCTTTTACAGCCCTACTGAATTGCAAACAACCCTCATCCATCATACCCTGGATACCGGCCCTTAACTGGTTGCAACCATTCTCAGATTCTGCACAGCCCAAACAATCTTCATCACAGCCCGGGTAGACACCCCCATTCAGTAGACGACCCTTCACAACTAGAAGAGAAGTCTGAACATCATCAACATTAACAACCAGATCTTCAGCTTCTTTCCCCTCAATGTTGTTCACTCTATGCCCACCATGCTGAGGCATAGGGTTGTTTACGACATTAGGCACTGGAGCGAAGTTGATCGCCTTGGCATCGATCAAATCTTGAACCTTGTGCTGGAGAGCCCGACACTTCTCGGTATGATGCCCTGGTGCCCCAGAGTGAAAGTCACATCTAACATTAGCATCATAGCCGGGCGGCAGCACTGTCGGAGTAGCCATCGTACGCAGCTCTACAAACCCTAACCGGAGTAGTTCGGGTAGTAACTCTGCGTAGGACATGGGCAGAGGATCAAATCTTCTATCAGCCTGCAATTTCTGCCTTGGCTGATAAGGACGTTGCTGTTGTTGTTGTTGTTGTTGCGGTTGTTGAACTCTTTGTTGTTGTTGCTGACGAGGTTGAGGTGCCGGAATGGTCACTGCAGCAGCTTGACGGTATTCAATTCTGTTCTGATCTCTGCGGTGTTGAACAGCATTAGTTTCACCCTCTCTTCGACGAGGTGCCCCAACAAACGGCTTCCTAGAAGAAGAGGAACCAGCATCTTGAATCTTCCCAGTTTTAATCAAGCTCTCAGTCCTCTCTCCACAAATGACAACATCAGAAAAACTACCGAATGGGCAGCTCCCCATCCGGTCCATAAACACACCTTGAAGAGTACCAATAAACATGTCTGTCAACTCCCTCTCCAGCATAGGGGGTTGAACTCTAGCAGCCAGTTCACGCCACCTCTGGGCATACTCCTTGAAGCTTTCATTGGATTTCTGACATAGACTCTGTAGCTGAGTCCGGCTCGGTGCCATGTCCATGTTGTGTTTGTATTGCCTCAAGAAGGCCTCACCCAGATCTCTCCAGCATCGGATCGAATCTCTCTTCAATTCCATGTACCAGTCCAAAGAAGCCCCAGATAGACTATCTTGGAAAAAATACATCCACATCTTTTCATCATCGGTATAAGCAGAGATCTTTCGATAATAAGCTTGCACATGGGTGCGAGGGCAAGAAGTACCGTTGTATTTGTCGAAGGACGGTGCTTTGAACTTGTGAGGGATCCTCAAACCTTCAACCAATCCCATGTTGGTAACATCAAAACCGAGGGAATTCTGACATTCTATAGCACGGATCTTCTCAGCAAGAGCTTCAACTTTGCGGTCTCTCTCATTGACCCTTCCCAGAACGTCTTCGTCTTCACTGAGCAGAGAGAACATATCCTCTTGTCTGTCAACAATTGGAACAGGATTACGGGCCGGAGCACGGACTACTCTGGCATTAGCGGCATCTGGAACAATAGGTTGACCGTTGATTCGAATACCCCCTAACTCATCACCTACAGCATAGTTGTTGACGGGTACAGTAGCAGCAACATTGTTATCATTGATCGGGCCTCCCTCTGGCGGAGCATGGTTGATCGGTGGATTTGCAGCCTCTTGTCTCTGAACCATAGCTCGAAGTTCTTCTTGACCTTGCGCAACCCCTTGCATCATATCCATAAACTGGGCCATGCTTGCCTTCATCTCAGCCAACTCAGCTTGAAACTGATCCATACTTCTTTGTTGATTCAGTCTTGTTGAGTAGCGGTGCGGACGTTGATCAGCTATCCTGCCTGAACAGGAACCAAGAGTGAGAAGTCACGATCAAGAACACCTGTTATGCAAAATGATATGAGTATGATGCAAATGATGCGTATGATGCACATGATATGCTCATTTCTCAGGCATTCAAAGAGCCTGGCCTATCCTGAAAAGATGGCAACCTGCAGCAGCAAGAGAGCAAACAGGTACAGGGAAATGCTGACATCCTTACATATACATAAGGGTAAAAAGGCATACAACCAATGTCAACAGAATATCTGAATAAACAACGTACAAAGAAAAAGAATCCCATCCAACAAGCCTGGAGGTGATTCTCAACAAAAAGATCCAAGAGATGGCTTACACGCAAATGAATCCCATCCAACAAGCCTGGAGGTGATTCTCAACAAAATACAATCAGAGATACAAACTAAGACAGACGGTCTTCCGGAATGAGGGTCTTCAGGTAATGACACTGGTCGATCAACAGTGAGCATTCTGCACAATCTGGTAAAGGGGTAATCTTCTCCTTCAACTGTCTTCTCAACTCCAAGACTTCTCCTCCAAGGTAATCCTCTGATGCCTGTCTCAAGTCTACTTCCTTCTTCAACTGGATGTCTTTATCTTTGAGTTGCTTCTCCAAGTCTCTGATCTTCTTCTGATAACTTGCTTCTGCTCTCTGCAGCCTCAAGCGCTCCCGGTGTTCTGCATCTAACATGCTCTCCATCTCCTCATATGACCTCTTCTTACCTCTTGCTCTGCTAGCATCCTCTCCTTGCACCTCCCTGAGTTGATGGGCCAAGTGCAGCTTATCAGCCTGAGCTTTGTACAACTCCATTTGAGTGTCTTGCTCCTTCTCTCTCAGACGACGACTCTCCATCAGGGCTTGCTTATAGTGTTCAGCAGACACACTATCAGCAAGGATCAAGGGTGGTTGCTCTTGCAACGGCTCCATCCTATCGTAAGGAAGCAACAAAGTTTCCACTCTCTTTTTTACCCAATCGGTGTAATCGGGCATGGCTATGGCAAACTTCTTCCCCAAGACGGATCAATCCTTCACTCCCACATCTCTCCAGGCTCTCCCTATCTGCTCCAACCTAACAGGGTCATCCTTCTTCTCAAAACAAAAACTCTCAGCTATCTCTGCTTCGAGCGGTCTTTCGCTCATAACAAACCCTAGCTGGCGAAGAGAAAGAACTGGGTTGTAATTGATGCAACCTTTGGTCCCTATGAGTGGCACGCCCCGGAATGCACCACAACTTATGATGACATCCTTCACATCCATCCGGTACGACTGCCACCTGATGTCGTAGGAAGTAAGCGACATGACCCTCTGAGTCCACTTAAGAGTGCTCTGGGTATCCACAAATGGTCCACTGGCTGGCAGAAGAGACAAGAACCATCTGAGCAAAAGTGGGAGACAACACCTGATAGCCCCACCCTTACCATGCCTACTGTGAATGGCATAGTAAGTATCAACTAGGAGAGTAGGGATTGGATTCCCTCTGATGAAAATGCTGACAGCAGTGAAGTCAATGAAATTTGGCATACTGGGAAATAGGATGATCCCATAGATCATGGCAGCTAGCTGTGCGTGAAAAACTTCCCAATTCCCCTTTTCTGCTTCAACTCTGGCTACTCTCAACAGGAACTTCAATGGCAGACCTACAACCTCCCCACAGGGTTTCCAATTCTTACCAACCTCCTCAACACTCAACCGGAGAGCTCTGGCAATCAATCTGAAGTCGACCTCCTTTGGGACGTCCAAGAAGGGAGTCTGATGCTGAATAGGGATACCTAACAGGATAGAATACTCCTCGAGAGTAGGTGCTAACTGGTAATCTTGGAAAGTGAAGCATCTGAGCTCTGGATCGTAGAACTGAAGAAGCGTCTGCAGAGGCACTGGATCCACTACCGTCTTCAATACTGTCAAGATATCTCCATACCGCCCAACAAAACTCTTCAGTCGATCGTCTGTCACGAGGCTACCCAACTCAACTAGCGGAGTCAACGGCTCACGGTGGAAACTGTAGGAACAGGTCTTCCGCTTCAACTCTGGGACTGTTGCCATCTCTATCAGTAGACAAGCTCGGGAATGTACCTGAGAAATGATATGCATGCAGAGATTAGCTTTTTTTTTCTTCTCTTTTTTTTTTGATTTTTTTTTTTGGATTTTTTTTTTTCATTGCGTTTCTTTTGAAAAATAAATATGCTATGATGCACATGATGCAGACATGGCTGGCTGGTTGTGC
Source organism: Lathyrus oleraceus (assembly GCF_024323335.1). NCBI lineage: Eukaryota > Viridiplantae > Streptophyta > Magnoliopsida > Fabales > Fabaceae > Lathyrus > Lathyrus oleraceus. Next base: position 378,012,424 of record NC_066582.1, read on the forward strand.
GAATTCTGATACTAGGTCGAAGCTTCAGTCGGAATCAGAACATAAATCCAACTTAAGGTCAAACTGATCACACTGTCTGAACATAAAGTCACCATCAGAACCAAGTCACCAACAGAACCGAGTCACCAACGGTACCTGTAATGAAATAACCCTTCCCCACTCACGGGTGTAGTCTAGGCCAGGGTAAAGCTGAGAGAAACGCAGCATAAATAACCTTTCGCAGAAATACTATCATATACACACCCGAAGTATGTAACGACAGTATCCCACCAGGGTCTGAACTGCTCGTGATATCAATGTTCCGCTAAGTGGCGCCATACCACCCGCTTCCCATGAATCACTCTATTCCTAATCATCCTAGATTGCACTCATGGTCTGGGTATTGGACCTTTTACCTCAACTGACTCCCCCCCCACACAGAGAAAAATAGACAGCCAGCCAGGTGAACAGATGAATAAATGCAAACATTAATGCAAACATAAATGCAAACAATAAACAATGAATGCAAACAGTAAATAATGAATGCAATAAATAAACACAGCACAAAGCAACCAAAACCCTAACCTAGAGAGCGCTAGGAGAGACTCGCTCAGAGAAGATGGACCAGCATAGGTCAACTTCTCTATATCCCCAGCAGAGTCGCCAGCTGTCGCATCGCGCGAAAAACCGGCGGGAAAAAAAAGAAACAACAGAGCCGCCACCGTGCGTTATTTATCCCAAAAGAGGGAAAGGAAACGCTCAGAGTAAACCTAGGAAAGATCATGGTCTCGCGACCAAAGAGAATGGGTTCGGGAGTCGGTTATGCGAAGGGAAGGTATTAGCACCCCTACGCATCCGTAGTACTCTACGGGATCCACGCACAAAAGGAAGGAAAATTGGTTGCTAAACACTGCTCAAATACTCACACACACTGGCTGAAAGAGACAAAGGAACTGACTGAAACTGACTCGGCAGGATATCGCATCCTGGGCCTACTTAGTCTATCAAGCATAGACATCAGAGTCGAAGTAGTTTGGACTGGGGAAACGACACATGCTCGCTAGGATATCGCATCCTATGCATACGTATCTTCTTGGACGAAAGAAGAATCAGAGCATTCGTAGCTCGGCTGACACGCACACAAACAAACACAGGCAAAGGCAAACGTGGAGCCCGACTGCCAATCACTGGACTTATGTCAGCATCCGAACCAAAACACACACAAGAAGGCAAACATGGAGCCTGAATGCCAATCACTGGACTTACATCAGCATCCGAAACAAACACACGCACACTGGAACCCAAATGCCACTCGATGGACTTACATCGGCTTCCAAGCACACAACAACACAACAGGTTGATAGGGAGTCGGGGACTCAGCCTATAACTGTCAAGCACACACTCAAACAGACAGACAACAAATTGCTAAGGAGTCAGGCACTCGAGCCTAGCAACTGTCAAACAACACACACAAAAAGAAAAAAGGGCGCCCGGAGAGATCAGCTCAATCTCCTGCCTACATACTTCATCTGGTATGAAGATCAGGGCGATGTAGTTCCCCTACGCAGGGATAAAGGATTAGCCTAACCAGATAACAGAGGGAGACACAACACTAGGGAGACTACGACTCGAGCCTAGATGTTATCATGCAAATCATCCCTAAGTTAAGGTTTCTAGCTAAATGGCACAAGGGCCAACCTATCTTAAGCATGGCTCACACAGGAAGCAAGCCACACACACTTAACTTGCACAGGAAGCAAGCCAAGCAAAACCTAACTTGCACAGGAAGCAAGTCTAAACTAATCCTAACTTGCACAGGAAGCAAGTCAAACAATCCTATCTTGCACAGGAAGCAAGTCAAACAATCCTATCTTGCACAGGAAGCAAGTCAAACAATCCTACGAGCACAGATAGCACACGCTATACACAAACAAGCGGCTCAAACAAGGGTTAGGTTTTAGTCAAGGGGTCATATCAACCTCGACAAACAAACCTCTGGAACTGGGTGAATGTGCTCTTAACCTTGCCATTGAGGGGCTAAGGTGAAGCAGATGAAAGGATGAAGTGAGGATGAGACCTCACAGCTCTTATCCCTGGCCTGGGAGAGCTCAAGACAAGAATGTGTGGGTTCAGAAAGTGGGAACCCTTCTACACATTTGAAACTGACTCAACTGTACAATGGTACAAGATCTTGGGTTTGTATCTGCAATGCATCAACACAGTGGTGTGAGCAAAGCAGATGACACACTGAATAGTGGGGGATAGATTGCATATCCCTACCTTCCACCAATTGCCTCTTCACTTAGGAGGTCTTTGACTCTATGCAAGGACAAAAGTAAACAGTCACAAACATTGCCTCTTAAGGAGGACTTCAGACAGTTGCCTGGCCAAGTAACAGGCCAGGTCTTCCAGACTACATGAAGTAAAAGAGACATACCTCAATGCAAATTGCTTATACAAGCAAAGCAAAGCAAAAGTTCACAAGGAACTAAAAGCAACTAAAGCACCTGAAACAGTCAAGCAGATGTTAGTATGCAACTTCAAACAAAACAAACAGAAACAGACACCAGTAGTCAATTGGAGGCACATGGATGTGCAAGGCACAAGGCTTAAGGCATGTGAGCCAAGCCACCTACAAAACAAACAAGTTATACAATGATAATCAAGCAAGCTCAATCAAAAAGAATTGGTCTTAATGGCCATTTGATGGTCAACCTGGAAACACAAGCTCAAAGGTGAGTAGTAGGACCACTAGGACAAGCCTAGGGTCAAAAATGAATGGAAAAGTCAAAACAGAAAAGGATGAGTATCCAAAATCAAGTTCAAACATTTAAGAAACAAACCCAATTGGTTACACATTCATATCAATCACTATCATCATTTCATGAACCATTTAGGTCAAAGTATGGCAAACAGAAGCTCATAGAAGCCAACAGCAAGACTTGCATCAAAAGCAAACTAAAACATTTCCAAAAATCACCAAATAAATCATGGTCACTCCTAACACATAGCATGGTAAGCATGTCAAATTTCATCCCATTTGGACAAGTGGAAGGCAGTCAATGAAAATCAGAAAGTCAAAGCAATTTTGAACATGCTCAAAGAAGTCAACCAAACATGCATCAACTTAGAAAAATCATAAGTCAAGAATGGTGTATGATAAATGAATGGGATCAAAACCATGGCAAAGATGAGGACGTCTAGTTATCACATGTCAAATTTCATGTCCATCCAATAAAGTATGAGAATTTCACAAATGAAATGGGAACATGTGTCACACAAAGTCAACATTTGACTAGGCAGGCAAGAAAAATCTCAAACAAATGGAAAATAGTTCAATTAAATCCAAGAAAATTCACACGTCAACTAGACATACAAGAGTAGGTTCATGCAAAATTTGGGGTCATTTGGATGTAAGGAAGCATGGTAATGAAAATCATGAAGTTGGTCATCAATGGTGTGACACAAATTGTCACACCCTAATTCAAAAAATCATAACTCACAAACCACAAATGATAAATTCACAATCTCTACACCAAAATCACCATGAATGTGTCTAGTTTAAGCACAAAAAATTTGGGAGTCATTGGATACATTCTCATCATTTCACAATTGATTTGGCAAAGTGTACAAAATTTGGTCACATGTCACAAACCCTAAGGCCATTTAAAAACCACTCATCCAAAAATTCTGGAAAAATAATGATAAAAAAGTAGAGATCATGATGAACACAACACAAAAAATCCCATTGAATTTGGGTCAAAAATGAGCAAGTTATGATTTTTGGAAGATTGGTCATAAAAATGTGAAATTAATTTGGATTAATAAAGGAGAATGGCATTTTGGTAATATTTGGATCCACTTAATGAAGTGATGTCGTTTTGGCCAATAAACGAAATAATCTGATTGGTTCTTGAAGCTAGGCCATGCACACACGAAAATGGGGAAAAATCTGGGAAAATTCAAAGGTTAGGGTTTCATTGTTCATCACCATTCCCAAATTTGAGTTTCACAATTTTTCTCCAGAAATTAAAATCGGCCATACCATTGTATTCATCAAACATCACACAACAACATCCTAAAATTGATTTTCATTAATTCAAACTACACAACAAGAAATTCATGGAAACATTTTCAAGCATCAAACTTTATCTCATCATATCTTCATGAATAAGCAGCCATTCCAAAAAGTGAAAGCATCACTAAACTCAGCATTGAAAGATCTTTTGAAAACACGTATCAATTTGAGAAATCATGGAGCTCGAAAACTTACCAATTTGGAGGAACAGTGGTGATTCAGTTGGTATTTAGTGACTTTGACTCCAAACAGGTACACTTTAAGCTTTCAAATGATGAGTGTGGAATTGGCTTGGCTTGTAGATGCTTGAAATGGGCTCAAACTTGGATTGCCATGGAAGATGTCCCTCTAAAACAGCACTTAGAAGAGTTGCTTCCAGTTGTGAAAAAGTAATTGCAATAAGCTTAGAAAGATGTTTGGATGGTGTCAAGGCAAGGTTCAATCCCTCTTAAGTTCTTGGACAGATTTTTGTGATTTGATCAAAATACCAAGGCAAAAGTCAATGCAGCTCTTAAGTTCTTGGACAGATTTTTGTGATTTGATCAAAATACCAAGGCAAAAGTCAATGCAGTTTTAGGGTGAGGGAGTGTATGCAGTTGGTTGCATTGGCAAGGCTAGGTTTCTTGAGGATGTCAAGTTGGTTGTGGTAGGCTGCTAATGACAGGAAGTGTTGTGTATGGATGATGAAAACATATTGCAGGGCTAGGCTTGTGAGAATGCCAAGCAAAGTGACTCAGGTTTTTTAGGAGGTGTGATAGAGATCAGTTCTGTTGGTCTTTTCCTGTTGGGTGTTGTGACAGGATTTTGGAAATGCAAAGCCAATAGCCAGGTTAGGTTTGAGAATGCTGTATGCAGCTAGTTCTGTTGGCAAGGCTTGGCAAACATGATGAAATGGCAAAGTGAGGCTTTTGAGTGAGTGTGAATCAATGAAGTGCTTGTTATGTTGGTTTGTGGCTACCATTGCATTTCCAAAATGACAGCAGGTGAGGTTTGGGTTGTATCCAAGTCAAGCCATGTTGTTGGATACTGCTCTATGGTATGGCAGGTTTGGCTACTTTGTGCTTTGGACAGAAGAAATGAGATGCCAATAGCAGGTGAGTTTTTGAGAGAATGTGTTGATTTGTGGCTGCTAGTTTCACAATGGTGAAAGGATTGTCAAGTGGTAATGGCCAGGTTTGAGTTATTTGGAAGCTTGGACAGAAAAACTGAGATGCAAATACAGGGCCAGTTTTTTAGGATGTGTGTGAGAAAAGCAGTTCAGTTGGTTTGTGTTTGACAGGTTTTGAAGATGCAATGCAGGGTTGTATCTTTGATGCTTTTTGACAGCAAAATTGGAACATCCAAGCAATGTCTGTTTTTTAGAATGAGAGTCCACAATCAATTTGCCTTGGCCCTCCCAAAATAGTTTGTGAGGCTGCCATTGGTTTTTCATGACAGGTGTGTTTTGGACATGGCCAAGGTAAGGTGAATGACCTATTGGATGAGTCATTTTCTGCAGGTTTGATGCTGTCCAAAATGTGTTTATCCAAAACAGAAAAATGATGGAGAAAAATCTGCAATGGGACAGTACAAGTATGGTATGGAGGTATGGTTGTCCTTGACAGAAAAATAGGAATGCAAGCAGCAAGGTCATGCTTAGCATGTGAGCATCAATGAATTTATTTGTCCTCACTCTATTTGATGCTGCTGCTGATTCAATTTCATGACAGGAAATGAGGGAAAAATTCTGCAATGTGACTGTACAAGGCAAGGTTGCAAGATGTGGTAGCATGGTGACAATGTACTTTCTTTGCAAAATCCAAGCAACTAAGGCAATGACTTTTCTGTTGGTTATGGCTGCAAAATGTGTTCATAGTGACAGAAAGAATGCTGCATAATTGCTGTTCTTTTGAGGTACAAGGCAAGGCATGGTGGATGGTATGGACAAGTATGGTGAGATTGTACTTTTCTTACAATTCAAGCAACCAAGCAATGGCCTCATGTACTGCATATTTTGACTTTGCAAGCACATTCTAAATGACATTTCTGAGCTTTCCCAATTGGCCAAATGTTGAAAAAATGTTTATATCAAAAAGTCAACTCTTGGTCAAACTTGCATTTAAATGAGAAATGTCAAAATATTCCATTTTGATTGGTGAAGTTTTGGCTCATGAAATTTATATTTTTGGAAAGAGGGGATCAAATGTGACTTGTAGGAAAAAACCCCACCAAAATTGGCCGAACGGTTTGGGAGATATGGCCCTTTGAAGTTCAAGATTTTCTGAAATCGATTCGATCATAACTTGCCAACCACACATGGGAATTGAGAGTTCTAGGACTTTTTGGAAATGGGAGAACAAGATCTTAAACTTTCATGTTGGGCAAAAATTCATTTGAGGCTTGTATCATGATGTAAGTTTGAGGATCAAGACTTTCCATTTTTGGTAAGTTTCAGTTACAGGCCCAGTTTCCATTTTGGGGAATTTTTGATCTGGCTTCAAATTCTTCCATGATGGTGTTTGGCATGATATATGATGACTATTTGGACATGAATGAACTCTCACAAACCAATTCCAATCATCCAATCACTGATTAAATGGACAGTTGACCAATAGTTGACTTTTAGGGTTTCTGACTGATTATGCATTGACTGATGACTTCCAAACCCTAATTCCTTGAGAACTTGACTTCAAATGATGTCCCAAGTTGTATGAACTCTTGATTATTGACCATGGTGCCCAAATTCCACAAGAATGACCACCATCCACTACTTTGACTGACAGTTGACTTTTTTAGGGTTTTGACTGTCTGTGTGTGAACTGATGACCTCTGAGCCTTCAACCCTTGCCTTGAACACTTCAAATGGACCACCAAGTCATGTGAACTTGTTGGACAAACCCCAAGGCCTTGGTTCAATGAGAAATTCCTTTGCTTGCTTGGTTGACTGATCAGGAGATTAGTTTGACCTAATTCTTGATTGCTTGCTCTTGAGGCAACTGTGGGACAATGCAAATGCTATGCAGTGGATCATGATATGCTATGACCTAATATGAAAAATGTATGCATAATGATAGGTGCAAATTTGAGGTGCTACACACAAAACCCTGCGTTCTGCCCAAGGCGTAGTGGTTCATTGTAGGGCCACATAATGTTTGAATTTTCAATGATTATCATTAATAAAGGACGTTTTGCAAACAATTTTGTGATCCTTGTCTTTCTGTTTTGGTTTTTCACTTTTTCAAAAATAAAAATGGCAATGTTTTTTTGTTTTTGTGACTTTCTTGAACTCTTTTTTCTAAAATAAAGCACTAAACATGCAGAAGTGATCTTACGGACTCCACTATGAACAGTTCTGTTATGGCTCAGTATGATTTCAATAATCCCATCTACCAAGCTGAAGAGGAGAGTGAGGAAGACTGTGAACTCCCCAAAGAACTGGTCAGATTATTGAAGCAGGAGGAGAGGGTTATCCAACCTCATCAGGAGGAGTTGGAGATTATTAATCTTGGTACTGAGGACGCTAGAAGAGAGATCAAGATCGGGGCTGCTTTGAAGGAAGATGTCAGAAGAAGGTTGATTGAGATGCTGAGAGAGTATGTGGAGATATTCGCCTGGTCGTATCAAGACATGCCTGGGCTGGATACAGATATTGTGGTGCATAGACTACCTCTCAGAGAAGATTGTCCTTCAGTTAAGCAGAAGCTTCATAGAACTAGTCCTGATATGGCGGTTAAGATCAAGGAAGAGGTTCAGAAGCAGTTGGATGCAGGTTTTCTGTCAGTGACTACTTATCCCCCGTGGGTGGCCAACATTGTTCCCGTGCCGAAGAAAGATGGCAAAGTCAGAATGTGTTTCGACTACCGGGATTTGAACAGAGCAAGTCTGAAAGATGATTTCTCATTACCTCACATTGATGTATTGGTTGATAATACTGCTCAATCGTCGGTGTTCTCTTTCATGGATGGTTTCTCTGGTTATAATCAGATCAAGATGGCGCCAGAAGACATGGAAAAGACGACATTCATTACACCTTCGGGCACGTTTTGCTATAAGGTGATGCCATTTGGGCTGAAGAATGCCGGTGCTACCTATCAAAGGGCTATGACGACTCTCTTTCATGACATGATGCACAAAGAGATTGAAGTGTACGTGGATGACATGATTGCGAAGTCGCAGACAGAAGAGGAGCACTTGGTAAATTTGCAGAAGTTGTTTGATAGACTGAGAAAATTCAAACTGAGGCTGAATCCAAACAAGTGTACGTTTGGTGTGAGATCCGGTAAGCTATTGGGTTTCATTGTCAGTGAGAAAGGGATTGAGGTTGATCCAGCGAAAGTCAAAGCAATTCAAGAAATGCCTGAACCAAAAACTGAAAAGCAGGTTCGTGGGTTTTTAGGGAGATTGAACTACATTGCAAGGTTTGTATCTCACCTAACTGCCACGTGTGAACCGATATTCAAATTGCTAAGGAAGAATCAAGCAATCAGGTGGAATGATGTCTGTCAAAAAGCTTTTGATAAGATAAAAGAGTATTTACAGAAACCTCTAATCCTTATACCTCAAGTTCCTGGGAGGCCTCTGATAATGTACCTGTTAGTGACTGAGAACTCGATGGGGTGTGTATTGGGACAGCATGACGAGTCTGGTCGAAAAGAGCATGCCATATACTACCTTAGCAAAACGTTTACCGACTGTGAAATCAAATATTCGCAGCTCGAGAAAACTTGTTGTGCTTTGGCCTGGGCTGCTCGCCGACTGAGGTAGTATATGTTGAACCATACCACTTTGTTGATTTCTAAGATGGATTCAGTGAAGTACATCTTTGAGAAGCCGACTCTCACCGGACGTGTTGCCCGTTGGCAGATGATTCTAACATAGTATGATATTCAGTACACGTCGCAGAAGGCCATCAAAGGTAGTATTCTGTTAGACTACCTTGCCAAGCAATCAATCGAGGATCATCATCCGATGATGTTCGAATTCCCTGATGAAGACATCATGTATCTGAAGATGAAAGATTGTGAAGAGCCTCTTGTCGAGGAAGGACCGGATCCTGATGACAAGTGGACACTGATGTTTGATGGGGCTGTGAATATGAATGGCAACGGTGTTGGGGCAGTGCTTATCAACCCAAAAGGTGCTCATATACCTTTTTCTGCCAGGCTGACTTTTGACGTGACCAACAACGAGGCTGAGTATGAGGCTTGCATCATGGGGATAGAAGAAGCCATTGATCTGAGGATCAAGACTCTAGACATATATGGAGATTCCGCTCTAGTGATTAATCAGGTCAATGGAGATTGGAATACCAATCAGCTGCATTTGGTTCCTTACAGAGATTACACCAGAAGAATACTAACGTTCTTCAAGAAGGTGAAGTTGTATCATGTCCCCCGGGATGAGAATCAGATGGCTGATGCTTTGGCTACTTTGTCTTCTATGATCAAAGTTCATTGGTGGAATCATGTGCCACATGTTGCGGTAAGTCGACTCGAGAGGCCTGCGTACGTGTTTGCAGCCGAGTCTGTTGTGGATGAGAAGCCGTGGTACTATGATATCAAGAATTTCCTCAAGAGCCAGGAATATCCTGAAGGTGCGTCAAATAATGACAAGAAAACCCTGAGAAGGCTAGCTGGAAGCTTTTATTTGAATCAGGATGACGTGTTGTACAAGAGAAACTTTGACATGGTTCTGCTCAGATGCGTGGATAGACACGAAGCAGACATGTTGATGCAAGAAGTGTATGAAGGATCTTTTGGTACCCATGCTGGTGGTCATGCAATGTCTAAGAAGTTGTTGAGAGCCGGTTATTACTGGATGACTATGGAATCCGATTGTTTCAAGTATGCTCGGAAGTGCCATAAATGTCAGATCTATGCTGATAAGGTGCACGTGCCACCAAGCCCTCTGAATGTCATGAATTCGCCTTGGTCGTTCGCGATGTGGGGCATTGATATGATTGGGAAGATTGATCCTACTGCTTCTAATGGACATCGCTTCATCCTGGTTGCGATTGATTACTTCACCAAATGGGTGGAAGCAGCTTCCTATGCTAACGTTACCAAACAAGTGGTTGCCCGGTTTATCAAGAAGGAAATCATATGTCGTTATAGAGATCCTGAGAGAATCATTACTGATAATGGTCCGAATCTCAATAACAAGATGATGAAAGAGCTTTGCAAAGATTTCAAGATTGAACGTCACAATTCTTCTCCTTACAGACCAAAGATGAATGGTGCTGTAGAGGCGGCAAACAAGAACATCAAGAAGATTGTGCAGAAGATGGTCGTGACGTACAAGGATTGGCATGAGATGCTGCCTTTCGCTTTGCATGGGTACCGTACCTCAGTACGTACGTCAACCGGGGCAACCCCTTACTCCCTTGTGTATGGTATGGAAGCGGTCCTACCTGTTGAAGTGGAGATTCCTTCTCTGAGGGTCTTGTTGGATGTCAAGCTTGACGAAGCCGAGTGGATTCGAACAAGGTTCAACGAATTGAGCCTTATCGAGGAGAGACGATTAGTAGCTATGTGCCATGGGCAGTTGTATCAGAGAAGGATGAAGAGAGCCTTTGATCAGAAAGTGCGTCCTTGAAGCTATCAGCCTGGTGATTTAGTTTTGAAGAGGATCCTTCCTCCCGGTACAGATAACAGGGGCAAGTGGACCCCGAATTACGAAGGTCCATATGTTGTTAAGAAGGTTTTCTCTGGTGGAGCCTTGATGCTTACAACTATGGATGGTGAAGATTTTATGTCCCTTGTTAATTCAGATGTAGTCAAAAAATACTTCGCATAAATTGACCCGCTGGACAAAAAGAGAAAAAGAGTCCAGGCAAAAAAGGGCATCCCGGCGAACCAAAAAAAAAAGAAAAGGTTCGGGCAAAAGTTAGGGATAAAAATGAAAAGAATGCGTGCACCCAGTAAGTCGAAAACCCGCAAGGGCGGCTTAGGCAAAAATGGGTATCCCGGTGGATTGAAAACCCTAAAGGGCGATCCAGCCAAAAGAGGGATTAAAGCGAAGACTACAGTCTGAGTTATCTGTACTTCATCGCGCTTCATTGTCTACCATCTCAAAGGATATGATCGGTCTAGTCATTCTTCTCAGAAAGCAAGGAAATTTGGGAGAAAACTGATGATCTGTGAGTCATAACAGAATTGGGAAACAGTGGATGACGTGTTCACATTGCCATTAGGATAGATTTTTCCTTTTGTGCGCAATTACCTCTTCCTAGGAATTGCTTCCTGATGTATTCGCCTTTTCAGGCCCATTTTCAATCAATAAAAGTCGTTATTCAGATAAATTGCTCTCTTGTTTTTATTTTACTGTTTGTTTGCAAAAATGTCCGAATTTTTGATAAACATTGCATATAAAAACATGAAGGCTAGACAATAATGTGCAAAAAGATAAAACATTTGAAAAGCATTTTGAATGTTGAGTACACTTGGGTGTATTTTGTCCATGCAAACCCCTGGGGCATGTATGTCTTGTTGTTTTGCAGGTTATCGACTTTGATTCCTGGCTGAAGCAGATAGGCCACGGTTTGATCAGGGATGTTGTCAGCACTGTCCAGTAGTGTGAGAGGGTGGGGATCTTCCCCAGCAGATGAAGCAAGTTCAGGACTTGTCTACCCAGCATAGTCAAGATCAGGAATCCCTCAGCAGGATTGAGGATGTTTCCCCAGTAGGCTTGGAAGTGTCTGTTTCCCCAAGCAAGTCTGAAAGCTATTAGAACTGTTCATCCCCAGCAGTTGGGTAGCAGGCCTGAAAGTGGGTTTATCCCCAGCTGGTCTGAAGATCGTTAATCCCCACCGAGTCGGGAGGATGTTGTATCCCCAGCGGAGGAGTCAGTGGAGTAGTTTATTCCTCAGCAGTCGGGTTTGAAGTACTGTATCCCTAGCATGGTCTGGTCTATTATTTCCCCAATAGAGTATGCCTCTCCCCATCAGGGTTGTGAATGTTTTCCCTAGCAGATTTTCCAAGCGGAGGTTTGCATTGATGGTTTTCCCCAGCGAGTTCCCCAAGTGGATCAAGTTCGGTGGAAATTATCCCCCAGTAGAGTTTATCCTACCTGTGGATTGGCAGCTATCCTCAGCAGAGGTGAGCATTGGTTGTTTCCCTAGCAGAGTCCCCGAGTGGATTGGATCCGGTGAAGGTTGTCCCCGGTGGGATCCATTCTTTCTCCAGCAGCAATGCTTTTCCCCAGCACGTTTGAGAAGTTGGCGCTATTTCCCCGCAGAGCACTCCCAGCAGTGCGTCTCCCCACAGAGTTGGAGAATCTATTCAGATTTGTGTGCTCAGCAGAGCAATCCGTTGGCTCCCCAGCAGGAGTTTTCATCATTTTGCATCTTGCATGTAGTGATCATTGCATCCTCAAATAGCGTAGCATTTCCATTCAATATGGAGCATTGCGCCATAGAAAAATTCAAACATATGCATTCATGTGTTAAACCTAATCAGACCATATCCCCCGCAGAGGCGGATCATTGTTCAACATCTGTATGGCACGTTTGCTACAGTTGCTCCTGACCGCATTCAGGATTGATAACTCCCCAGAGAGGTTTATTTCCTCACCCGCAGTGAAAGGGAAGCTTGATTCTCCCCAATGAGATCCCCATCAAGTGTTTAGCTTTGCCTTGACATATATAGATGTCATCCCTGTGATACCGGTAAGTGTCATGTCAGCGCCCGTGTGTGTTTCTTTCTTGGGTGTCGGTACGCACCATTGTTTCAGTGTCGGTAAACATCGAGTCTCACTCCAGTCATCGGTAAATGTCTGGTCGTTTTTTTAGTGTCGATAAACACCATTGTTTCGGTGTCGGTAAACATCGAGTCTTACTCCCAGTCATCGGTAAATGTCTGGTCTTGCTTCACTTCTGTACGCATCATCTTTCGATGTCGGTAAACGTTGTATCCTTTCCCAGTTCATCTGTTGATGTCTAGTCACCTCTCCGTTGGTGTCGATAAACGTCGAGCTTCTCCCGTTCGTCCGTTGACGTCTGGTCGAGTCTTCCCAGTTCATCCGTTGATGTCTGGTCACCTCTCTGTTGGTTTCGGTAAACGTTGAGTTTTTCCTATTCGTCCGTTGACGTCTAGTTGTATCCTTTTCCAGTTCATCCGTTGATGTCTGGTCACCTCTCCGTTGGTGTCGATAAACGTCGAGCTTCTCCCGTTCGTCCGTTGACGTCTGGTCGAGTCTTCCCAGTTCATCCGTTGATGTCTGGTCACCTCTCCGTTGGTGTCGATAAACGTCGAGCTTCTCCCGTTCGTCCGTTGACATCTGGTCGAGTCTTCCCAGTCATCCGTTGATGTCTAGTCACCTCTCCGTTGGTGTCGATAAATGTTGAGTTTTTCCCATTCGTCCGTTGACGTATGGTTGTATATCTCTTCCCCAGGTCATCCGTTGATGTCTGGTCACCTCTCTGTTGGTTTCGATAAACGTCGAGTTTTTCCCATTCGTCCGTTGACGTCTGGCTGTAGCTTCCTTTGATAAAAAATCAAAATCCCCAGTGGAGTCGTTGGTAAAACGTCTTGTCCGGTCCAGTGGTAAATATTAGATCCTAGTTGAAGTCGCCCTTGGTGAACTTTCTTTTCTGGATCCCCGCAGAGTGCAAATTTCTACGGTTCTTTGGTATTCAATCCCTGTTTACCTTGAATGTCTGACAGCCGTTACTCTCATCCGTTCAGGTTCCCAGTTGATTGAATAGGGGCAGCTGTAGCACCTCAAATTTGCACCTCCCATTTGTACATCCATTTCATTTTTAAGTCATTAGCATGGCATAACATGTTGCATTTCATCAGTCAAGACTGGTCAGGAGATTCAACTGTGCAAGGCAACAAGAGCATTTTCCATGAGATCAAAGCCCTAGGGTGGTTCCAATGAGCTCACATGATTCAAGGATCACTTTGAAGTAGTTTGGTCAAGTGTTGAAGGCTCAGGACTCATCAGTGCATGATCAAATCATCTGAGGCCCATAAAAGTCAACAGAAGTCAACTGCAAAGTCAATTGTGGATTTGGAGGTGGGAAGTGATTAGAGATGCTTCATTCATGTTCAAACAAGTCTCATTTGACATTTCAAACATCAACATTGAAGAATTTGAAGTCAGATCAAGACTTTCCCAAAATAGCAAGTGACGTGTAATTTGAACTTTCCAAAAATGGAAAGGTTTTGGACCAACTTTAACTCAAGATTACATCATCAAGGAAGCTTCAAATGAAATTTTGTCCAACATGAAAGTTGAATATCTTTCTCTCCCATTTCCAAAAAGTCCAAGATCATGAATTTCTCATGTGTGGTTGAGAAGATATGATCCAATCATGGCAAAATGTGTTTGAAAATTCAAATGGGCATAACTTTTGAACAAAAGCTCCAAAATGAGTGGTTCTTTTTGCATTTTGATCCTCATAACATGTACTTTCCAAGCATATCATTACATGGCATAAATTTCATTTGCATGGGCATGTGCTTGTTCATGAATATTTGTGAAGAAAATTTCATAAAACCACTTTGGATGATTATGTGCATACAAAATCATTTCCAAAGCTTGCATGGACATTGATTAAAGGAATTTGGGCCAGAATTTGGCACTGTTCACGTGCTTCTCATGCATGGGGGGTGAAAATACCAATTAGTGAAAACACTTCATAACTTGCTAATCTCATTTGCATTAGGCTTAAACAAGTTTTAAACATCATTAGCATGAAGTATATATTAACAATCATAATTGTTTCTAGGATGAACACTCATTTCAGATCTGAATCTCAAGAATCACCAAAATTTTCTCTCAAACTTTTTTTCAATTTCTTCACACAAGAACACTTTCTATTGATTGATTCATGCTCATGAGGTGTATCTGAGCAAATTTGGACGTGGAATCAAGGCAAATCGTGGCATATTGAGCTAGATTCAAAGCTTGAAGCATCCATGGAGCTTGCAATTTGAGCTGGATTCGTGCATACTGGAACCTCCAATTCATCACCAATCACTTCAATAGGCATTGTGGAGGAGATTTGAGCTGTAGCTGAGCTTGGAAGCACACTATTCCAACTTCTGTTCTTCAAGAGGTCAGGATTCGACCTCTCTAATTCTCAAAATTATTGTGATATTCATGTAGATCCTTGAATGGTGATGATTCTGGTACAAATTTTGAGTGAATTGGTGATGTATTGACAAAGTTATGCTCAATTGAAAATTTGATGCAATTTCTTCTTCTCTTCGATTTGGTTTTGTTTTGATGTTTTAGTGCAAATTGATTATGGATCTTGAATGTATGTGGAACAAGGAATCGAATGCTATGCTTGTTTTTAATTTCTGGACACTTTTTGAAAAATCTGGAAAATCGCATGAAGATCATCATGATCTTCATCTTCAACCTATGAAGATCTTCAGATTTCCAGGTTTAGCTACGAAACCTTCATGTCCAGCTACGGTTTTGCTACGAAATGTGTGTTTAGCTACGAAAATCCTGGCAATTCTGGAAACGCGCTTGTGTCTAGGGTTTTAAACCAAAACGCCACCGTTTTGGTTGGCGCGCATAAATTCAAATAGGCGCCCGGTTCGAATCCGGCTGAGGGATATTTTTCAAATGCCTTGCCATTTTCCTTTTCCCTTCACATTATTCCATATTTGGCTCATTTCACTTTCAAATTCTTTCCAAACTTCCAAAAATCATTATAAATTGAAAATTGCACCAATTTGATCCTAATTTTTTTCTATGTGTTCCTTATCCTGTCTACTTTTGTATGATCATAAATTGCAAAGTTGTGCCTGGCTTAAAAAATGATTTGTCCTAGGGTGATTGAACATGTATCCATTCATGATATTTCCTTGTTCCTTTGATCATAAAATGCTTGTTTCTAATCCAATGACTCTAAAATTTTGTGTGTAGTTTCTAGACATGTTTATTGACATTTTGGCTTTGGTTTGACATTTTTACCATGATCCATTTCTGTTTTATGATTGAGTTAACTTGGTGTGACAATTTGTGTCACACCTTTGGTTGTCTGTTTTGTACAATGTGATTGCCATGCCTAATGATGTCCAATGCTCCTAATTTTTTGTGTGATGAATGTTATGGATGTCTAGATTGCTCATGATTTTTTCCAGATTTTTTGGAATCATTTCTATTTTGATTAAGATTTTTCATTCATGTTGACCATTTGGATGCTTTGAAATCACCTTTGACTTCACTTGATCATGAAATGCATTTGGTTAATGATTTTGATATGAGCCTTTTTAGGATATGTCAATATGTGTTTGAAGTTGCTTCATGTCAAGTTTGAGCTTCTGTTTTGAATTTTTGATCCCCTTTTGACCCTAGGCTTTGACCTAGTGGTTTGGACTTATCATTTGAGTTGTGATTTCAGGTTCAAATGCACATTGCCATGATTGGAGTGACTCATTCATTTAAGTCTGGCTATTGGTTGATGTTGGCTAACATTGTGTTTTTTTGTAGGCCTTGAGAACAAATTCACTTGTGCTTGTGCCTTGCTCATTGTTGCTTGATTGGATTTGTCTGTCTGTGTGATTAACTGTTGATTGTTTGTGTGTACAGTTGAACTGATTGGTTTAGATTTTTTCACAGGTACCTAAGTTGCTTTGAGTTCATTTTGAACTTGCTTTGTTAGCTTGTGGTTTGCTTACCACTGAGGTATAATCCTTCTGACTTCATGTAGTCTGGAAGACCTGTCCTGTTATGTGGGCAGGCACCTGTCTGAAGTCCTCCTTAAGAGGCAATGCTTGTGTTTGTTTAATGTTGTGCCTTGTACATTCAAAGACCTCCTAAGTGAAGAGGCATTGGCAGATACAAGGGATGTGCAATTCATCCCCTGCTATTCGGTTGTGTCATTCACCTTGCTCACACCATTGTGTTGATGCATTGTGAATAAAAGCCCAAAATCATGTTGTGTCAGTCATCTGTGGAGAAGAGTTCCTACATTCTGAACTCCCACACTTTCTATTTTGAGTCAAGCTCTCCCAGGCCAGGGATAAGAGCTGTGAGGTCTTACCCTCACTTCCCATTTCATCTGCTTCACCCTAACTCTCAATGTTAGGGTTAAGAGCTAACCACACCCAGTTCCCTGGTCCCGAACTACGTCGACTCTGATGTCTGTGCTTGACAGACTACGTAGGCCCAGGATGCGATATCCTGCCGAGTCCCGTTTCTTCCGTCTTTCTGTGTTTGTTTCCAGCCTTGTGCAGTTTGTGAGCAGTCTCTAGCAACCTTTCTTCTATTCTTTTGTGCATGGATCCCGTCGAGTACAACGGATGCGTAGGGGTGCTAATACCTTCCCTTCGCATAACTGACTCCCGATCCCATCCATCTCTGGTCGCGAGACCATGTCTTTCCCAGGTTTACTTCGAGCGTTTCCTTTCCCTCTTTTGGGATAAATAACGCACGGGGGAGGCTCTGTTGTTTCGTTTTCCCGCCGGTTTTTCGCGTAATGCGACAGTACCTAGGATGTTTTGGGTGCCTAACACCTTCCCATTGCATAACCAACCCCCTTACCCAGATCTCTATTTCTCTTTTACTAGTTTTTGTTAAAACTTTTAGGTTTTTGTTCGCTTTCTAACCATTCCTTTGGATAAATAGAAGTGCGGTGGCGACTCGACTTGTATGATTTACCTTGGATTTAGTCAATATCTCTAATGGTAACGAATACCCCGCTACAATAGCCATTCTTGCAAAGAGGGTCCACAAATCCGAGGACCTTTAGACAACCCTTAGGTTTTGAATTTGAAGGCAACCACACTTATAGGAGATTATCCCGAAAGTATTATTGACCCATAAGCTATCTTTTGGCGATAACGATATTTTTGCCTCATGATCTGTGATTCTAAGCGTCTTCAGAAGTCTTAGTACTCACCTTGTGAGGGAATATGGGTTTCTTGAAGGGAAACTAAACCTCCAACATACCTTGAATCCACTGTGATCATGTCCTTTTGTATCATGAATATGCATAACATTGGTATTGCATCCCATAAAGAAAATGTATCATGCATTGCCTAACATTGCATCCTTCATACATTTGCCACCCAACAAGGCCTGATATCACCTCTCATTTTTGAACAACTAGCTGATTACATGACATCCATTGTTTGAGCTAGAATTATGTCTCAAATCACCGTAGAAGAGTTGCAGAGAGGTCATGAAGCATTGAGTTTGGAAGTGAACCACTTGAAGAATCAGTTTGGCCGGATCTTGGATATCCTAAGTGTAATAATGAGCAATCCCATGCTAGTTGTTGTACCAGAAGTGGTCACTCTTGTGAACGTGCCTGACTCCACTCCATATCAGGAACTACCTCATGGATACCAGTTATAACTTGGACCTTCAAGGACTCCTCATCAACAACCATTTCTTATTCCCCGACCCAGGTAAAGAGACCCTGTGCATAACCAGTATTCAAGTCAACAACAAAACTACCATCAGCATGGTAGACAAGGACCAGGAAGGCCTCCCAGGAAGTTTGACCTGGTTCCCATGCCATATGGTCAATTGCTAGATCATTTGCTCAAGGTTTCGTTGGTCCAGCTAAGGGAAGCTAAGGCTCCTCCAACGCCTCTTCCTCTAGGGTATGATATGAACGTCAGTTGTGAGTACCACTCTGGAACGCCAGGACACTCAATTGAGAATTGTAATGTCTTCAAGCACAAAGTATAAGACTTGATCGACTCAAAGGTTATCTCATTCGCACCAAACGGCTCGAACGTATGGAACAATCATATGCCTCCACAGGCAAGCACATCTGCAGTGCCATAGTTAGAGCAAGGGTGTATCTGAAGAGGTATCTGAGGGAAGAATCTTGAAGACTATCGCATCAATGTCTGCAAGCAAAGACCCCGCCTATGGGAGGAATAAGATTGATCACTCTAGCAATCACTAGTCTGTTCAATCATTTGCATGTGTAATTTTCTTTTTTGTCATTTGAAACATTCACTTGTAATAAACTCGTTTGTTTTTGAATAATAATGACACTGAAATAAATATGCATGTTTTGAATAAATCCATTAGTGTCCACTCATATTTCTCATCGATATCAGACTTTTGTTTAAGCGAAATCAAAAGGAGAATGATGAAATTGAAAAACCCGAAATTACTGCACGTACGCTTTTATATAAGAGCTTCATGACGATGTAAGGTAATGCTTCAAATCCTAAACACCAAGGTTATAAGGAAGATAATACCTAGTTAACCCCTTCGAGCCAAGGAGTAGAAGTTGTTTCTAAACATAAAACCCTCAATCTTAACTCGGGGCAGGGTAGTCGTCAGTTAGTTTGACCATGCATTCAAACTTCAAAAGAGGAGTGTCATATCTGAGGATCAACCATATCTTATCCCTCACGAGAGGTTAGAAACCAAAATCCACAACGGTTGTCCCTCACCAACAGAGGCATGAGGCAGTCACAACCGCTTCAAATCAAGCAAACAAATGTCACACTATTTATTCCATAAAAAAATCAGGAAATCAAAAAGAAAAGGAAAGAAAGCCCGCTGAGTCGAAAATTTGAAAACAAGTGACTTAGGAAAAAAAAGGGCATCCCTGTGGATTGTAAATCTGAATCAATCCAGCAAAAGTAGGGAAATAAAAAACTAAAGAAGTGAAAGAGGATTCAAGAGAAAATCCTCAGCAAGAACAAATTTGTGTGGCTACAAACCAAACAGAAGGTGCATGATTGTCACTCTGAAAACCTCATAGGTTCCTTCTACCATTCAAAATCCCTTTTGAAAGCTGAGTGCTTGTATCGAACTAGTTGAACGTAGGACTGGAGAATATCAAGGAGAATGGGTGGGTTAGAATAGGTTTCGAGCCATATATCCTTTCTTTCGAAAACTGTGAACCAGGCCACATTACAACCCTCAAAAGACCTAATTGAAGCAGGGTTTATTTCGAAAGTGTACTACATTCAGTAAGATGATGTTAAAACTGACTCCTTAATGATTTTCTTATCATTTGTGTTAGTATCAATATGACATTCTCTTTAGTGATTCATTCACTATATGTCATAATTCCAATGAACAGAATTGGATTTCAAAACTAGCATAAACATAACATTGGCATTGTAATTTCTCAAATGAACTTGTTTTACTCGTGAATAAGCATTTGACATCAAGGCATTTTCCATAATGAACGTGAATTGAAGAGCTTGATTACACTAAAGGACAAAATGTTTAAGACCTCTGTTAAGCAGGGAAAAGTCACTTTTTCTTGATCCCATCAAGAGTAGAATGTGCGAAGACCCCGTTGAGCAGAAAGACAAGTCGCTTCAAGATTTAGTCAATCTGGGGCATTCACATCGAGAAGTCTTTACAAGATTCAGTCAATCTGAGGTAGTCACGACGAGAAATCTCTACAAGATTTAGTCAAATCTGAGGTAGTCACGTCGAGAAATCTCTACAAGATTCAGTCAATCGGAGGTAGTCACGTCGATATTTGACAAATCTCTCTGAAGATCAATTAGTCAGGGGAATTCCCTCAAATATCAACAACCAGAGGCAAAGTTACTTCAAGGCTCGTACTGGGGTAGGCCACCCCAAGAGCATAATAAGTCAATATCTCAAAGATGGTTAATCAGAGGAATACAATTCGAAGACACTGCGGCAGGTCATATTGAGATAATCAACAATGAAATTGCTTCATAGCTTATGAATAGGGAAATCCATGCAGATACCCAACAGACTGGGGCAAGACTGTCCAAAGAGAGGAAGTTCCTCTCCATGCTTTCAAAATCTTTTCAGATCAAGTCTGGGGCATCAGAAGATCCAGCTCAAGTTCACTCTCCAGCAGTATAGGATGTCGGGAAGTCATGCTAGACACAACCCATACCATATAAACTAGAAGCCTTGTAACCCAATCAAGTTTCCTTGGTGTCCGTCACACCATACCTAAACTTGGAGCACCTGTAAACCCATAAACCACTGCATAAACTTGTCATGCATAATTTATATCATTTCGTTCATGCATATCATCAGGCACAACATGAATCTCTCTAATAAGAAAAAACAAGTCCAATTTCGTTGGTACCTTTCTAGAGCCCATTCTCGTTAGCATTATAAAAATTAATCGATTTTATTTGGATCATTGTAAGACTCCTAGTTGGCATCCCCGACAAGATTTTTCAAGTCATTTGTTTTTGCTTACCCGTCGTAAGCCCATTGCCTCCTACATGGAGAAGACTTCATTGAGATAACTTTCCTTTCTTGAGTTTATTTTATTGCTTTGTACATGGAATCACATTTGCCCCTCATTGACTTTTTCGCGAGAAGGTTACCCCCTATTAGAACTTTGTATCACGTTTCATTTCGAAGCACCTAATGTAGGTTTGGTGAGTCCCGGGAAGGGTAGCCATGTTTCGAGAACTTCATCCATGTCGTTGCGCCTGAGGGACGATATGAGGTTTTCGTGCCTATTGCAAGGTCCCCATCTGATAGAGCATATTAAATCCCATATTCTGTTTGGCAAATTCTCTCAAAAAACTAGGTTTCACCTGCACAAACATCTTCAGAACTCTTACGAGTATTTGTAACCTTTTGTCAAGTGCTTACCATTTTGCAAACCCTGTTGCCTTGTGCGTGAGAAAAGGTTGTTTCTGTCAGGTCTTTGCCTCTTGATTTGTTTCGAAATACTCAATGTAGGTTTGGTGAGTCCCGAGAAGAGTAGCCATATTTCGAAAACTTCATCCCCTTCGTTGTGCCTGTGGGACACCCTGAGGTTTTTGTACCTATAGCAAAGTGGCCAATTGACATAGCATGCTGAAGCCCAATCCATATCTGGCAAAAAAATTCCAAAGCCTAGTTCCTATCTGGAAAACCTCTCCTCAAATCCCAATTCCATTGCCAAACCTATCTGCAGGCCCATTTCTGTTGGCAAACCTCTCTCCAGCCCAAATACTATTAAATTTGGCACCCCCATCCAACTTTAGCCCAAATACTGTTAAATTTGGCACCTCCTATCCAGCTTCAGCCCAAATCCTATTGAATTTGGCATTTCTTCCCCATTCAATCCAAATCCTGTTAAATTTGGTCCTCCATATCCAACTTTAGCCCAAGTCCTATTGAATTTGGCCTTTCTTCCATCCAACCCAAATACTGTTAAATTTGGCATCCCCATCCAGTTTTAGCCTAAATCATGTTGAGTTTGGAATTTCTACCCTACCTGGTCCAAATCCTGATAAATTTGGCCATCCATCTCCAACTTTAGCCTGAATCTTTGAATTTGGTATTTCTTTTCATCCAGCCCAAATCCTATTAAATTTGGCACCCATATCCATCTTCATCCCGAATCTTTGAATTTGGCATTTCTACCTTACCCAGTCCAAATCCTAATAAATACGGCCCTCCATCTCCAGTTTTAGCCTGAATCTTTGAATTTGGCATTTCTTTCCATCCAGCTCAAATCCTATTAAATTTGGCACCCCTATCCAGCTTCAGCCCGAAACTTTGAATTTGGCATTTCTTCCCTATCCGGTCCAAATCCTGATAAATTTGGCCCTCCATCTCCAGCTTTAGCCTGAATCTTTGAATTTGACATTTCTTTCCATCCAACCCAAATCCTGTTAAATTTGGCACCCATATCCAACTTCATCCCGAATCTTTGAATTTGGCATCTCTTCCCCCATTCGGTCCAAATTTTGTTGAATTTGGAACCCCGTCTCCAACTTTAGCCCAAATCCTGTTGAATTTGGCATTTCTCCCCACCAGCCCAAATACTGTTACATTTGGACAACACTATCGAGCTTCAACCCGAATCTTTGAATTTGGCATATCTTCCCTGCCTGGTCCAAACCATGTTAATTTGATCCTCCATCTCCAACTTCATCCTGAATCTTTGAATTTGACATTCCTTCCATCCAGCCCAAATACTGTTACATTTGGCCACCCCTATCCAGCTTCAGCCCGAATCTTTGAATTTAGAATTTCTTCCCTATTCGGTCTAAATCCTGTTAAATTTTACCCTTCACCTCCAGCTTTAGCCCAAATCTTGATTGAATTTGGCCTTTCTTCCCTACCCGATCCAAATCCTGTTAAATTTGACACCCTTATCTAGCTTCAGCCCGAATCTTTGAATTTGGCATTTCTTCCTTGCCCGGTCCAAATCCTATTAAATTTGGCCACCCCTATTCATATTTAGCCTGAATCTTTGAATTTGGCATTTCTTCCCCCATCTAACCCAAATCTTCGTTGTATTTTGCCCTTCTATCCATCAAGTCTAAGTTGTAAACTTAGCCCCTGCTCTACCCATTAAGCCTAAGCTTCGTGCTTAGCCTTTCTCCCCAATAAAGCTCGAACTGTGTTAGGCTTCCCCCTTTTTTATACATGTTTACCCTGAAGAAAAAAATCCCCTCTGAGAGCCTAGTCTATGTCTGGCCAATTTATTTCTTCCACAACTATCCCCCCAAAGCCCCGACTCCCTCCTGGCAAACCACTTTCAAACATTTTCCATGACACATCCCCCAACAGAAAACTTCTTCAAATGCCTACTAAAATATTGTTAGTAGAGATAAAAAAAATAAAAAAGATCAATCATACTACATTAGCATATTGCACACGTCATACATATCTGACCTTTCATAACTACACATTTCCCAAATAACATTTCAATCCCCAGCAACTGCCCTACATAAAAGCCAATTTGTTCATCTGATATCCCAGTGAAGAAATTCTTTTTGACCTATCCTCACATTACATTTTATTTGTTCCTGGTGGAATTTCTCTCTTTATATTTTAGTATTTAATCCTCTCCTATTGTCGCATCTCGAAAAATGTGATTCCTCACGATGGTCCCGGAAAAATTTAATTTCGAACAGAGTCGCCACCGAACTTTATTTATCCCAATGAAGGGATAGGAAAATATCGATAAAACCTTATGGAAATGGAATAATGGTCGTCGCAACCATATTCGGGTTCGGGAGTGGATTACGCAAGAGGAAGGTATTAGCACCCCTCGCGTCCGTTGTACTCAACGGGAACCTTTTAGTTCTAATGTGTGTTTCGAGTGTTAATTTATGTTTGTTTGTTATATTTGGGTTTTAAAATTATTAAAAATAGAAATAGATGAGAATCTCAGAAAGGGAAAAGGGAGGTTTTTTATTAGTGTGCTCGAATAGATACAACAATCTCCTGCCTACGTATCCTTATGGTATAATAAGGAAATCAGAGCATTCGTAGTTCGGGGAACTACGGTTGGCTAGTGTTTTCTAATGAACAACTATTTTGATCGCATCCTAAAGGCTAAATGTTGGCTTGCCTACTCTCGGCGGAGGCTTAAGCGCTAGTTTGTTGTGCGCATTAGAAAGGATTAAATGGTGTCCTTTATGAAAATAGTTTTGGTCACACGAGGGTGAGGACAGATGAATTTGATGTGTTAAGATATTTTTGTTGGATGACGATTACTCAGATATTCGAGTAAGACAACTCGTATCCTAATAGTCGAGGAGAGGAATCGAAGGCTCTAGACTATCTCTTTCATCCTTTATTATGAAAGGAGTTGGTAATAGTTAAGGTATTTTGAATGGATGACGAATACTCGGATAATCGAGTAAGACAACTCGCATCCTAATAATCGAGAAAGGGAATAGAAGACTCTAAACTGCTCTCTGTTTCATCTGAATATTTATGAAAATAAGGTTGCATATGGTTGACATATTTTAGAATAGGTACTTGAATGACTGAGTAAGACAACTCATATCCAAGCATTTGAGAGGAGGAGTTGAAAGCTCAAAACCGTCTCCTTTTTTGTATAATTTGTTAAGAAAATAATTTGATTAAGTTGTATGTTTGCGGAAAAATGACAATTGTTCGACTGACCGAGTAAGAGAACTCGTATTCGATCAATGGAGGAGTGAAGCTGAAAACTCAAAGTCAACTCCCTTTTCATTTAGCTTACTGTGAAAATATTTTGATTTAATCGGGGTTTGGAGGTTTGTAGAGGAACGACAATTATTTGACTAACCAAGTAAGAGAACTTGTATTCAAATAATCGAGGAGAAAAACTGAAGACTCAAAGTCATCTCCCATTTCGTTTCTTATTATAAAAGAATTTGATTTATTTGTTCTTAAGTGGATTAGAAATGACGATTATTCGATTAATCGAGTAAAAGAATTCGTGTTCAAATAATCGAGGAGAGGAATTGAAAACTCAAAGTCATCTCCCTTTTCATTTCCAAATGAAACAGTATTTGATTGTGATTAAGTGTTTTTAATTGATTTGGAAAAGTAATTTGAATTTGTGTAATTGTGGTTTTAATTTAGAAAAATAATTTGAATTTGTACAATTAAGGTTTTTATCGGATGACAAGAATTCGAGCAATATGGCGTGCGCCAATCATTCGATTATTCGAGATGTATTGAGGTGGACGCCTCCTACACTCTTTTTTTTTATCCCAAGTTTATAAAAAAAAAGTTTTAATAACACTTTGAGAATTAATTGAGTTTGAATTCATAATTCACAATGCAAAATAGCAACACAGCTTGAAATTTATTTACAAAATAAAAAAACCTAAGTATACATTAATTATCACTAATTAAAAAAAGAGATTGGCAAAGAATAAAAAAACCAAAAGAGATTAAATATAGAATAAATAAAATACATACAAATATTTGAAACAAAAGAAAGCATACAATAACATTCCTTGACTTAAAATAACTTAGCGTAAACCAAAAGCCAATATTGATTTCTTTTTATCAAAAATCAAAGAGAAAACAACTAATGTTGGAAATACAAATAACTTATTACTATTATAATAAAAGAAAATTGAAGAAACTAGAAGAAACAGTAAAACAAAGCCCATCGAAAATCCAACTCCCATCTCTTTCTTTCATTTCTCCTATTCTCTCTTTCATTCCTTCAATCAAACCATTATTCATAACAAAAACAAATATTTAGTAATACGAGTTTGAATTTCTTAAGAACAACAACAAATACACACCAAACTTTTTCAAAGTTAACAAGAACAAATAGTAACCATGGAAACTAAAATGGAAAGCAAGGAAGAAGGAGTTACCGAATGCTGACGATAATGACAGTGTGAAGGGTGGTTGGACCTCCCGGAGGTGCAACAAGGATTAGGCATCCGACGGCGGATTTGGTTAAGAATAAACCTCTTGCTTCTTTCTTTTTGCAGGTTCCACGTTGCTTGCGCTTGAAAAAAAAGGAACGATGAGAAGAAGGTTTGGAAGTTGTTTTTTGTTGTTGTTAATGGTGGAGAGTTTATGGTAGCTAAAGTTTCAAATCTGATCTGGTTGTTGTTGAGATGAGGATTGTTGTTATGTTTATGATGAATATGTTAGATCGTGGTTGTTGTTTATTTGTGTCAAATTTACAGTGGTTTCGGAGGATATGCATGGGGATTTGCTTGGGTGACGGCGGAAGCGAAGTGAGGCGAGCAATGGTTATGTTTGGCCGATTTGGGGAGGAAGGAGGATGAACGGCAGTGCTGACGGAGGCTGTTTGAGGAAAGAAGATGACGGTAAACGTTTTTTTTGGCGGATGGAGAAAACGAAGACGGGAGTTATGGTGTGCGAGGCGGTAATGAGGATGGAGGTGGTGTGGGTTTTTCCGATGCGGTTTTCTGGTCGTGGAAGTTCATACCAATGAAAGGTTGAACGGTGGTGATGTTGTTTATCAGAGGGAAGAAGACGATGAGAATTTTTTATCAAAAACCAGTCTGCTTCCTCTTTCCTCCTCCCCTTTTGTTTTATTCGTGTGCCTAGACCTCCCAAGAGGGAGAGGCGTGTTGTCCCTTTTATTATATTTTTTTCATGTTACCGTTGGAAGCGATGTACTGGAGAGAGAGAGAGAGAGAGAGAGAGAGAGAGAGAGAGAGAGAGAAAGATTTTTTAATTTTATTTATTTTCAGATTTTTTTTAAATAATAGTATTAATTAAATTCTAATTTTTGATTGGATAAACTAGGATAAGTGTGGATTGCTTAACATAGACCATTGATTAATTTGAACCGATGGCTTGGATTGAATCAGAGAAACACACCAAGAAACACACACTATTTAAATAAATCAAAATGCATATAATGCCTCTTTTTTTTAGATGATTTAATCGATTTAAAACAATTTAAATCAATTAAATCAAATAAAATTCACAACTTTTTAAATAATCATGATAAAATTAAAATAATAACATGGAAAATTCTATTTATTTAATCTGACTATTTTTACGAAAAAACAAAATTAAAACGACTAAAAATAATAAAAGTCGGGCAAAAATTTGCTCAAAAAATTAAATCGGATGCATGAAAATGATCAGTGCAAAATATACTTATTGAAAAAATACAGCGTTTCTTCAAATTCTGAAATAAGTTTGCACCGGTTAAAAGGCTCAAGCGGGTCAAAACGCAACTGAAACAGCTGCTGGAAAATACAACGAGCACACCAGGTTAAACTACATGAACCGTAGATTAATAATACTGGCGTCTGCAATTTTAATTTCGAAACTTTTTATCCGCTGATTTTGTTCGTACTTGAGGAAATGATTCAACCGATTTGCCCGTATTTTCAATAAATTTATTCTGACTGATATTTTAGTTATTATTCATGATGGAATGCATGTCATGATGTGCATATGATGCAAATTAAAAATGAAATCGATTTTACAAAAATTTAAATATGCCCGGACAAAATTGGGGTATGACAGCTGCCCCTATTTCATTATCTTGAACTAGAAGGTAAGAATGACAATAGTCTTCGTACATTCGTAGTGGAAGGTAATTAAATAAGAAAAGACCCAAATTTTGTCCTTTGAAATGCAAGGAAGAAATGCAAAAAAATGCAGAGAAATATAGTAAGAAAAATTATCGAAAAGGTAAAATGAAATAGTTAAGACTCTCTGGGAATCGTCAGAACAGTATCTTGGATATCACATCTGATTTTTCAACAATAGAATGATACCTCAACTATACCTAAGACTTTCTGAGCATTAGCAGAACAGCGTCTTGATTTGAACGCACGAGATTCTCTGAGGATCAACGAAGCAGTACCTTACAAGATAGAATTAAGATATTCCAGACAAAAGGAAAGATACCTTAATTAAATCTAAGACTCTTCGAGGATACTCAGTATCTCTAAAAAATCTAAAATGAGACTCTTCATATTGATGAAGCAGCATCTCAAACAGTAAAAGTGAGATTCTCTGTATCGGGTCGAAGCAGCATCTTATATGATAGAATTAAGATGTTCCAGCAAGGGAAAGATACCTTAATCGAATCTAAGACTCTTCGAGGATACTTAGAGCAGTATCTCTAAAAAATATGAAATGAGACTCTTCATATTGATGAAGCAGCATCTCAAACAGTAAAAGTGAGATTCTCTGTATCGGGTCGAAGCAGCATCTTATATGATAGAATTAAGATGTTCCAGCAAGGGAAAAAAATACCTTAATTGAATCTAAGACTCTCCGAGAATATTAGAGCAGTATCTCTAAAAAAAGCTGAAATGAGACTCTTCATATTGATGAAGCAGCATCTCAAACAATAAAAGTGAGATTCTCTGTATCGGGTCGAAACAACATCTTATATGATAGAATCAAGATGTTCCAGAAAGGGAAAAAATACCTTAATTGAATCTAAGAATCTCCGAGGATATTAGATCAGTATCTCTAAAAAAAGGCTGAAATGAGACTCTTCATATTGATGAAGCAGCATCTCAAACAGTAAAAGTGAGATTCCCTGTATCGGGTCGAAGCAGCATCTTATATGATAGAATTAAGATGTTCCAACAAGGGAAAGATACCTTAATTGAATCTAAGACTCTCCGAGGATACTTAGAGCAGTATCTCTAAAAAATCTGAAATGAGACTCTTCATATTGATGAAGCAGTATCTCAAACAGTAAGAACGAGATTCTCTGTATCGGGTCGAAACAGCATCTTATACTATAGAATTAAGATATTCCAACAAGGGGAAAATACCTTAATTGAATCTAAGACTCTCCGAGGATATTTGAGCAGTATCTCTAAAAAATCTGAAATGAGACTCTTCATATTGATGAAGCAGCATCTCAAACAGTAAGAAGAGATTCTCTGTATCGGGTCGAAACAGCATCTTATATGATAGAATTTAGATATTCCAGCAAGGGAATGATACCTTAATTGAATCTAAGACTCTCCGAGGATACTTAGAGCAGTATCTCTAAAAAAATCTGAAATGAGACTCTTCATATTGATGAAGCAGCATCTCAAACAGTAAGAAGAGATTCTCTGTATCGGGTCGAAACAGCATCTTATATGATAGAATTAAGATATTCCAGCAAGGGAATGATACCTTAATTGAATCTAAGACTCTCCGAGGATACTTAGAGCAATATCTCTAAAAAAATATGAAATGAGACTCTTCATATTGATGAAGCAGCGTCTCAAACAGAGAAATGAGATTCTTCAGATAAATGAAGCAATATCTCGAAAAAATAAAATAAAATGAGACTCTTCATATTGATGAAGCAGCGTCTCAAATAGATAAATGAGATTCTCTAAATAAATGAAGCAGTATCTCGAACAGATAAATGAGATTCTTCAGATAAATGAAGCAGTATCTCAAACAGATAAATGAAATTCTTCAAATAAATGAAGTAGTATCTCGAATATTTGTCTGTTGGGGGAATTTTTTTGAAAAGACTCCTTTGGAGGGAGATTTACTATAAATGCTCTGCAGGGGAAAAAGCTCATAAGAGAATTTTTAGGGTAACCTTTGCTTGGGGAGCAATGACTGTAAAGAAAAATGCTGGGAATATCATTGTTAAAAAGGTTGAAAAATGATTTGCTGAGAAATAACCCTACGAGCCTATGTAGGGTAATAACTTCATTTGGAATGAGGAATGTCCAAGATATACATGAGTGACCTCGGATCCTGATATTTTACATCTGATTTTTATATGATGTTCCACTTTAGGTGGGAATACCATGCATGGGATGATGCATGAGATGCATGTACGTATGCAATTGCTGGGGATATTTGGTTGTGCATGTAGGAATATGAATGATTTTTATTTTGTTGAAGTTCCCATTTTGTGGGAGTATTATGCATGAGTATGCTGATGATTGGTATGATTGTGCTTGATGAATCTTCCTGTTTGGTAGGAAAATTATGCATGAAATGATGCACGTGAAGCATGTGGGAATGCAACTGGGTAATTGGATGTTTTTTTGTAGGGTTTAATTCTTGATTGCCAATGAGGTTGGACTTTAAATGGGAACTGCTAGATGAGAACTGGTGAAGGAGACTGAACTGCCAGATGAGGACAACACTTGAAGGATATGTTACCAGACGCGAACTGGTAAAAATAATTGAAATGTCAGACGGGACTGAATTTGTTTTTGTTTGTCAGAC
Source organism: Lathyrus oleraceus (assembly GCF_024323335.1). NCBI lineage: Eukaryota > Viridiplantae > Streptophyta > Magnoliopsida > Fabales > Fabaceae > Lathyrus > Lathyrus oleraceus. Next base: position 378,042,791 of record NC_066582.1, read on the forward strand.
GGGAACTGACTTTTAAAGTAGGCTACCAACCGAGAACTGTTGGAAATAATTGACTACCAGACGAGAATTGGTATCGAAATAGGTGACCTACCAGACGAGAACTGGTATTAAGAGATAATTTACCAGACGAGAACTGGTATTAAGAGATAATTTACTAGACGAGAACTGGTTTTTGGCAAATGATTTGTCGTACAAGAACTAATTTTTGATATAGTTTGCCAGACGGGAACTGGACTTTGGAATAAGTTGCCAGACGAGAACTGGACTTTGAAATAAATTGTTAGGTGGGAACTGGGCTTTGAAATAAATTTCCAGACGGGAACTGTTTTTTTTTAAAAGGTTTTCCAGACGGGAACTGGGCTTGTGAAATAAGTTGCCAAACGGGAACTAGTCTTTGAAATAAATTGCCAGACGAGAACTGGACTTTGAAATGGCCAAGCGATGTTAGGCTTTGGTGTCAGATTTTGTGTTTCAAGGCTTTTGATTTCAGGTTCATGTTATGGGGGTTAGACCCGATGAATTTTATGATATGCATGGCTTTATGCTAGAGCAAAGTGACATGACTAATGCATGATGACGATTTATGTAATGATTGGAAGGTTTCCAAAATGCCCCTGCGTGGGTATTGGAAGAGAAGGTTTTTTTTTGCAGAAAGGCTTTTGTCTGTCAAAAGGTTATTTTATGGGGTGATAACATGATTCCCCGACACTCATCTTGAACTCTTCAGTTGATGACGTGTGAAAAAGCTTTCCCTTGAACAGCTTGAAGTCAGGGAGATGACTTGCTCCTGTATGGCTCATCTTGCCCCAATGTGATGGGTCTATGCAAAAATGTTTACCTCGAAAGGATTTTGAAAGCAATTGTACCATAATTTGGAGATGGATTGCCCCAGAATTTTGATCCACGAAAGGATTTATCCTTGGTTAACCGACTCTTGGAGTGGTTGACTTTTCTGTGCTCTTGAGGTAGTTTGCCCCTGTATGAGCGTTGAAGCGACTTAACTCACCCTAACTGAACATTGAAGGGGTCTGCCCCTGACCAACAGAACCTCTAGGTGATCTGCCCCTAGTTAATAGAGTCCTGAGATGATTTGCTCTAGATCAACTGATTCTTAAAATGATTTGCACATTTATTAACAGATGTTAGAGACTGTTTAAGACTGACCAATTCTTGGAGCAATTTTCCTATGATCAACTTGATATTTTTTTTGTGGCATGCACGTGATTCGTGGGCTATGAGGTAGTCTTGATTCTGGTTAATGGTCAAGTTCCACTGGTTGCTCTTTGTTGGAATTTCAATGATGTCAAGTACTGACTTGCAGTTAAAATTGCTTGTTCAGAAATGGTAATTTTAATGCGATACTCATGCAAGTTTTGAAAAGAATTTATTTGAATGATGTGATAATGTGTGACGAGTGGACCATTTTAATCCAACCGTAATGATGATTTAACAATGTGAAGGATACAATAAGAAGATTCTACCAAAGTAAAAGATTAGCAAATTTTTAGGAGTAAGTTTACGCAACCTTGATGTAGTATGCTTTCGGAATAAACCCTACTTCAATTAGGTCTTTTAAGGGTTGTAATGTGGCTTGGTTCACGGTTATTGAAACAAAGGATATGAGGCTCAAAATTGTTTTTGTACCCACCCTTCTTCTTGATAAACTCCAGTCCTATGCTCAGTAAATTCGCCATACACATTCAACTTTTAAGAGAGTTTGCAAGTGTAAGATCTCTTGAAATGACAGACACTTTATTTTGCTCTTCATGGATATTGGTGACCCTTTGATTCTTGATATGGTGGTCACTAAATCTTGTTTTTATTTTGTTGAGGGTTTTCGTGACCTCCTTTGATTTTTGTTTTAATCCCTAACTTTTGTATGGACCGCTTTTGAAGCTTTTAGTCCATCAGGATTGCCCTAATTTTTGCCTAAATCGCCTCTTGGGTGTTCGACTTAGCGGGCTTTTCTTTGATTTTATTTTTGATAAGTTGTGATTGTTAAGTCAATGGTCATTGAAAAACAAACGCCATAACTTTTGGATTTTGCATGGTTCCTTCTATACTTCAGGATGTGTGCGAAGAATATCATGTGGTTGATCCTCAGAGGGATGTTTCATCTTGAAATTTGAATGCGTAGTCAGATTAACTGAACACTACCCTGCCCCGGGTTTTAATGTAAGGTTTTTTAGATCTGGAAGAAACTCCTACTTCTAGGCTCGAAGTGGTTGACTAGGGATTAACTCCTTATCTCTCCAGTGTTTGGGAATTTGAAACAATGCTTGTACATCATCAGCAGGATTTTATCCGAAAGGATATAGTCAGCAATTATGGGTATCTTGTTTTCGTCATCTTCCCTCAAATCTTTGCTAAAACAAAAGTTATGATAAAGAAAAGTGAATGGGAGAAACACTGATGTATTTTTTGTTTTTGATACAAGAGAAGAAAAATGAGCGAATGCGAGATAATTAATTCAAAACATGCATCATTACTTCGTCAATATTACCATTAAAAACAACAATGTTTAAACACAAGCAGCTTTTAACAACAAAGAAACTATAAATGCAAAAATAGAAACAAATCAGTCCAAAGATTGCCAGTGTTGAGGATGTCTTCCTGTCTGAACTACTGGCATTAGGAGATACGCTATGAAATCTTTGAACTCATTCTGACGAGAGGTTAACGTGCACCAACAGGCTTCCTTCTAAAAAGGATATGTACCTTTTGTCGATCAATTGTTGCACTTTAGCCTTGAAAGCATTGCAGTCTTCAATTGAATGCCCTATTGTTCCGGCATGATATCCACATTGCACATCAGGATCATATCCAGGTGGATATGGTTCTGATAATGGCCTGAGAGACTTGGGCTCCACCAGCGAGCTTTGAATCAGATATGGTAGAAGTTGACTGTATGACATAGGAATTGGATCGAGAGGAGCATTCCTTCTTTCCAGATTGTTTCGAGGCCTATGCTGGTTCAGATGCTGATTCTGATATCCTTGACCACGAGATCTTTGATTTGTATGAGGAACAGTCCATGGTTGCTTGAATGGTGCTATAGGCCTTGCCGGTTGCCTATAAGGACAATATGGTGTTGGAAATGGTGATTGCTGAGAAGGTGAAGAACCATAAGGTCTGGCTGGTGCATCGTGAGAATACCCAACATTTTCCATGACTGCATTTATTTCATCATCCTCTTCCTTTTGGGAATCGCTGAGGGATTCTGTCTCGCTAGCTTGGTTGCTCGAGGCACCTTGGATTCTTCCACTTTTTAAGGCACTCTCGACGCGTTCTCCAATTGTCACTAAGTGAGCGAAGTCTGATGTTGCGCTGCTAATCATCCTTTCGAAGTATGGAATTTGCAGGGTGTCCTTGAATAATTCCATCAATTCTTTGTCTAAGAGTGGTGGCTCAATGCAAGCCGTTAACTCTCTCCATCTTTGGGCATACCCTCTGAAGGATTCATTGTCTTCCTGAGATAAGGCTTTTAGCTGCATGCGGTCGGGGGCTATGTCCATATTATATTTGTATTGCTTCAAGAATGTGTTAGCTAGGTCCAACCATGATTGAATATGATTCCTTTCTAACTTCATGTACCAACTTAATGATGCCCCAGTCAAACTGTCCTGGAAACAGTGAATCATCAACCTATCATCGTGGGCATGAGAGGTCATTTTTCGATAAAACATCACCAAATGGTGCTTTGGACAGTCATCCCCTTCGTACTTCTCAAATTCCGGTACTTTGAATTTTGGGGGTATAACCAGGTCAGGTACCAAACACATGCCTAAGGCATTCAGTTCAACCGTATCTTGCCTTTCTATGGCCTTGAGTCTTTTCTTTAGCACGTGACATCTTTTAGCAATCTCATCATCTTGTGGTTGTTCAACATTAACCACTAGGCTTGTTCCATGGTAATCTGGCACGTAGAATGCAAAACTGTGATACTCAACAGCATCATGACGTGAGGAATCTTGAATAATATGACGTTCTTGTACAGTAGAGTTATCAACTGGGGTTTGCACAAGCTGGGGTTGGGTAAGACCATTTACTGTAGCTAGCATAACATTCTCAACAACTGCAGTCTGCTGAATGTTGTTTTCCTTCTTTGCTAAAACTATCATAGCTTCCACAAGTTGGTCTAACTGATTTTTCATCGAGTCCACATCTCCCATCAATGCAATATGGCTTTGCTCCAACGGATCCATGATCTTTCAAGAGCTACTTCAAGTCTGATATGAGCATCGGGAAATCAACTGCATGCTATGGATGAAGGGTGGATGAGTTTTTTTGTATATATTTTGTATGAAAGGTGATATGCAATGCATGACGATTGCAGATGCAATGATATGTGTATGAGTTGTAGTGACATGTTCATGATCACAGGTTCAAAGTGTTTTCAGATGGATCAGAATAATGGGTAAATGACAGGTATCTCTGATTAATGGAACCCCATGGGTAGGCTCTACAGTTGGTAGGTTCCCAGAGTCATGGATATTTCTTGAGGACGTCACTGCCGTGACGAAGACTCGTCGGACAATAGTATCCTTAAGAAGATCTCGTCTAGGTGAGGTCTTTGTATTATCCCAACAAGGAAAACTCCATGAGGATTCTACTACACGACTCTCGAGTCCAGGGTTCTAACAAGGTTCTCAGAGTCATAGATCGAGGTTGGAAATATTACTGTAAGATAGTAATACATCCAAGGGATCTCATTTGATTGGGGCTTTCGTATTAACCCAACAAGTCTGAAACTTCATAGGTTAATACTACATAACCGTCGGATACAATGGGTTAAAAGGTCCCTAGAGTCATTGATTCGACTTGAGAATACTATCATTGTGACGAAAACTCGTCGGGCAATAATATCTCAAGAGAATCTCCTCAAGGCGGGGTCTTCGTATCTTCCCAACAAGGAAGACTCCTTGTGGGCGCCCACTATGCAACCACCAACTTAATCTTATGGTTTTTCTCAAACTCGGGTAGAGAGCCTATCTCATAAAGCACCACTAACAGATAGCCCCAAATAAGACATAGTCAATAAATCACAACACAATAATTATGACAGAATAATAATAACAGAATAAAAATGGCAATCAAACAAACAAGATTAACACATAATACAGAAACTGAACTAAATTAGGCTTCACTCTCTTTTGCTTGGAGCTAGTCCCTAGCAGAGATGCCATCTGTCGCATCTCGAAAAATGCGACTCCTTGCGATGGTCGCGAAAAAATTTACATTCGAACAGAGTCGCCATCGATTTTTATTTATCCCAATGAAGGGATAGGAAAATATCGATAAAACTTTATGGAAATGGAATAATGGTCGTCGCAACCATATTCGGGTTCGGGAGTGGATTACGCAAGAGGAAGGTATTAGCACCCCTCGCGTCTGTTGTACTCAACGGGAACCTTTTAGTTCTAATGTGTGTTTCGAGTGTTAATTTATGTTTGTTTGTTATATTTGGGTTATAAAATTATTAAAAATAGAAATGGATGAGAATCTCAGAAAGGGAAAAGGGAGGTTTTTTATTAGTGTGCTCGTAGAGATACAACAATCTCCTGCCTACGTATCCTTATGGTATAATAAGGAAATCAGAGCATTCGTAGTTCGGGGAACTACGGTTGGCTGGTGTTTTCTAATGAACAACTATTTTGATCGCATCCTAAAGGCTAAATGTTGGCTTGCCTACTCTCGGAGGAGGCTTAAGCGCTAGTTTGTTGTGCGCATTAGAAAGGATTAAATGGTGTCCTTTATGAAAATAGTTTTGGTCACACGAGGGTGAGGACAGATGAATTTGATGTGTTAAGATATTTTTGTTGGATGACGATTACTCAGATATTCGAGTAAGACAACTCGTATCCTAATAGTCGAGGAGAGGAATCGAAGGCTCTAGACTATCTCTTTCATCCTTTATTATGAAAGGAGTTGGTAATAGTTAAGGTATTTTGAATGGATGACGAATACTCGGATAATCGAGTAAGACAACTCGCATCCTAATAATCGAGAAAGGGAATAGAAGACTCTAAACTGCTCTCTGTTTCATCTGAATATTTATGAAAATAAGGTTGCATATGGTTGACATATTTTAGAATAGGTACTTGAATGACTGAGTAAGACAACTCATATCCAAGCATTTGAGAGGAGGAGTTGAAAGCTCAAAACCGTCTCCTTTTTTGTATAATTTGTTAAGAAAATAATTTGATTAAGTTGTATGTTTGCGGAAAAATGACAATTGTTCGACTGACCGAGTAAGAGAACTCGTATTCGATCAATTGAGGAGTGAAGCTGAAAACTCAAAGTCAACTCCCTTTTCATTTAGCTTACTGTGAAAATATTTTGATTTAATCGGGGTTTGGAGGTTTGTAGAGGAACGACAATTATTTGACTAACCAAGTAAGAGAACTTGTATTCAAATAATCGAGGAGAAAAACTGAAGACTCAAAGTCATCTCCCATTTTGTTTCTTATTATAAAAGAATTTGATTTATTTGTTCTTAAGTGGATTAGAAATGACGATTATTCGATTAATCGAGTAAAAGAATTTGTGTTCAAATAATCGAGGAGAGGAATTGAAAACTCAAAGTCATCTCCCTTTTCATTTCCAAATGAAACAGTATTTGATTGTGATTAAGTGTTTTGAATTGATTTGGAAAAGTAATTTGAATTTGTATAATTGTGATTTTAATTTAGAAAAATAATTTGAATTTGTACAATTAAGGTTTTTATCGGATGACAAGAATTCGAGCAATATGGTGTGCGCCAATCATTCGATTATTCGAGATGTCTTGAGGCGGGCGCCTCCTACACTCTATTTTTTATCCCAAGTTTATAAAAAAAAAGTTTTAATAACACTTTGAGAATTAATTGAGTTTGAATTCATAATTCACAATGCAAAATAGCAACACAACTTGAAATTTATTTACAAAATAAAAAAACCTAAGTATACATTAATTATCACTAATTAAAAAAAGAAATTGGCAAAGAATAAAAAAACCAAAAGAGATTAAATATAGAATAAATAAAATACATACAAATATTTGAAACAAAAGAAAGCATACAGTAACATTCCTTGACTTAAAATACTTAGCGTAAACCAAAAGCCAATATTGATTTCTTTTTATCAAAAATCAAAGAGAAAACAACTAATGTTGGAAATACAAATAACTTATTACTATTAAAATAAAAGCAAATTGAAGAAACTAGAAGAAACAGTAAAACAAAGCCCATCGAAAACCTAACTCCCATCTCTTTCTTTCATTTCTCCTATTCTCTCTTTCATTCCTTCAATCAAACCATTATTCATAACAAAAACAAAGATTTAGTAATACAAGTTTGAATTTCTTAAGAACAACAACAAATACACACCAAACTTTTTCAAAGTTAACAAGAACAAATAGTAACCATGGAAACTAAAATGGAAAGCAAGGAAGAAGGAGTTACCGAATGCTGACAATAATGACACTGTGAAGGGTGGTCGGAGCTCCCGGAGGTGCAGCAAGGATTAGGCATCCCACGGCGGATTTGGTTAAGAATAAACCTCTTGCTTATTTCTTTTTGCAGGTTCCACGTTGCTTGCGCTTGAAAAAAAAGGAACGATGAGAAGAAGGTTTGGAAGTTATTTTTTGTTGTTGTTGATGGTGGAGAGTTTATGGTAGTTAAAGTTTCAGATCTGATCTGGTTGTTGTTGAGATGAGGATTATTGTTATGTTTATGATAAATATGTTAGATCATGGTTGTTGTTTATTTGTGTCAAATTTACAGTGGTTTCGGAGGATATGCATGGGGATTTGTTTGGGTGACGGCGGAAGCGAAGTGAGGCGAAGAATGGTTATGTTTGGCCGATTTGGGGAGGAAGGAGGATGAACGGCAGTGGTGACGGAGGTTGTTTGAGGAAAGAAGATGATGGTGAACGTTTTTTTGACGGGTGGAGAAAACGAAGACGGGAGTTATGGTGTGCGAGGCGGTAATGAGGATGGAGGTGGTGTGGGTTTTTCCGATGCGGTTTTCTGGTTGTGGAAGTTCATGCCAATGAAAGGTTGAACGGTGGTGATGTTGTTTATCAGAGGGAAGAAGACGATGAGAATTTTTTTATCAAAAACCAGTCTGCTTCCCCTTTCCTCCTCCCCTTTTGTTTTATTCGTGTGCCTAGACCTCCAAGAGGGAGAGGCGTGTTGTCCCTTTTATTATATTTTTTTTCATGTTACCGTTGGAAGCGATGTACTGGAGAGAGAGAGAGAGAGAGAGAGAGAGAGAGAGATTTTTTAATTTTATTTATTTTCAGATTTTTTTTAAATAATAGTATTAATTAAATTCTAATTTTTGATTGGATAAACTAGGATAAGTGTGGATTGCTTAACATAGACCATTGATTAATTTGAACCGATGGCTTGGATTGAATCAGAGAAACACACCAAGAAACACACACTATTTAAATAAATCAAAATGCATATAATGCCTCTTTTTTTTAGATGATTTAATCGATTTAAAACAATTTAAATCAATTAAATCAAATAAAATTCACAACTTTTTAAATAATCATGATAAAATTAAAATAATAACATGGAAAATTCTATTTATTTAATCTGACTATTTTTACGAAAAAACAAAATTAAAACGACTAAAAATAATAAAAGTCGGGCAAAAATTTGCTCAAAAAATTAAATCGGATGCATGAAAATGATCAGTGCAAAATATACTTATTGAAAAAATACAGCGTTTCTTCAAATTCTGAAATAAGTTTGCACCGGTTAAAAGGCTCAAGCGGGTCAAAACGCAACTGAAACAGCTGCTGGAAAATACAACGAGCACACCAGGTTAAACTACATGAACCGTAGATTAATAATACTGGCGTCTGCAATTTTAATTTCGAAACTTTTTATCCGCTGATTTTGTTCGTACTTGAGGAAATGATTCAACCGATTTGCCCGTATTTTCAACAAATTTATTCTGACTGATATTTTAGTTATTATTCATGATGGAATGCATGTCATGATGTGCATATGATGCAAATTAAAAATGAAATCAATTTTACAAAAATTTAAATATGCCCGGACAAAATTGGGGTATGACAGCTGCCCCTATTTCATTATCTTGAACTAGAAGGTAAGAATGACAATAGTCTTCGTACATTCGTAGTGGAAGGTAATTAAATAAGAAAAGACCCAAATTTTGTCCTTTGAAATGCAAGGAAGAAATGCAAAAAAATGCAGTGAGAAATATAGTAAGAAAAATTATCGAAAAGGTAAAATGAAATAGTTAAGACTCTCTGGGAATCGTCAGAACAGTATCTTGGATATCACAACTGAGATTTTTCAACAATAGAATGATACCTCAACTATACCTAAGACTTTCTGAGCATTAGCAGAACAGCGTCTTGATTTGAACGCACGAGATTCTCTGAGGATCAACGAAGCAGTACCTTACAAGATAGAATTAAGATATTCCAGACAAAAGGAAAGATACCTTAATTAAATCTAAGACTCTTCGAGGATACTCAGTATCTCTAAAAAATCTAAAATGAGACTCTTCATATTGATGAAGCAGCATCTCAAACAGTAAAAGTGAGATTCTCTGTATCGGGTCGAAGCAGCATCTTATATGATAGAATTAAGATGTTCCAGCAAGGGAAAGATACCTTAATCGAATCTAAGACTCTTCGAGGATACTTAGAGCAGTATCTCTAAAAAATATGAAATGAGACTCTTCATATTGATGAAGCAGCATCTCAAACAGTAAAAGTGAGATTCTCTGTATCGGGTCGAAGCAGCATCTTATATGATAGAATTAAGATGTTCCAGCAAGGGAAAAAAAATACCTTAATTGAATCTAAGACTCTCCGAGGATATTAGAGCAGTATCTCTAAAAAAAAGCTGAAATGAGACTCTTCATATTGATGAAGCAGCATCTCAAACAATAAAAGTGAGATTCTCTGTATCGGGTCGAAACAACATCTTATATGATAGAATCAAGATGTTCCAGAAAGGGAAAAAATACCTTAATTGAATCTAAGAATCTCCGAGGATATTAGATCAGTATCTCTAAAAAAAGGCTGAAATGAGACTCTTCATATTGATGAAGCAGCATCTCAAACAGTAAAAGTGAGATTCCCTGTATCGGGTCGAAGCAGCATCTTATATGATAGAATTAAGATGTTCCAACAAGGGAAAGATACCTTAATTGAATCTAAGACTCTCCGAGGATACTTAGAGCAGTATCTCTAAAAAATCTGAAATGAGACTCTTCATATTGATGAAGCAGTATCTCAAACAGTAAGAACGAGATTCTCTGTATCGGGTCGAAACAGCATCTTATACGATAGAATTAAGATATTCCAACAAGGGGAAAATACCTTAATTGAATCTAAGACTCTCCGAGGATATTTGAGCAGTATCTCTAAAAAATCTGAAATGAGACTCTTCATATTGATGAAGCAGCATCTCAAACAGTAAGAAGAGATTCTCTGTATCGGGTCGAAACAGCATCTTATATGATAGAATTAAGATATTCCAGCAAGGGAATGATACCTTAATTGAATCTAAGACTCTCCGAGGATACTTAGAGCAGTATCTCTAAAAAAATATGAAATGAGACTCTTCATATTGATGAAGCAGCGTCTCAAACAGAGAAATGAGATTCTTCAGATAAATGAAGCAATATCTCGAAAAAATAAAATAAAATGAGACTCTTCATATTGATGAAGCAGCGTCTCAAATAGATAAATGAGATTCTCCAAATAAATGAAGCAGTATCTCGAACAGATAAATGAGATTCTTCAGATAAATGAAGCAGTATCTCAAACAGATAAATGAAATTCTTCAAATAAATGAAGTAGTATCTCGAATATTTGTCTGTTGGGGGAATTTTTTTGAAAAGACTCCTTTGGAGGGAGATTTACTATAAATGCTCTGCAGGGGAAAAAGCTCATAAGAGAATTTTTAGGGTAACCTTTGCTTGGGGAGCAATGACTGTAAAGAAAAATGCTGGGAATATCATTGTTAAAAAGGTTGAAAAATGATTTGCTGAGAAATAACCCTACGAGCCTATGTAGGGTAATAACTTCATTTGGAATGAGGAATGTCCAAGATATACATGAGTGACCTTGGATCCTGATATTTTACATCTGATTTTTATATGATGTTCCACTTTAGGTGGGAATACCATGCATGGGATGATGCATGAGATGCATGTACGTATGCAATTGCTGGGGATATTTGGTTGTGCATGTAGGAATATGAATGATTTTTATTTTGTTGAAGTTCCCATTTTGTGGGAGTATTATGCATGAGTATGCTGATGATTGGTATGATTGTGCTTGATGAATCTTCCTGTTTGGTAGGAAAATTATGCATGAAATGATGCACGTGAAGCATGTGGGAATGCAACTGGGTAATTGGATGTTTTTTTGTAGGGTTTAATTCTTGATTGCCAATGAGGTTGGACTTTAAATGGGAACTGCTAGATGAGAACTGGTGAAGGAGACTGAACTTCCAGATGAGGACAACACTTGAAGGATATGTTACCAGACGCGAACTGGTAAAAATAATTGAAATGTCAGACGGGACTGAATTTGTTTTTGTTTGTCAGACGGGAACTGACTTTTAAAGTAGGCTACCAACCGAGAACTGTTGGAAATAATTGACTACCAGACGAGAATTGGTATCGAAATAGGTGACCTACCAGACGAGAATTGGTATTAAGAGATAATTTACCAGACGAGAACTGGTATTAAGAGATAATTTACTAGACGAGAACTGGTATTTGGCAAATGATTTGTCGTACAAGAACTAATTTTTGATATAGTTTGCCAGACGGGAACTGGACTTTAGAATAAGTTGCCAGACGAGAACTGGACTTTGAAATAAATTGTTAGGTGGGAACTGGGCTTTGAAATAAATTTCCAGACGGGAACTGTTTTTTTTTAAAAGGTTTGCCAGACGGGAACTGGGCTTGTGAAATAAGTTGCCAAACGGGAACTAGTCTTTGAAATAAATTGCCAGACGAGAACTGGACTTTGAAATGGCCAAGCGATGTTAGGCTTTGGTGTCAGATTTTGTGTTTCAAGGCTTTTGATTCCAGGTTCATGTTATGGGGGTTAGACCCGATGAATTTTATGATATGCATGGCTTTATGCTAGAGCAAAGTGACATGACTAATGCATGATGACGATTTATGTAATGATTGGAAGGTTTCCAAAATGCCCCTGCGTGGGTATTGGAAGAGAAGGTTTTTTTTTGCAGAAAGGCTTTTGTCTGTCAAAAGGTTATTTTATGGGGTGATAACATGATTCCCCGACACTCATCTTGAACTCTTCAGTTGATGACGTGTGAAAAAGCTTTCCCTTGAACAGCTTGAAGTCAGGGAGATGACTTGCTCCTGTATGGCTCATCTTGCCCCAATGTGATGGGTCTATGCAAAAATGTTTACCTCGAAAGGATTTTGAAAGCAATTGTACCATAATTTGGAGATGGATTGCCCCAGAATTTTGATCCATGAAAGGATTTATCCTTGGTTAACCGACTCTTGGAGTGGTTGACTTTTCTGTGCTCTTGAGGTAGTTTGCCCCTGTATGAGCGTTGAAGTGACTTAACTCACCCTAACTGAACATTGAAGGGGTCTGCCCCTGACCAACAGAACCTCTAGGTGATCTGCCCCTAGTTAATAGAGTCCTGAGATGATTTGCTCTAGATCAACTGATTCTTAAAATGATTTGCACATTTATTAACAGATGTTAAAGACTGTTTAAGACTGACCAATTCTTGGAGCAATTTTCCTATGATCAACTTGATGTTTTTTTTGTGGCATGCACGTGATTCGTGGGCTATGAGGTAGTCTTGATTCTGGTTAATGGTCAAGTTCCACTGGTTGCTCTTTGTTGGAATTTCAATGATGTCAAGTACTGAGTTGCAGTTAAAATTGCTTGTTCAGAAATGGTAATTTTAATGCGATACTCATGCAAGTTTTGAAAAGAATTTATTTGAATGATGTGATAATGTGTGACGAGTGGACCATTTTAATCCAACCGTAATGATGATTTAACAATGTGAAGGATACAATAAGAAGATTCTACCAAAGTAAAAGATTAGCAAATTTTTAGGAGTAAGTTTACGCAACCTTGATGTAGTATGCTTTCGGAATAAACCCTACTTCAATTAGGTCTTTTAAGGGTTGTAATGTGGCTTGGTTCACGGTTATTGAAACAAAGGATATGAGGCTCAAAATTGTTTTTGTACCCACCCTTCTTCTTGATAAACTCCAGTCCTATGCTCAGTAAATTCGCCATACACATTCAACTTTTAAGAGAGTTTGCAGGTGTAAGATCTCTTGAAATGACAGACACTTTATTTTGCTCTTCATGGATATTGGTGACCCTTTGATTCTTGATATGGTGGTCACTAAATCTTGTTTTTATTTTGTTGAGGGTTTTCGTGACCTCCTTTGATTTTTGTTTTAATCCCTAACTTTTGTATGGACCGCTTTTGAAGCTTTTAGTCCATCAGGATTGCCCTAATTTTTGCCTAAATCGCCTCTTGGGTGTTCGACTTAGCGGGCTTTTCTTTGATTTTATTTTTGATAAGTTGTGACTGTTAAGTCAATGGTCATTGAAAAACAAACGCCATAACTTTTGGATTTTGCATGGTTCCTTCTATACTTCAGGATGTGTGCGAAGAATATCATGTGGTTGATCCTCAGAGGGATGTTTCATCTTGAAATTTGAATGCGTAGTCAGATTAACTGAACACTACCCTGCCCCGGGTTTTAATGTAAGGTTTTTTAGATCTGAAAGAAACTCCTACTTCTAGGCTCGAAGTGGTTGACTAGGGATTAACTCCTTATCTCTCCAGTGTTTGGGAATTTGAAACAATGCTTGTACATCATCAGCAGGATTTTATCCGAAAGGATATAGTCAGCAATTATGGGTATCTTGTTTTCGTCATCTTCCCTCAAATCTTTGCTAAAACAAAAGTTATGATAAAGAAAAGTGAATGGGAGAAACACTGATGTATTTTTTGTTTTTGATATAAGAGAAGAAAAATGAGCAAATGCGAGATAATTAATTCAAAACATGCATCATTACTTCATCAATATTACCATTAAAAACAACAATGTTTAAACACAAGCAGCTTTTAACAACAAAGAAACTATAAATGCAAAAATAGAAACAAATCAGTCCAAAGATTTCCAGTGTTGAGGATGTCTTCCTGTCTGAACTACTGGCATTAGGAGATACGCTATGAAATCTTTGAACTCATTCTGATGAGAGGTTAACGTGCACCAATAGGCTTCCTTCGAAAAAGGATATGTACCTTTTGTCGATCAATTGTTGCACTTTAGCCTTGAAAGCATTGCAGTCTTCAATTGAATGCCCTATTGTTCCGGCATGATATCCACATTGCACATCAGGATCATATCCAGGTGGATATGGTTCTGATAATGGCCTGAGAGACTTGGGCTCCACCAGCGAGCTTTGAATCAGATATGGTAGAAGTTGACTGTATGACATAGGAATTGGATCGAGAGGAGCATTCCTTCTTTCCAGATTGTTTCGAGGCCTATGCTGGTTCAGATGCTGATTCTGATATCCTTGACCACGAGATCTTTGATTTGTATGAGGAACAGTCCATGGTTGCTTGAATGGTGCTATAGGCCTTGCCGGTTGCCTATAAGGACAATATGGTGTTGGAAATGGTGATTGCTGAGAAGGTGAAGAACCATAAGGTCTGGCTGGTGCATCGTGAGAATACCCAACAATTTCCATGACTGCATTTATTTCATCATCCTCTTCCTTTTGGGAATCGCTGAGGGATTCTGTCTCGCTAGCTTGGTTGCTCGAGGCACCTTGGATTCTTCCACTTTTTAAGGCACTCTCGACGCGTTCTCCAATTGTCACTAAGTGAGCGAAGTCTGATGCTGCGCTGCTAATCATCCTTTCGAAGTATGGAATTTGCAGGGTGTCCCTGAATAATTCCATCAATTCTTTGTCTAAGAGTGGTGGCTCAATGCAAGCCGTTAACTCTCTCCATCTTTGGGCATACCCTCTGAAGGATTCATTGTCTTCCTGAGATAAGGCTTTTAGCTGCATGCGGTCGGGGGCTATGTCCATATTATATTTGTATTGCTTCAAGAATGTGTTAGCTAGGTCCAACCATGATTGAATATGATTCCTTTCTAACTTCATGTACCAACTTAATGATGCCCCAGTCAAACTGTCCTGGAAACAGTGAATCATCAACCTATCATCGTGGGCATGAGAGGTCATTTTTCGATAAAACATCACCAAATGGTGCTTTGGACAGTCATCCCCTTCGTACTTCTCAAATTCCGGTACTTTGAATTTTGGGGGTATAACCAGGTCAGGTACCAAACACATGCCTAAGGCATTCAGTTCAACCGTATCTTGCCTTTCTATGGCCTTGAGTCTTTTCTCTAGCACGTGACATCTTTTAGCAATCTCATCATCTTGTGGTTGTTCAACATTAACCACTAGGCTTGTTCCATGGTAATCTGGCACGTAGAATGCAAAACTGTGATACTCAACAGCATCATGACGTGAGGAATCTTGAATAATATGACGTTCTTGTACAGTAGAGTTATCAACTGGGGTTTGCACAAGCTGGGGTTGGGTAAGACCATTTACTGTAGCTAGCATAACATTCTCAACAACTGCAGTCTGCTGAATGTTGTTTTCCTTCTTTGCTAAAACTATCATAGCTTCCACAAGTTGGTCTAACTGATTTTTCATCGAGTCCACATCTCCCATCAATGCAATATGGCTTTGCTCCAACGGATCCATGATCTTTCAAGAGCTACTTCAAGTCTGATATGAGCATCGGGAAATCAACTGCATGCTATGGATGAAGGGTGGATGAGTTTTTTTGTATATATTTTGTATGAAAGGTGATATGCAATGCATGACGATTGCAGATGCAATGATATGTATATGAGTTGTAGTGACATGTTCATGATCACAGGTTCAAAGTGTTTTCAGATGGATCAGAATAATGGGTAAATGACAGGTATCTCTGATTAATGGAACCCCATGGGTAGGCTCTACAGTTGGTAGGTTCCCAGAGTCATGGATATTTCTTGAGGACGTCACTGCCGTGACGAAGACTCGTCGGACAATAGTATCCTTAAGAAGATCTCGTCTAGGTGAGGTCTTTGTATTATCCCAACAAGGAAAACTCCATGAGGATTCTACTACACGACTCTCGAGTCCAGGGTTCTAACAAGGTTCTCAGAGTCATAGATCGAGGTTGGAAATATTACTGTAAGATAGTAATACATCCAAGGGATCTCATTTGATTGGGGCTTTCGTATTAACCCAACAAGTCTGAAACTTCATAGGTTAATACTACATAACCGTCGGATACAATGGGTTAAAAGGTCCCTAGAGTCATTGATTCGACTTGAGAATACTATCATTGTGACGAAAACTCGTCGGGCAATAATATCTCAAGAGAATCTCCTCAAGGCGGGGTCTTCGTATCTTCCCAACAAGGAAGACTCCTTGTGGGCGCCCACTATGCAACCACCAACTTAATCTTATGGTTTTTCTCAAACTCGGGTAGAGAGCCTATCTCATAAAGCACCACTAACAGATAGCCCCAAATAAGACATAGTCAATAAATCACAACACAATAATTATGACAGAATAATAATAACAGAATAAAAATGGCAATCAAACAAACAAGATTAACACATAATACAGAAACTGAACTAAATTAGGCTTCACTCTCTTTTGCTTGGAGCTAGTCCCTAGCAGAGATGCCATCTGTCGCATCTCGAAAAATGCGACTCCTTGCGATGGTCGCGAAAAAATTTACATTCGAACAGAGTCGCCACCGATTTTTATTTATCCCAATGAAGGGATAGGAAAATATCGATAAAACTTTATGGAAATGGAATAATGGTCGTCGCAACCATATTCGGGTTCGGGAGTGGATTACGCAAGAGGAAGGTATTAGCACCCCTCGCGTCTGTTGTACTCAACGGGAACCTTTTAGTTCTAATGTGTGTTTCGAGTGTTAATTTATGTTTGTTTGTTATATTTGGGTTATAAAATTATTAAAAATAGAAATGGATGAGAATCTCAGAAAGGGAAAAGGGAGGTTTTTTATTAGTGTGCTCGTAGAGATACAACAATCTCCTGCCTACGTATCCTTATGGTATAATAAGGAAATCAGAGCATTCGTAGTTCGGGGAACTACGGTTGGCTGGTGTTTTCTAATGAACAACTATTTTGATCGCATCCTAAAGGCTAAATGTTGGCTTGCCTACTCTCGGAGGAGGCTTAAGCGCTAGTTTGTTGTGCGCATTAGAAAGGATTAAATGGTGTCCTTTATGAAAATAGTTTTGGTCACACGAGGGTGAGGACAGATGAATTTGATGTGTTAAGATATTTTTGTTGGATGACGATTACTCAGATATTCGAGTAAGACAACTCGTATCCTAATAGTCGAGGAGAGGAATCGAAGGCTCTAGACTATCTCTTTCATCCTTTATTATGAAAGGAGTTGGTAATAGTTAAGGTATTTTGAATGGATGACGAATACTCGGATAATCGAGTAAGACAACTCGCATCCTAATAATCGAGAAAGGGAATAGAAGACTCTAAACTGCTCTCTGTTTCATCTGAATATTTATGAAAATAAGGTTGCATATGGTTGACATATTTTAGAATAGGTACTTGAATGACTGAGTAAGACAACTCATATCCAAGCATTTGAGAGGAGGAGTTGAAAGCTCAAAACCGTCTCCTTTTTTGTATAATTTGTTAAGAAAATAATTTGATTAAGTTGTATGTTTGCGAAAAAATGATAATTGTTCGACTGACCGAGTAAGAGAACTCGTATTCGATCAATTGAGGAGTGAAGCTGAAAACTCAAAGTCAACTCCCTTTTCATTTAGCTTACTGTGAAAATATTTTGATTTAATCGGGGTTTGGAGGTTTGTAGAGGAACGACAATTATTTGACTAACCAAGTAAGAGAACTTGTATTCAAATAATCGAGGAGAAAAACTGAAGACTCAAAGTCATCTCCCATTTTGTTTCTTATTATAAAAGAATTTGATTTATTTGTTCTTAAGTGGATTAGAAATGACGATTATTCGATTAATCGAGTAAAAGAATTTGTGTTCAAATAATCGAGGAGAGGAATTGAAAACTCAAAGTCATCTCCCTTTTCATTTCCAAATGAAACAGTATTTGATTGTGATTAAGTGTTTTGAATTGATTTGGAAAAGTAATTTGAATTTGTATAATTGTGATTTTAATTTAGAAAAATAATTTGAATTTGTACAATTAAGGTTTTTATCGGATGACAAGAATTCGAGCAATATGGTGTGCGCCAATCATTCGATTATTCGAGATGTATTGAGGCGGGCGCCTCCTACACTCTATTTTTTATCCCAAGTTTATAAAAAAAAAGTTTTAATAACACTTTGAGAATTAATTGAGTTTGAATTCATAATTCACAATGCAAAATAGCAACACAACTTGAAATTTATTTACAAAATAAAAAAACCTAAGTATACATTAATTATCACTAATTAAAAAAAGAAATTGGCAAAGAATAAAAAAACCAAAAGAGATTAAATATAGAATAAATAAAATACATATAAATATTTGAAACAAAAGAAAGCATACAGTAACATTCCTTGACTTAAAATACTTAGCGTAAACCAAAAGCCAATATTGATTTCTTTTTATCAAAAATCAAAGAGAAAACAACTAATGTTGGAAATACAAATAACTTATTACTATTAAAATAAAAGCAAATTGAAGAAACTAGAAGAAACAGTAAAACAAAGCCCATCGAAAACCTAACTCCCATCTCTTTCTTTCATTTCTCCTATTCTCTCTTTCATTCCTTCAATCAAACCATTATTCATAACAAAAACAAAGATTTAGTAATACAAGTTTGAATTTCTTAAGAACAACAACAAATACACACCAAACTTTTTCAAAGTTAACAAGAACAAATAGTAACCATGGAAACTAAAATGGAAAGCAAGGAAGAAGGAGTTACCGAATGCTGACGATAATGACACTGTGAAGGGTGGTCGGAGCTCCCGGAGGTGCAGCAAGGATTAGGCATCCCACGGCGGATTTGGTTAAGAATAAACCTCTTGCTTATTTCTTTTTGCAGGTTCCACGTTGCTTGCGCTTGAAAAAAAAGGAACGATGAGAAGAAGGTTTGGAAGTTATTTTTTGTTGTTGTTGATGGTGGAGAGTTTATGGTAGTTAAAGTTTCAGATTTGATCTGGTTGTTGTTGAGATGAGGATTATTGTTATGTTTATGATGAATATGTTAGATCATGGTTGTTGTTTATTTGTGTCAAATTTACAGTGGTTTCGGAGGATATGCATGGGGATTTGTTTGGGTGACGGCGGAAGCGAAGTGAGGCGAGCAATGGTTATGTTTGGCCGATTTGGGGAGAAAGGAGGATGAACGGCAGTGGTGACGGAGGTTGTTTGAGGAAAGAAGATGATGGTGAACGTTTTTTTGGCGGGTGGAGAAAACGAAGACGGGAGTTATGGTGTGCGAGGCGGTAATGAGGATGGAGGTGGTGTGGGTTTTTCCGATGCGGTTTTCTGGTTGTGGAAGTTCATGCCAATGAAAGGTTGAACGGTGGTGATGTTGTTTATCAGAGGGAAGAAGACGATGAGAATTTTTTTATCAAAAACCAGTCTGCTTCCCCTTTCCTCCTCCCCTTTTGTTTTATTCGTGTGCCTAGACCTCCAAGAGGGAGAGGCGTGTTGTCCCTTTTATTATATTTTTTTCATGTTACCGTTGGAAGCGATGTACTGGAGAGAGAGAGAGAGAGAGAGAGAGAGAGAGAGAGAGAGAGAGAGAGAGAGTTTTTTTAATTTTATTTATTTTCAGATTTTTTTTAAATAATAGTATTAATTAAATTCTAATTTTTGATTGGATAAACTAGGATAAGTGTGGATTGCTTAACATAGACCATTGATTAATTTGAACCGATGGCTTGGATTGAATCAGAGAAACACACCAAGAAACACACACTACTTAAATAAATCAAAATGCATATAATGCCTCTTTTTTTAGATGATTTAATCGATTTAAAACAATTTAAATCAATTAAATCAAATAAAATTCACAACTTTTTAAATAATCATGATAAAATTAAAATAATAACATGTAAAATTCTATTTATTTAATCTGACTATTTTGACGAAAGAACAAAATTAAAATGACTAAAAATGAATAAAAGTCGGGCAAAAATTTGCTCAAAAAATTAAATCGGATGCATGAAAATGATCAGTGCAAAATATACTTATTGGAAAAATACAACATTTCTTCAAATTCTGAAATAAGTTTTCACCGGTTAAAAGGCTCAGGCGGGTCAAAACGCAACTGAAACAACTGCTGGAAAATACAACGAGCACACCAGGTTAAACTACATGAACCGTAGATTAATAATACCGGTGTCTGCAATTTTAATTTCGAAACTTTTTATCCGTTGATTTTGTTCGTACTTGAGGAAATGATTCAACCGATTTGTCTGTATTTTCAATAAATTTATTCTGACTGATATTTTAGTTATTATTCATGATGGAATGCATGTCATGTTGTGCATATGATGCAAATTAAAAATGAAATCGATTTTACAAAAATTTAAATATGCCCGGACAAAATTGGGGTATGACATCTACCTCGAGTGTCCGGAAGCCATTGTTATCCATACACTCAGATCCGAGAAGATTAAATAGGGGCAATTGTCATACCCAAAAATTCACCATACCCCTCATAATGTTCATCTAGATCACTAACCATAATCATGTCCATGTCCTCATGGTCATTCATTTCATCTGCATAGGCATGGTTCAATACAAGAGAACGTGTATCTTTGACTCAAAGCTTTGTGTTTGTACCTAGTGGAAACTAGGGTTCCCAACAGCTTGAGGTTGCTCAATCAACCAAACCCTAATTGGAGGTATCTCTTGATTCTTGTGTGTATGCTCTTGACATTGAGGGTTCAACTATGGCTTCTTGATGAAGCAAAACCCTAATTTGGGACTCCACTTGATCATGGCCCCATAAACCCTAATCATGTCTACCACTCATTAGGTGGGCACCTGACCCTAATTTCATACGATTCTTCATCATCCATTGTGTTTTTTTCACTTGCTTGGTCAAGATTCATCTAATATCCACTTGTTCATGGCCATTCATGTTGGTTCATTGGTTTTGATTCCATTCACTTCATGGTTTCACATGTTCATCTTGTGCTTGTTTATGTCCATTGGTTCAAGTCCTAGTCCATGGCCCCACAACTTCAATTTTTGCTTCCATTCATCCATGGCTTTTTATTTGATCATCTCCTCATGGTTAGACCATCGCTTGTTCATGTCTTGTTTAGATCAATTCCATCTGGTCACTTCAAGTACATGGTCTATTCTTGGTTTGATTCATCTGGTCATTCGTCATTAGAACCCACCTCATGCCATTTTCAATGCCTTGATGTTTTATCCATGAATCTTTGGTTCATTCATGTCATTGTCAATTCAAGTTTGTTAAGGTCTAAGTTAATATGATTTATTTAAGTCTTGTCATGTATCATTCATTCAAGGTTTAATTTCAACTGTTGATTCATTCATTTTCCATACAAGTCATATCCAATTTCATTCTTTCAATATCAATTTTATTCATACAAAACACCAATTTCATTCATAAACAAATATTAATTTCATACAAAATGCCAATTTCCATTCATTATAAATCATCAAATTGTCCATACATTCACAATTACAAAGGTTGACTTTTTGGTCAACCAGTTGAGCAAAGTCAACTAACCTACCATGACCATCCTAAAGTCTAAACCCTCACTCCACTTGTCCATTTTTCATCTTCCATGGCTTTGGTCTTTGCTTGCATCATTTTGCTCCAAAGTCAATTGTTGCAAGCCATGTTCAAGACATCACCATGTGTTCATGACCTACAAAATGTAATGCAAAGACAACAATGCAAGTTAGTTTGCAATTCAAACCAAGACCACAAACAACCTGGGCACATCATACAAACTAGGCCAAGAATACATTCCCAAAACATTCTGCCGCAAACTCATTCCTAAATCACATCAGGAATGCAACATGTCAAAAAACATGAGCAAAAACCAATCAAATGCTAGCAAACCATGGCAAAAGAACAGGAACTCAGACCTACTGCATGGTCTCAAAACCACCTGCAAAACCACAATACATATTTGTTACAGCCATGAGCCAAAGCATCATACCTGATGCATAACTCAGCCATAAAACAATGTCAATGCAGCAAACATCCTGCACATAATATGAAGCCAAATGTAAACCCGCAATGTGCCTAACATTCAATGCAGCAAGCTTCTTGCATCAAACCTCCACTCAAGGCATGCATCAAGTCAGTAATGCATTTACACATTAACACTTCACATAGCAGAACCTCAAGCAATCAATACACGACACTTAAACCATCAAGCAACAGGCCATCCAAACCTGATCAAAACATCACATTATCAACAAGAAATCCATGCAATAATGAGCCTACACCAACATTCAAACCATTCAATCTTGCAGCAAGCTGAACTATGAATTTAACCAAGGCATTAGTTTACATTAGACATAAAAACTCCCTATGACTAACTATCAAAACAACTAACCTATCACTAGCCATGCTAACTAACAGAATGCCACATCACCTAACTAACTAACTGCCTCGAAATCAACACAAGTCAATAACAACCATCTAACTAACTTTGCCTCGATTTCATAACATTTGATAACTAATTTCTCAACATATTTTTCTAATCCCTAACACTCTAATAACCTATATAACCCTCTCATCATTCATTTCAATCACCCCCTGAATCATTCATCACAAAAACTCAAAAATTATCCATCAATTTTCATTATCATTCAACAGAATTCAACCACTATCTCTCTCTCTCTCAAATCCGTAAACACTCACACTCGTCTTCATCGTCATCATCATCAACCTCTCATCACCCTCAACTCAATCTCTCCCTCTTTGATTCAATCAATTTCTCAATCACTCTTAATCTCATATTTGATCCAGCATTAACAATAACCAGTATAAGAAAGAGAACAACACAAGAAAAGAAGAACAGGAATTCGAAATCAAAAGAAAGAAAGGAGATTCAAAGACGTTACCTGGAATCTCAACTCCTTTGTCGTCATATTCGTCATCTTTGGCAAGGTAAATTCTTAAAACTTTTTTTCTTCAATTTCTTGTTACCATGATGTAGAGCATTGAGAAGGGATTCAAAGCCTCAATCCCTTGGGATTTGAATCCTCAAGAGGAAGATTTAATTTAGCTATTTATACCTAGGGTTCTTGAGGATTCTTGATTCGGTTACAACTTTAGGCTTAGAATTACATGAAATTGATAGTGGTATAGGACTGAGCATGGTGAGGAACACGATGATAGAATCAATTTTCATTTTTGATGGCCATCGCCGACGGAGGCGATTTTCGGCGCGGTGGCCCATGGTTTCTCTCACTCGAGTTATGTCTGAGTTGAATCATTTCACCTACGCGCGTTTTTTTCTCAATTCAATTTTAAAGTTATTTCCCACATGATGAATTATTGACTGAGTGAATTGTTGAATCCTTGCCTTGTTTGGCTTTGGGCCATCTCAGTAGGGCCCAAGCCATTATTTCCCACCATCATCCCAGTGTGTTCACCATACCCCCTTTTCCATGACAAAAATTTTAGTGGGTCTTTTTCCCATGGGCCCTGCGTCCAACTCATTTTCTGCACCATACTCCAGAACATACCCCCCTGGCCCATTGCATTATTGTTTTTTATTTTCTTGATATTTTCTTCATATTTGTTCATGATTTTGATTATTGATTTTACCACATTGTGATTTTACTTGCCTTATTACCATGATTGTTAGAAATAATAAAAATACATGCTATTTGTTTAGTTAGTTTTCATTTAGAATTTAACATGCTTAGGTTTTAATTATTTTGTTAATCATATTGAAAATGCCTTGAAAAAGAAATGCTTGATTAACCTTTGATCATTGATTTTTTATCTATAAATTTACATGTATGATTCAATTAACATGTGTATGTCTAGTTAGGTTTAAATGTTTTTTGCTAGCTTGATTCACATATGCCATGTTCATTAGAATTAATCTCACTTTTATTCTATTTAATTTTTTTTCATTTAAATTTTGATTATTTGGAATAAATTGAAAATGTCATTTCAATTTATGTGATGTATGCTTGTGTATATCAATTTATGTGATGTATGCTTGTGTATATCCATATTGTTTTCCATGATCTTATCATCATTTTATCATCATGATCCATTCTCATATAATTAGCATTTGCCATTTAATTTCCATCTAATTCGTTTCATAATCCATACTAATTCCATATGTTTATGTTCACATGTCCTTGAGATCTCAAGTATAATCCAAGATATTATCCCTTTAATTCATTCATTTGCCTTGTATTGTGTGAGGATACCATGACACTTGATTGTTTTAGGCATGATACTTAGTTTGTAACTTGTTTAATTCCCATTTATTTTACTTTGTATTGTGTGGTTCCATCCCCCCATTGTGGGTCATATGTCCTCCCATCCCCATGCAAGTGTAATAGCTTAGGTTTATTTTTGTTTATAACTTATCATGCATGCTAACTAAAAAGATAAAACCAAATGATAAAACAAAACCTTTTCAAAAGACAAATGCATATTTTATCCAACGTAAAGTGTTTTTCAAAATCAAATTTACTTCATAGAAACGTGAGTACTTGATCCAACGTCAAGTATCTCCACTCCATTCCATTATCTATATCATTCTCATCTCCTCTCCCAATCTCAAACTCTTCTCTTCTCAATCTATCTCATTTTATCTCTATCTCCATTCTTCACACACTTTTTCATAATAAATGTCAAACATTTGACCCAACGTCAAATGCCTTTTCAAAATAATTTCTCAATAAACTGAAATGCAAAAATAGGGTGTACGTGCTTGTACACACATTCAAGTACTTAGATTGTCGGTCGTACCTAGCTTGGGGACCCGACGCTTGACTTCCTCCTCAAAACATCTAATGATAAAACATATTCATTCTAGGTGCTATGAGGGACAAAAATGGTGGTTAGGATACCATTGTCCTCTCGACTCCCGAGTATTCTGATTATAGGTCATACTTAGTCAAGGGTCAGATACTTGTCTCCCTCTAAGTACCAATGATTATACTTGTCAAACTCTTTCGCAATTCAAATCTCTTTTGGATGAAAAAGAGTGGTTAGGATACTGATGTCCTCTCAACTCCCGAGTGTTTGGACTATTGATTGTATCTAGCCAAGGATCTGATGCTTGTCTTTGTATTAAAATTAACCCTAACCAACAATCAAATCAATTTTTTGCCTTAAGGCATCTTTCAAACCTTTTTAGAAATAACATGTTACTTTCGTTCTACCATGAACGACGCTTAAGTCTTCATCTATGAGCAAGTAATGTTTAACTACTAGAATGTGATCCAAGCGCATCCATTCTACCGCAAACAAATAAACACTTAACGTTCCCATGCCCGAGCATACAAGCAAGTGAACGTTAGCACGCGAACATCAACATTATTCATAAAAACAACCAAACAAATACTCCGTTTGTGAGCGGAACTACGAAGCTCTAATTTTCTTATTGCACTGATGAGGATACGTAGACACAATGGTTCGAATCCTTGGCGAGCACACTAATTTAAAAATTATATTCTCTTCCCATCTTATTCTTATCTCATCTCATTTCATCGATAGCAAGCAACGTTCAGATAAACAACATCCATATGCATTATACAAGTAAGTGGTTCCCATGGAGTACCATGGATGTGAGGGGTGCTAATACCTTCCCTTTGCATAATCGACTTCTGAATCCACTCTTGGTTACAAAGACCATTCTCTTTTGGGGTTTATCGCTATTTTCCCTTTCCTTCGGAATAAATAAAATCTGGTTGTGACTCTATATTTTTCGCGGTGCGACATGTTGTCAATTATAACGCGATGCCAATGTTCGCTTCTCTATGTTTTCGGTAGCAAGCGATATTTTTTACTTGAATGCGACTAAGTACCCTTTGCTAAAATCGACCAACCAAAAAACATTTTCTACAAAGAACTATGTAGCTTTAAACTCCTCATCACACCTGAGAATACATGGGAGTGAGACCTGCAATCTCATCAAGTACTCTAATAAAAATCTTTTTGAGACCCCTTTCCCTTTGAATCTTTTATCACCCAAAGAAAACAAATAACTTACGTTAACATTCTAATCGGAAATCTAACTAAATGATTCACGTTGAGTATAACGAGTGTGAGGGGTGTTAATACCTTTCACTCGCATAATCGACTCCTGAATCTGAATTTGGTTGCGACGACCATTTTTCTTTTTCTTTTAAGGATTTTATTAATATTTTCTCTTTCCTTTTGGAATAAATAAAGTTCGGCGGCGAATCTGTTATTTCAAACATTCGAGCGTTCGTGGCATTTTACGTTAATTAAGGATCTCGTATGCGACCAACGAATATGATGTAATAAAATTGGAGTATTCAATTGATTGCCTCATCTTGAAGCATTGATTGATTGCATTCCTCTCTTGATTTTGATATAGATCAAACTTTGGATCGATAATAATCTACCTGTAGAATTTTACGAGATTTAGGAGTCAATTTTCACAGATGTGCCACTGTTCCATTCTGGAATCAGAATTAGGGGAATATCAATGGTATCGAATACTTAATGAGTGGTGTTGATCTCCGATACGACAACGCATGGTGGATTTGCAAGACTAACACTCCAACGTCCAAGTTAGTTAGTAATTCTATATAAGTCTAATGAAAATTGATATCAGAATAATGTATCTTTATATCTGGTATGAAAGCTTTTATATGTTTGGTCATTTGAAGTGGATTGAACTTTGCCTTTTTGGATCTTTGGCCAACCTATGACACTTTCTAAAAAAAATTTATGCAAGATGTTTCCAATTTTTGGTAGATTTCTAATTCAACATGTTTCTTATTTTAATTTCTTCGGGAAACATGCATTAACCTTAGGTATTTCTCCTTTTCTTCCTTTTTTCATCTATGAGTTTTTACTTGCATTTGCACATAGAGAACCCGAAAAACCCATACGTAGAAATTCTTAGTAAAGCCTAGAAATTCTTCCACTAAAACCAATACGATTTTACTTTGGGAAAGTCAAGCTGACTAACCCCATAATTGTTTAAAATGTTATGGAAGACCCAAATGTGCAAAATGTTTGTTAGGGTTCTAGAGTGTCAATTCAATTGTAAGCATAATGTTGAAAAAGTGAAATGGTGGTTGGAAGAATAAGGCATATGCATGATTTATGGTTATCATTTTTCCCAGTGATGATGAAAGACTATTTCTAGGTGGATGATGAGATCTTAGGAATCCGGTTCTTCTAAACTTTTGAGAACAAGCTATAATTTACATGTCAGGACATGGAGATTAGAATTGACTCTCCCCAAAAGTGATATGAGAATTGATAGACAATTTGAGGTATGTGGCTTCCCATGTATCAAACATAAGTTAAGTAAAGCCTTGATCACAAAAAGAAAATTATTATCACATTTGTAAAATCACTCAATTATATGTTAAATTAAATAGAACGACATTGCAAGGTGAAAGAGAATTGTAAGTTTGTGGAGGTGAATAAAATCCATATTTTAATTGATCAAAATCTATGTGTTCTTAAAACTTTGTTCCACCTTAACTCGAGCTGAAGGAAGCACAAGAGAAAAGCTAGATGAATATTAGATTAAATTAAAACAATTGAAGGTACACTTACATTAATTAAGGATGAATGTTTTATCTTTATGAACCTTATCCATTATACTACATTAATGAATCAGAATTAGAAGGACTTTCAATTTTCCAACTGCATTAGATAATAAGTTCCTAAGAAACTTTGATTGAAAAATTGCACAACCATGATATGTTAACTTGAATACAAATAAAAACTGAGAAATGACACATTTTTTAGTACACAAATAGTCAAAAGCTACT
Organism: Lathyrus oleraceus; assembly: GCF_024323335.1. NCBI lineage: Eukaryota > Viridiplantae > Streptophyta > Magnoliopsida > Fabales > Fabaceae > Lathyrus > Lathyrus oleraceus. Next base: position 378,070,855 of record NC_066582.1, read on the forward strand.
TACACTACTAAAATCCCAACCCAATACCCTCTATCTTTGTCTACCTTTGTCTTCCGGACCCAATGCAGATATCTACAATGGTTACTCACTTTAGATTTCTCTACCTTTGTCTTCCAGACCCAATGCAGATATCTACGATGGTCTCTGCTTCGTCAAATCGTGTGGATATATATGATTGTTGATGTGCTTTTCTCTCTAGAGAGGCTTCATTTTTTCTCCAACCTATTTTAAGAAATAAGTAATAGACAGAACATGTATTAGATCAATTCACAGAACATGTGTTAGAAACAACTCAACGAGATCTACTAAAATTTTAAACACAGCCAGTGATACATTCAATGAATTTGTTGTAGGAGATAATTTATTGAAGCCAAGTTAACATCAACATGGGGTACCTCTATCGTCATATTGGGAAATCTTCATTGATGTCAATGATCATTCTTTTTCTATGCTCAATTGGTTCTTTGGTAAATTCCAATCTCTTACAGAATCATGAAGGACAGTGAAATGGCTATTGTGGTTGTAATTGTCTGCATCAATTGCACTTTTCCTAGTAAATGAGCAGAGGTTAACAGTTTGAAGATATTCAAGGATTCAAGTGGCCTGGAAGAATAGACAATAGTCAATGTACCTTGCTATTAAGACATGAGCTCTATCTTTTGCCACACAAGCCATAAGGCCTATTTCTGACTGATGTTGCAGGCACTTTAATGGCGAGTGGGAAACCTTTGCAAATTTTCAAAACCTTCATTTAAGTGTAAGTAAATATGGTTAGTAGTACATCATGGGATTATGACTCAAGCAACGTTTTATGTATACGACGTACCTAATTATTTGAAGTGCCGTACAGCATACCCAAAGTCGCACCACGTACCGAAGAGAATTGCGAAATGTGCGACTATAGTTGAAACTGAAACCCTTCATTTTATGCATGGACTGTGATGCATTTCGTTAGCCTTGATTCTCATCGATGGTGAACAAATGTTGAGTAGCAGGCTGGCTAGCTGAGGAGTTCGTGTGGATGTTGTCGCCTTTTTTTAGGGTGGCGTTAGAATTGTTATGTTCGAGCTTCTTTGTATTGAGAAAGGGACCTCGATTTCCACTTGCCCCTCTCAAATCATGTAAGTGGTGCGCGATTCAAGAAGACATGATTGCAAGAAATGAAGGTTACAGTTTTGACTATGTTCAGAATTCTACACAAATGCCAAGAAATGTAATTTTGTGGATACAAAATATTTGCACCAACACCTTACTAATGTGATAGCAACAAACAAGTATTATGATGAGTATTAGGAGAGAAACGAGATGTTGTTGTTGAGTAGTTACCTAAATAATCTTGAACAGTGCAACATTACTAGAAAACAAAGAAACATTAGTTGGGACAAATGACAAACCTTTATCTTCCTATTTCAAACAAGTTGCATCCTACATATACAAAATTCATCTTTGAATATCTGCATAGAGAGAGTAACCAACATTCATTCAAGCAGGGGAAAAAGGTGAAACCATCAAAGGGAATGAATCATATGTTGAGCCCCTAAGACTCCTGCAACACTAGCCAATACTGGTAGCTGAAACACAGACAATGTAATTACTAAATTTGGACAAAGGAATAACTCATATAAGATATATAATGTACCATCAGGATGCTGGTCTCCAAATTGCATGACTGCATCCAACCAAAACCAAATTAAAAATAGAAACATTAATTGCAAGATTAAGAGAATAAAATAACTTATAAGGCTTGTTTTACAATAACTACTGTTAGGATCTGAATGATATACATCCTAACAGACCTCGTCTGCTTGAGTACCAATCCAGATGGAGGAATCTTTAATCTTTTCATATAATTCAAATTAAAAACTGAAGCAAGGTTATGGAACTTCACAAAATTCAGCTTTTTTCAACTTATCAGAAACTTCACCTCTCTCAAATTTTTCCATCAACTCACTAACTAGTCCTTCTTCAGTTAATGTAACTGTGTCACCAACTATCACAATATTTCTTTTCTTCTCCCTCAAAAAGAAGATCAAAAACAAGTTTAACATCTTCTTTACAAGATTGTAAAGGAGTATATACTCTTAGTTTCTTTTGAGGAGAAAACAGAACTGAACCATAACAACTCATAAACATAAACATCTACCGTTATTCAGCATCTGTTCACAACTATAAAACTGGATGATTGCAAGGACAGAAGCATAGTTCTAAATATTCACAAACAAAATCACTTTAAACATCTGCGGCATAACACATATTGACACAAATAATAAGGATAAGATAGACAAAACACATATTGTCATAGTATAAACCATTTTAAGTTGTAAATCATTATTAATGTATGCATAGTTGTACGGTACGAGTTACAGTCATGGGAAAATGAAGATAAAGCCAAGTTGAACATCATTTGATTTAATTTTAAAGTTGTGCATGGATGTCTTTAACATTTAATCTATTTTGAGAGTATAAATTATTTCACTATGTGTAGGAAGTTCCACAATATTTTGCGAAACTTAGTTAAAGTGGGTTGTGTGTTAAAACATGTTTTTGTGATCTGGATAGTGTATAGGATGTGGTTCAGAAACTTTTGACGACAATAATCCTTTTAATCGATTAGTTTTATGACCACTAGCCACTACATGAAAGTGTGTAAGAGTAGTGAATTATGACCAATAGCCATCAGAGAGAATTATGGTGGAAATAATGTTTCAAGTTTGTTTTATAATATTTGTTTTGGGCATTTTGTGTGCATGAAACATTGTGACATGTAACAGTTAATTTGAACAACATAACTTTTCGAACGAGTATATACTTGTAGCTTCTTGCAAAGAAAAGCAGGCTTCCATATAAGGCTTGGTTCAACAACTCTTTGGAGAGAGAGTTAGATTTATTATTCACAATTCACAGGTGCATTTAAATGAATCATATACCAATTAAAATTAATGGTATAATATGTGTGTCAAAAAAACAGCAAAGAAGAAAGAACCATAATATGTGTGTTTCAAAAAGCTATCACAAATACAAAGTCTGTTATATAAACTACAAAATCAGAACCTAGCTAGAATTTAACTAAATACTCATTTGACATACAAGACATGCTCTCCTAACCTTGAGTTTCTTTGTAATGCAATTTTGGTAAAAATACACGAGAGCTTAAATGATTTGAATATTGCTGATGAATCTCAAGCCCTTGTTAATCTTACTGGTGGAAAAGGGAAAGGTGCCTACAATAACAAATTGAACTTTCTGTGGAAGGAATCATCATATGGCTGATGTGTGCTTTTCTAAGCATAGATGGTTCTACTCTAAACAAGGAATGTTCTACTTGATGGTTCTACTTGAAACCAATGAATTAGACAACAAAATTTTTGTTGATTTTGACTCTGAAGAAAAACATGTCCCCTCTTTAAACAGTGAAGAGTACCTGACATTGAAGTCTTTCCTCTGAGTATTCATTCAATTTCACACAATTTTTGAAGGAAATGAATACCTTGTGCTCTTCTAGTAGTTCATTGATAACACGAGAGATGACGACGGTCTCCAAGGATGTGCAGTTGGTGACGTCCAACACTTGAATAGATGGTGGGAGTTCTGGTAGAGACTAAATGCTCATGCATTTGCACAAGCCAAGAGAATCTGGCTGTGAAAGATGCTTAATGCTTATAGGAACGTTCTTCACATTGATTCCGCTGAGTGATAAATAATATAATAATCTTAACAGAATGTTGTTGTTGTTGCGAGGTAGATCAATCAGATCACAACTGTTGTCCAGACAAAAGTATCCTAAAGAACGCCGGCCATTCGATATGTCAAGTAGCATGCAATCAGAAAGTACCAGATGGCCAAGAGATTTCAAGCATGAGAACTCATTTGGAAGATATCTAAGGTGCCCATCATAGCTGCTCAGCTCCAAGTTCATAAGACTTCCAAGGTACTTAACTTATGGCTGCCGCAATTCATTGATAGCAATACATCATCTTAAATCCAACTATGTCATTTTTGTAGATATCACAGAAAATTCCTTGAGACTTGAGCAGCCATAGAGCTCGAGAATTCGCAGAGTTTAAAGAGGAATTGCTTATAAGACTCTTGAGCTTTTTGCACCAAACCTGGATTAAATTGACAAGATTTTGGAGCGCTAAAGTAGATGTATGAACATGACGCAGCCTTACACGTCTAGAGAGGTGAATGTATTGGAGATGTGATACCATGGAGAAATCAGGAAGCTCTATCAAGTGCTCACAACAGCTGAGGTCCATTTTCTTTAAATTAATTAGATCCTGTAACAAACCAAAAAAAAACTTTGATCACATATTATACAATGTATAAATTAGTTTCATATATTTCAAGCCACAAACCTACACTACGTCCCATAATCTTTGAACACGGCTGTTTGGCATGTAAGGCTCAACAAGTTTCTCAGGATAAAAAGCCGACGGTAGAAACTTCAAAGGATATGCACTACAATGCAGGTGCCATAATTTATTAGACAAAGGCTCAAGACCAGCAGGAAGGGAAAAATTAGATCTCTCACCCAAACGAAAGTAGAATTTGAGTATGTTGCAAGAAGATGCAAGGACATGGAGAGTGTTTCAAAATCTGTTGCTGATGAGAAAAGGTCACAAAAGCTTCAAGGCATTAGCAATTAGCATTATAACCATTACAATGACTGTACAACCAAGAAACATACAATTAAGAGATGTTAAAACTATAAGAAAAAAAAACAAGAAAACAAGAAGTAAAGAGTACATATATGACTTGAGATAGATCACAATTGTTACACCATCACTAATTCTTCTCCATTTTCAGAACTCAGACTCAATGACTCTTCTATTCATGCACAACAAACAATAGAAAATTTTAAAGATTTAGAACCCTCCTGAACCCTTGAAAAGGGTGAAGAAGTATAGCTGGTACATAAAACAAATATGAAATGAAATCATAAAAAATAAAAAGTAAAGATAAATGCAATGAAATCACCTGTGTTGCATCCTTGGTTGATCAAAATTTGACAAAAAGTTCAAACCTTGTTAAACATGCAATCTTGCTTGAATTTAATTTTGTTTTCTCAAATTTACTAAGATTAGCCTAACCGAATAAATAATTGAGTTACTGTGGTAAAATTAATTGGCAGAAGTTTCCTGATTATTTATTAGGCTCACAGCTACTGTTGTAAAATTAAGTGGTGGAGGATGCTTCAAAACCGCCGCAACTCTACCACAAGTTGCAGCTACAGAAAATACTCTATAAGTCCAAGTATATTTCTAATAAATGATAGATAACAAGCTAAACAACATGCACCTAAACTTCATGGGACTAAACAACCACAATATGCAAACACCGGGACTCAGACAAAATCACTTTAATCCAATTCTTGGTGCAACACATATTGACAAAGAAAAAGGAAGTGAAAGCAACAAACAATATTGTAAGTTGTTCAGTAGTTACCTAAATAATCTTGAACATTGCAACATTACCAGAAAACAAAAAACCATTAGTTGGGAAATGACAAACTTTTAACTTTTTATTTCAAAAACAAGTTGCATCTCTGAATATGTGCATAGAGAGAGTAACCAACATCCATTCAACCAAGGGAAAAAGGTGAATCCATCAAAGAAAATGAAATATATATTTTACCTTTGAGTTCCATCTGAATGCCATACAACCTGACATACTTGTCACCTTGAGTACAAATCCAGACAAAGTAATCTTTAACATTTTCTTATCTTCATTGCTTCTCATATTTACCATAGAATCATAACTAGTAAGAATCATAAAAGCATGCTTACGTGACCCATAAGCTATAATCCATATTAAGATCCCACACCTTCTCCATTGTAACAAAATAGTTGTTACTTTCCATAATCCATCCAACCAAACAAGCATATAATAATTGATAGAGACAAAACGAAACAAAACCTTTACTGTTATTTTATCATTAAAATGAATGTTTTATAGGCCTTGCCTAATGGACTAGTGAAGGACAACATAAACATCTACCATTATCCAGCATCTGTTCACAACTATAAAACTGGATGACTGCAATGACAGAAGCATAGTTCTAAATATTCACAAACAAAATAACTTTAAACATATGTGGTGTAACACATATTGACACAAAAAAACAGGTTTGCACACAAAGACAGAGCACATATATGTTTTATGTAGAACCTATACTAACAAATAAAACTCCAAGACACATGATGTATCATAGGTAATAGCAACCCAACAAAAACTTACCTCAGAGGGCTTGAAGGAATTTGTGGTAATCCCAGCGAATCAAACCTAAACATGGAAAATCATCAAACCTAAACATGGAAAATAACAAGAGAAAGGAAACAATTTTATAAATCAAGAACACATGAATATATGAAAATTAAACATTGGCGCGACAAAGTGGACAAGTTTTCTTAATGTTGATCCATTTTTGAATGCAGTCGGTATGAAAATCATGAGAGCAGCGCAGCCGAATTGGCATGGAAGAACCATTAGACAAGTGAACAAGACAAATGCAACAGATGGATTCAGCATCTGTTGTTGATGTTGTGACATGTTGACAAGTATCTTGAGCACCAGAAGCTCTAGTATTTTGAACACCGATCACCACCGGGGAAGCTCTAGTATTTTGAACACCGATCACCACCGGAGAAGCTCGAGTATTTTGAACACCGATCACATTTGGAGAAGCTCGAGTACCATTGTGGTGGTGGTGGTGATGGTGGCCCGTTTGATGATTAATTGACCATGATGGATGATTCCTTGATCTTCTTGGAACATTGCCGATATGAAAATCATACAGAACAGTTTCATCTACCACAGACACTGTTGGTGAAGTGAATCTTGATGAAACACTGTTGTGGTTGTGAGACATTAATCTTGTTGGAACATTGTTGTGGTTCTGAGACATGTTGGCGATACGAGAATCAAAGAGAAGAGCTTGGTCTATCACAGTCCAAGGCGGTGTTGTTGTTGTTGTTGTTGGTGGTGGTGGGTGGTGGCTGTGAGACATGGTACGAGAATCAAAGAGAACATACACAGGTAACATGTTGTGGCGATGATGTTGTTGACCTAAATCAACGATAGCAACATCATCTACAATTGAAAGTGGTATCAACATTCTTGAAACCGCAAACAACACAAATTCACAGAAATAATCGCAGAGTGTTGAATTAGAGAGAGTTAAGAGATGATATAATGATAGCGGGAATGGTTATTTATAGAAGCTATTGTTGATACTTTTTTTGTGACCGTTATGATGCGAGACGAAACAAATTCTCAGCAAAAACAATTTTTCTTAAGGATTTTTCATTAATGAACAAGATTTTTAAGGATTTTGTCATTAATGAAGCAAATAAGGATGTCTTGAATCACAAGATTTCAATCTCAACTTTAGGCCTCATCATCAAATATTGGACCAAATAAAAAAGTTAATAAATAATATGAAAATTATATCCGACACCTCTAAAATAAAACATGACACCCCTATATTTTTAGATTAAATGACTAAAATACCCTTTTAAATAAAAATGTGAAATTTTAAAAGTAAAATTAAATATTTTGATTTTTCAAAAAAAAATTTAACATTTTGAATTTGAGGAGAATCACACTGAAATTATCATGACTAAACTTTTTTGGGATAGTCTTATATCTTGTTGTATTTGATTGGAATATTTCTATGAACTGTGACATACTCAGAATAATCAGTATTAAATAATCTAAATGTCACGGGGTTATTTGATTAAATTCTACAATTATACTATCTTTTACCTCCAAAATATATAGAAACTCTAGAATTAATCTAACATGTATGAGACTTTTTAAGAAAATAAAATAGCTCATAACTAATTTCTCAAACAACCTTTCAACTTTACCTAAAGTATGAAAGGTGGTTTGATCCACATACGTTGTTGGAATTATGATCTGTTGTGCAAGGACTTTGTATCTCTATTGTTGGTTCGCATTTGTAAACTCAATTACATGTGTGTTTGATTTTGCTATGTATTCTCTTTTCCATTATTTCGGAAATATGATTTCTTTAGATTATATATTTTTAGACAAACATTCTTGTACTTGTTGGATCATATGTGCGTTCGATGTTAATTGAATTATTTTATTTTATTGTTATTATTTAATTGTTTTTTATCTTAATGCTTTTTATAGATTGACGAATGAATGAAATGATATCCGATGAGTAGGGATTTATGGATGTTACTCTAGTGATCTGATCTAGGGCAATTATTCAAATTAATAATTAACTAGGACCATGTAATTATAAGTTGTGACTTTTGAATTAATAAATTTAGAACATCTAATTTAACTCTGAATTGACCTAAAGAATTAAAAAATTATTGTATAAATTAGTGAGTTGTACACCAATGGGTGCAGTGACCGTGTTAATTCGTCATAATACTTTAACATATTATAAATTTGATTAATGCACGGTTCATCAACAAGTATGAGTAGGGAAGTCGAAAGTAGAGTCTCATGATATTCAATGTTCTCTAGTCAAAAACTCCTCAAACACATCATTACAAAATCAGAAGAAAAAAAATTAGGGCATGCCATTATAAATTTATTTCCTGATTTTAAATCGTGTTTTGAATTTCAGTTTTATATCTAATAACACTTATCTTTGATTTTTTGAGATTAAATAAATTGAGATTTAGGTTTTATTTATTTATTTGACTGACCTAATTTAAGTATTTGAATCTGAATGAATCTGGATATGTGATAATGTTTAATACAAGTTCATGAATTTGGATTAATGAAGATGATGCATATTTTTAGTGTCAAAGAAAGTGAGGATGGTTGGATATCTATTTCAATATTATATTATACATTCTAAATAAAAACTAGATTGTTTGATTCAATCGGATCTGATTCTAGTCCAATTGTCCTTGAAAACCGCAATATCAGAAAACCAGAAACAAACTAGAAAGAAATCTCTTGCATTGTCCACGGAAAGAAATCTCTTGCATTACACATTGTCCGCGGAAAGAAATCGAGGAGTGATAGGGAGATTTAAGACTTTTATAAAAGAAAATGAAATTAAAAATAGTAATGAGGAATAAGAATTTAGAAAATAAGAAATATAATACAGTCCAAATAAATTCCAAAAATGAAGAAAGTGCAATGGCTCTCTATCAAGAATGTTGAGACTAGAAACGAGGCTGCTGAGATTTTAGCCCATGTAAAACCAATGCACTTATAATTTATAATTTATAAAAAGAATTAAAAAACTAATACGTTTGGCTTTTCTTTAAAACGTTACTTTTTTTTTCTTTCTGAAATGCGTATGCTACTTTTCTTATCATGTATATATTAATTAATTTTGTTTATAAAAGCTTCTACATTAGTTATTTATTATTTAAGGAAAATTGATTTAAAAAAATACATATATTAATTTATTTATTTTATCAAAAAACGTATATTTTATTCCTTTAAGTAATACCAATTCAATAGTATGTTGTTAACATTGAATGATTTTAAATACTTTCAGAATACACTTAATATTTTACATAATAAAAAATATTAATATTAATTAATTGTTAAACTATATAAAAATTAATAAAAATATATTGACTAATAACTATCGATCCAACCTCGATAGGATGATAGTTGAAGTTTTTTTTTAAAATAATCAAGTATTTTAATTTAATTTTAAAAATAACCACTATTTCAAATTATTTATCGGGATAATCATGTTTCATGCACACGTCTAAAGCATGCGTCAGCTGGACTGACGTGTGCATTTTGCCATTGAGCATAGGCGTCAATACCATTGACGCATGCATGCACTGAAGCCAGTGCAATTGGCGCATACTTACTATGTATCATGTGTATGTGTCATTGCATGTGGTACATGTTGTATATATAATTTTTAATTTTTTTTAATATATTTTATACTTATAAATAAATAAAATAAATAGGAAAATGAAAAATAATTATTAATATTATGATAAAAATTAAAATACATAACAATTGACAAGAAAGTCAATGACCCGTCCGATTGAAATGCTCTTTTGTTCCACATCCTGGTGCATCCTGCCTTCGAGGTCTCCCACGATTTCTCTGAGGTGTTTGGGGTTTTTAAGTGTTAACATGATGCAATGGTGGCTGGTGTGAAGGTCTGGTGGAAGGTCCAGCGATATTTGATAAATTTGTCATCATTTCTCCCCGATAGTTTGGGGTGTTGCCGTCAACGACGTTGCCGTAATTGAGTTCGATGCCCATGTTGTCGTAGTTTGGTCGTTGTGGTTGGGTGATTTGTGCACGGTATGGTTTCCCGAATTAGGACATTGACTTGTTTTGGAAACGAAGCAATGGTTCTTGTGGTGTAATAAAGTCAAGCAATGGTTAGGTGTTGTGACGATGGGATGTTCGGGTGTTCATAAGTGGGGGGCTATGATGGGATGCGGTTGAATCGTATGAATCAGTCAGGCTATAGACAGATGTGGTAGCTGTATATGGTTGGTGGTGGTTAGGGTTTGTTTCCTGGTTTTTAGTTTGGGTGTGTGGCATGAATTGATTGTGAGGTTGGGTGTTTGGTGGTTGGGTATATATGGTAGGGTGATGGTGTGAGGTTGGTTGTTGGGTGTGGGTGGGTTGACATTGTTCTTGGGCGGGGATTTGTTGTTGGATGTTTGATGACGAAGCTCATTGGCGTGGATCAATAAAATACCTTAGCTCAAACACAAACTATGGCGTTGTAACCAACCTAAACCATGCCATATAATATTGAGTTGGTCTAGCACCATGTATGATTGGTTTGTTTAAGATGTATTTTTTTCGTTTCCTCCAATGACGACACATCTCTTTTGCGAAGTCTCTCCAATCGGAATAGTCCCATTGACCATCGACTCTTTATTGATGTCAATCTTCCAAACACGTCGGAGGTTCTGAAATTTATTGTTCCATGCCGAACTACAGTTTTACACAGTCACTCTGGTGCATCTCCACAGTAGTGAACCAGATAATTGGTGTTTTTGCTGTCCAAACTGTAGCATCATCATGGTTAACCTGATGATCAAGATCCAGATACGGCCTCCAGATAAACTGTATGAGAATTTGACATGATTAGAGGATATGTAATTGGATAATTTTTTTAATCAAAAGTAGAGTTGTTTAGTAGTAATACATCGTCTGGTCCAATGTGGTATAAAAGGTTGCGATAGACTACTACAGCGTGTTTGGGACACTTGTTGTAGTCCATCCCCTTAACTGACCACCTAGATCGAAAAAGATTGAAAATATATTAGTTACAGTTAGTTGTAGTATAAAGTCTAACAAATTAGAAGATTTAAGATAAATTTACTTTTTTGCGTAGGGGAATGTGAATGGCTTCTCGTTGACCGGGGTGAGTCACGACATTCTTGACCAATCTCATGCTTGTAGCAAATAGACACAAGAATAAAATGCACAAGTATTTTTTTTGGCATTTTTACACAACGAACTATATAGATGGGACAAAATAATTGAACCCCAAGTATATGTGCCTACTTTATTTATGTTTCGTAACAACGGCAAATACATAATATTTATCGTATTACCAGTACTTTCAGGAAATAAAAAATTACCAATAGAATCATAATATGACATTGAGCTTTAACTATCTTTTCATACTCAGTAGATTCTTCGTTTAATGTTATACTTGAATAATATTGTTTAAGATATTTTAAATTAATACCCTGACCCCTAGGTTGACCTGAAGTTTGTCCTATAGTTGTGTCTTCACACAAAGAGGCACCCAACAATTCATCGCATATAGAGTTATCTTGGTTAACTCTACCATTTACGGCTTTACCATTGATAGGTAGACCTAAGAACATGTATATATCCTCAAGTGTGACGGTACACTCACCGAAAGGAATGTGAAATGTGTGGGTCTCGGGTCTCCATCTTTCTAACAAAGCAAGAATAAATTTGTAGTCAATTGAGTATGAGACTATGTTGAGTATATTACCAAAACCGCATCCTCGAAGATATGGTTCTATCAAAGGATCGTGTGGTACATATTCATGTACACGACATCGAAATCTCTTTGGGTCCTAACAAAAGATAATTAAGAAATAAGTAAGAATAAGTAATAAACAATAAAGACATTTTGTTAGGAAATAAGAATAAGTAATAAACAATATAGAATAAGTAATAACATACAAATGTCAAAATATTATCGATTGTTCCTCGATGTTCATCACCCAGGGTCATTAGAGACATATTGTTGCATATAGGATTAGTGTTGCATGAGCGTTGCAGATAAGATGAGTGTTGATATGTGAACACACACATTAGTAAGGGTGCATGAATGTCTTTTTGCATGTGATGTATGTGAACACGCACCATTGGTAAAGGCGCATGTGTTAGTCCTTTTAGGGCAGGGGAATCCTGCATGGAATCATGCAGGGCGAATACCTTGTCTTATTATGGCGTATGCATTATTTCCTAAGACCATGTGGCGTTGATAAGGGCATATACGTTGGACGGTGAAAATGGAATCATGCAGGGAATCGTGGCAGAGATTCTTGTAGTTTGAACCCTAGGCTTATGCATGCAAGATTCTTCGTATAAGCCACTGCAAATGGCGCCTAAGTTATATTCATATAGCATGTGCCAGTCCCTTTGGCGCATACATTGATTTATGGTTATTCACCATTTACCCTATTTAACTGCATGTTAATACGTGATCAACGCACTCAGCATCAAACACTAAACTTGCATCTTACAAAAATGTCTTCATCACAACATTACATGATCAATACTCATACCGATGGTGAAATATTTAAGTGTCAGTTATTCGGTTTTTGTTTTTGTAACACAGAAGTAACTCGGTTTACAATAAATAGACGATCAAAATTTTCACATTTGAAACAAAGAATAGAAAACAAATTACAGTGTAGTCAAGTGGGACAAATCATCTACAAAAATCTGGTGTTTTTTACAAAAAACCAAGTAAAGTTTTATCAGTTGAAGATTCGAGATGATGACGATGTTCACCATATGTTTCTCAGTTATGAACAATCTGGGTTCAATGATATTGAGTTATATATATTAACATAACAAAACCAATTGTCTCAGTTTGTTGATTCATCACAAGTGTTTTGTGAAACTGATGACGACGGGCAAGTTGAAGTCGATGTTGTTTACGAGGAAGAAGAAGAAGATGAGTTATTGGTTGATGAAATGGTAAATAATGAACGGTCGACCACTAGCAAGAGTCATTACCAGCTAGTCATGTATATTGTCTACCTCAACACATGACAAGCTTGAATTTGGGTGCAAATGAACTTTCGTCAGATATATTTTACAATCCTTATGTGCAAATTCAAGGATCATTGAAAGAAGAAGAAAATTTTCGCACAAAAGAAGACTATGTCAGAGTCATTAAAAAGTATCACATGGAATTATCAACTGATTATAGGGTTGATCGAAAAAATGCAACGAGGTATAAGATTTATTGTCGAAATGAGCTATGCATGTTTCGGTTGTCAGCATCTTACTGGAAGAGGAGTGATTCTTGGGAGATAGGTTTTATGGGTCCATTTCACACATGTTTAATCACGAACCAATGCAGGACCATCGCAAACTCAGCTCTCAGTTAATATGCGATGAAATTTTGGTTGTCATTAGCGACAATCCATCATTAAAGGCGAGTACAATAATCTCGCATATTGTTACACAATACAATTATACCCCATCATACAGAAAGGCATGGATATCTAGGACTAAGGTAGTTGAAAAAGTGTTTGGAATTTTAGAGGAGTCATATAAAGAACTTCCAAAATACTTGGTGGCACTTAAGCATTATGCTCTAGGGACCATTGTCAATTTGGAAATGTTGTCGGTGTATACCCCAGACGAGACTTATGTTAGTGGTAATGTCATATTCCACCGACTCTTTTGGGTGTATCAACCATGCATCAAAGATTTTTCTTTATGTAAACCTATTATACAAATTGATGATACATGGTTGTAGGGGAAATATAAAGGAACACTACTGATGGCAGTGACACAAGATGACAACAACAATATTTTTCCAATCACCTTTGCACTAGTTGAAGGGGAGATTGTTGGAGGATGGATTTTTTCCCTAAAAAATCTCCAATTACATGTTGCTCCTCATCCTAGCTTATGTTTAATCTCAGACATACACCCTTCAATTGTGAGTGCCTATAAAAACATTGATAATGGCTGGCAGGATCCTCCTTCGATGCATGTCTACTGCATTAGACATATCGCTCAAAATTTCATGTGGGAGATCAAAGACAAAACGTTGCAGAAGAAGGTTGTCAATGCAGGGTATGCATTAACAGAACCTTCTTTCAAACACTATCGCGAAGACATTAGATTGTCAAACGTATATGCAGTAAGATGGATAACAATATTCCATTGGAGAAGTGGACTAGGGCATACAACAACGGTCAATGATGGGGCCACATGACAATAAATCTTGTGGAATCAATGAACTTTGTCTTCAAAGGCATCTGAAACCTACCTATAACCGCTTTAGTGCAAGCAACCTATTTTAGGCTAGGGGTGCTGTTTAAGATCAGACGTTCCAAATGGAGTTTAGTGTTACAATCTGGGCATAATCGTACTAACTGTCCCAGTATTGGAACAAGCACAACAAGATAATTTTAATTGTAACTCTTTTGATTTATATTAAAAACAACATTCATTTCATATGATAAGCAGAACAAATACAATAATTAAACAACAACAGAAGAAACTACAACAAATAAAGTAGCATCACAAACAAATACAACACATATACAACATAGCAATGTGATTACAACCATCAAAACAATTTTGTGAGTATATATCATCTTGTGAACGTCTCTATCAGTTTTAATATTAACCCAGAAACGTACTTTTCCATTTTGGTTGAACGTCGTATCAAACCATTGAATTCTTCTGATCCTTTCACCATCTGCAATTTCTCCATCTAACCAACGGTTCAAGATCCTGTTAAGATGTTCGAACGTATCTACATTCTAAAGTCGGATCTTCATCGGAGATTGCACTGTTGAAAAGATAAAATCGACATTTCTCTTGTGAATATAAGGACACAAGTATGAATATGAAGACATTTTAAAGAAAATTGAAGGAGATTGAAAGAAAATGGAAGGAGAGGGTAAAAAGGTATGTGAAAAATAATGGGATGATGATGATGTGTATTTATAGATGGAGTGGTAGAGTAGTAGCCACATGCATTGACGAGTATACATAGTGGACTATGCATGCACCATTGCATGTGACACCTACACATGCATGCACCATTGGATGTGGCATCAATGAATAATATTTTCATTAGATGCGCTAATGCAACTGTCGTCTAGGTTAGATGTTCTTTGAAAAGTGATTATTTTGATAAACATTTTGAAAAAATGATTATTTTAGAATTTTAATTAAAAAATTTAAAAAAAGATTCATGGATCTTTTATCCTTAAACCCTTATATGCACCGGTTTAATGTCTCGTTCGATTTAATTGCATTGATATTTCTTTTATATTTTTGTACATTTTTTGTGTAATGTATAAATTGGACAAGAATATATATTTGATATAATAGTTTGAAGACTCATTTTCAAATTATTATTTTTTTATTGGGTTAAATACACTTTACCCCCCTGTAATGTTAGCGAGTTTAGGATTACCCCCCTGGTAAAGTTATTTTTTCAATACCCCCCTTATGTTATGTAGATTCCTTCATAGAACCCCCTAATATCCAGGTGGCATGGAATCTTGGTTTTTTATTTCAGACGTGGCTTTTTAATTTTTTTATTTTCACATGTGAATCTTCATTAGGTCTCCAGCATGGCATAAACTAGAAATTAGGGTTCCAAATCCATCCCTCTCTCTCTTCGTGAAATCCATCCCTATCCCAAATCCATCCCTCTCTCTCTTCGTGAAATCCATCCCTACCCCAAATCCATCCCTCTCTTCATCTTCGTCCGTGTCCCCTTCATCTGGGTTATGGGTGGCAGCAAGGCATCTTCCACGAGTGAAGTTGGAAACGGCTTACCAAGATGTGGATGCAATGAAACCATGAAGTTGTTGGTCTCCAAGTCAATTGAAAACCCCGGTCGCAAATTTTGGAAATGCAGGAATAATATGGTGAGCAATTTTGAAGCATTTTATTATTTTGAGTTTGATTTCGAAATTAATTGTTGGTGGTGTTTGTCTCAAATTGCAGAATGGGTGCGGTTTATTTTTGTGGGATGATTTGGTCAGTGAGTTTGCAGTGAAAGAAACCAATCCGTCCGGATGCCGCCAATGTGAAGTCAACAAGGCTTATTTGATTGAATTTGCTAAAGAGATTGTTAAGGAGATAGATTGCAGAGTCGGAAAGCTTAACAAGTTAGAAAAACTGAAGAAAAAGATTGCAATGGAAAAGAGGAAAAATTTATGGTTAATGTTTGTAATTGGTCTGTCATGGATGTTGATAGCAGCTATGGTTAAGTTAGTCTAATGAGTCTGTCATGTAATTGTTATGTCATTAGTGTTTTTCAGCAATGTAATGTTGAACTTGTAATGTGTTCATCAATGAAATGTAATCTGTTCATCAATCTTAAACTGTCAGTGCAACATCATTATTTGATTAAACTTTCAGCATTCAATCTACCAATAATGACAGAAAAAAGTTATATCATAATGAAAGAGCAAAATTGCAAAATCATCAGAAAACTACAGAACAATTTTATAGTCAGTAATTCTAAAGAAAATATGACATAGTAAACATATAAATAAATTGAAATATATTAATGTAGTCTATCTCTTAAACTTTTTCAGTGCAGAATTCAAGGTGAATGTAATTAAATACTTTGGCTTTTTCTTTAGGTCCTGCAGAATTCATGGTTTTGTTGTAAGATTAGTGCACAGACTAGCCATGGCTCTCTGCAGAATTCATGGTTTATGAAAAACAAGAAAAAAATGTGACAGACTAGCCATTGTGTTTTATAGACAATACACACCAATAATGTTAAACTGATACATTAGAATTGATCATCACAGTAAGTGCATAGGTTGGCATTTGACAAAAAGCTCCAGAGTCTTGATGCCTTGGTTTATTGATTGATGTATAGTGCTGCCATTGTCATGAACATGCTTTTATGGTTTTGGCAAAGATAACCTTGTTTGGTATCATGTTCTATATATGGCCATTTGAATGCTTGGAATTGTGTTGAAGAACTTAGACCTTTTTTCCTGTTGTGTAAAGACTCATGTCCCTTTGATTGTTTTTCCTGTACTGTACTGACATGAAGTTACAACTCCCAGCTTGCACTTCTATAGCATGCCAGATTACATGAAATGTTGGAGTAACAGATGGCCTGCACTTGGTTTAGAATTGATAGGTATGATGATCTTGGTCATGCTGCAGGTTTGGCTGCTTCGAGGCCTTGGTTGGCTGGCAGATTCATATCGCAAGCATGGTGTTTGCATGATTGTAGGTCAAATTATATGGTATGCTACAAGTGTAACTTGGTCTTGTGTTTGTTCTGATATAGGTGAGGCATTGTTTGGCATTAGTTGCAGCATGAATTATTAAGCATGAACTTGGAAAGGTTTTCGTCATGTTCTTGACTTGGATTGCTGCAGCCTTCTAAACTGGACCTATTGTATGCTGCGGAATTCATGGTTTTGTTGTAAGATTAGTGCACAGACTAGCCATGGCTCTCTGCAGAATTCATGGTTTATGAAAAACAAGAAAAAAATGTGACAGACTAGCCATTGTGTTTTATAGACAATACACACCAATAATGTTAAACTGATACATTAGAATTGATCATCACAGTAAGTGCATATGTTTGTTACAAAAGGATTACAAAATACATGTCTTCAAAGATCAGTTGGCATTACAAAAGAGTTTTCCAAAAGGATTACAAAATACATAGCAGAAACATAATAATCAGTCCCTCATTTTGAAGTGGGTATGTCTTCATTTTCTGGTAGGGTAATTGGTTTGTCACTAGATATTCCTTCACCTGTTATGGGTCTTTTAAACCAACTCAACTTGATCCTCTCACTTTGCCTTCTTTTGATGATAGGTTTTTTTTCAACCCTTTTTCTGGATTGTTTTGTGATTGAGGCAGCCACACTAGATCCTGTTTGACTCATAATAGTTGGAACAGGCATATCAGTTGGAGGCTGTGGATCAGTTGGAACAGGCACATTTGTTGGAACAGTCATATCAGTTGCAGTTGGGGCAGGCATATCAGTTGCAGTTGGAACAGTCATATCAGTTGCAGTTGGAACAGAAAGATAGAGTTAAATACATACCTTCTGTTGATCAGAGATAAATACATATCTTCTATCCTGACCAATGTCCTCCATTAGTAGTTGTATAAACCATCTCCAACTCTCCTTTGTTTCATTTTCAACCACACCAAATGCCAAAGGGAAGTATTGATCATTAGCATCCCTGCCTACAGCAATAAGTAACTGTCCACCATACTTGGTCTTTAAGTGACATCCATCAACCCCCACAAATGGTCTGCATCCATGAATAAAGCCTTTCTTACAGCCATCAAAACAGAAATAAAATGACCCAAACCTTGGTTGTATGTGTAACACCCTTCTAAATACCCCCAAATTATTATAATTAAATACACATACATTCATCAGAGTAATTATGCCCCGAAGGGTGTCACACAATCATTTCACTACATTCATCAATTCTCCTGTCATGCTCATTTATTTAAATCAAAATAAGGTCTTTTGCATAATTCGCAGCGGAATCAAATTCAACATCAATGTAAAACATGTAACACTATACATGTAAATCATCCAACAACCAATATCAAATTAATTAAAACATTCCCTCCCGATGTTACATCTATCAGAGCATGACCCATAAGAACTACTCTAGACTCCAAGCATTAGCTTCTACTCAACTCATTTCTCGTTACCTGAAAAATAGGTGTAAGGGTGAGTTCCTCAATCAATATAATAAGCATTATAGAACAATATGTAATGCCAAGTAATTAACACATTAATTCACCCTAATCAGACTACGCAGTCAGCAACAACAATATTCGTTCAAATATCATACTCAACAGTAGATTCTCAACCATATTCAACATCAATAACACAACACACAATACACATATAATACTGGAATACATCCATTCATATTATATGCCATACATTCATTATGCAATGGGACTCCATGCATGCGGTACCGACTATTTGTGAACATATAGTTCAACCTCACCGTCCAAATCCAGGCACGGCTACCAAGCTCACTAGTCCCACTCATTTGAGACATAGTGACTCACTCACTAATTCCTCACCATGGGAATTAGCTACCACCCCAAATGGGCCATGAAATGCACGCTAATCACCTAGCATGCAAACATTCAACAACAACAATCAAATGATATACTCACTAATTCCTCACCATGGAAATTAGCTACCACCCCAAATGGGCCACAACATGCATGCTAATCACCTAGCAATGCAACATCAACAATAATCAAGAATAGACACATGCTCACACTCTAAGCCATAATACAGTCTATTCACAAACGTATACATTCACATCATCATGTATACCATCACACATTATCAACATAATTAATCACAAAAGCACATCATATCATGCCACCTAATCAACCACAGTATTAGCCCGCTCTACTAATACCTATACCACTCAAAACAACGGGAAATGATCCCTACAACATCATATCTCAGCTAAGTACATCACTCAGCCTAAACAACCAAAAACTGCACAACAACAGTTCAGGAAAATCCCAACTCTGCCCATACGCGTACTGTCCATGCCATACGCGTATTGCCCGAACCTGGCCAACTCCATACGCGTATTGCCCACTCTCATACGCGTATTGCGCATTTCCTCGCCCAACTCATACGCGTATCACCTATCCCATACGCGTATGCTACGCGTAACAATCTCCCCTTACGCGTACCACCAGAGACCAATTTACGTTCAAAATGTCATCTTTTTCTCCCATACGCGTAAGGCTTCCCCCCATACGCGTACCAACATCTCATACGCGTATTGCCTAGTGCCATACGCGTATGACCAGAAACCAGAGCTCACAGATCTGCAATGGCTTTCTCTGCTACGAGATCTACCCAATTCAACCTTCTACAGTCCAAATTACACAAAATAATCGTCCATATCATCTACACGAATCATATCCCATTCCTCTTCACCAATCCTAACATTATCTCTTCTAATTCCTACGAATTTCGTCAATTATAATCCAATTTTCGTTCCTCTCAACAGTTCACAAATTCAACATATATCATCCAATCATAGGTAAAACAATGGTCTATCACTACCCAGTACATATCATCCCATAATACCCGTTAATTGATGATAACCCCCCTTACCTGAGTAATTCCGGCAAATTCTGCGGCTTCAAGCTCTTCCTCTTCTCTTGCTCTGCCTTTTGCCCTTTTCCTCTTTCAGCAGCTTCTCTGAGTTTTCTTTTCACGTGAAAACCCTTTTTACCAAAAATGGGACTTTTTATTATTCCAACTTATTTTATTCCAATAAATAATTATTCCAATAATTATTATTCCAAAATAATAATAATAATCCAAACTTCCAATTATTCAATTAAATTAATAAATAAAATATTAATTTAAATTAAATAATTAGCTTATTTAAATTGGGGTGTTACAACTCTCCCCCACTAAAAGAGTTTTCGTCCTCGAAAACATACCTCAAGCGAACAACTCCGGATAAGACTCCTTCATCTGACTCTCGAGTTCCCAAGTCACATTGCCACCTGCTGGTCCTCCCCAAGCTACCTTCACCAAGGCAATCTCTTTACCCCGTAACTGCTTCAACTCTCGATCCTCAATCCTCATAGGTGATGTTTCAACAGTCAGGTTATCTCTCACCTGTACATCATCTACTTGGACAACATGCGACGGATCATGAATGTATCTCCTCAACTGAGACACATGAAAAACATCATGCAAATTCGCAAGCGACGGCGGTAAAGCGATACGATAGGCTACCTCTCCTATCCTCTCCAAAATCTGATAAGGACCAATAAATTGAGGTGTCAACTTCTTCGACTTCAAAGCCCGACCAACACCAGTTATCGGAGTAACACGAAGAAACACGTGATCTCCCTCTTGGAACTCAAGTGACTTCCTCCTCTTATCATGATAACTCTTCTGACGACTCTAAGCAATTCTCATCTTCTCCTGAATCATCTTAATCTTTTCCGTAGTTTGTTGAACAATTTCCGGTCCAACCACAGCACCCTCACCGGACTCATACCAACATAAAGGCGTCCGACATCTCCTACCATACAAAGCTTCAAACGGTGCCATACCAATACTCGAATGAAAACTATTGTTGTAGGTGAACTCAATCAAAGGCAAATAACAATCCCAAGCACCTCCCTTTTCCAAAACACAAGCTCTCAAAAGATCCTCTAGTGACTGAATCGTCCTCTCCGTCTGACCATCAGTCTGCGGATGATATGCAGAACTCAATCTCAGCTTAGTTCCCAAAGCCTTCTGCAAACCTTCCCAAAACTTCGATGTAAATCTAGGATCTCTGTCCGAAACAATACTTGACGGAATACCATGCAAACTTACAATCTTCTCAATATACAACTCGGCTAATCTCTCTAATGGATAATCCATTCTGATCGGAATGAAATGAGCCGACTTCGTCAATCTATCAACAATCACCCAAATGGCCTCAAAATTCTTACTTGTCCTCGGCAAACCAGAAACAAAATCCATACTGATACTATCCCACTTCCACTCTGGAATAGCCAACGGTTGCATTAGCCCAGACGGCTTCTGATGCTCAATCTTTGACTTCTGACAAGTCAAACAGGAATAAACAAAACTCGCAATTTCTCTTTTCATTCCCGGCCACCAAAACAACTTTTTCAAATCATGATACATCTTCGTAGCTCCAGGATGAATACTCAAACCACTACGATGTCCTTCTTCAAGAATACTCTTCTTAAGCTCAGTAACATCCGGAATACACACCCGACTACCAAATTTCAAAACACCATTCTCATCAACTCTGAATTCACCACCTTGACCTTGATTCACTAAAGTCAACTTATCCACCAAAAGCATATCAGATTTCTGACCCTCTCTAATCTCATCCAGAATACTACTCGTTAACTTCAACATTCCCAGTTTAACACTATTGTGGGTACTCTCACACACCAAACTCAAGTCTCTGAACTGCTCAATTAAATCCAATTCCTTAACCATTAACATAGACATATGCAATGATTTCCGACTCAATGCATCAGCCACCACGTTTGCTTTACCCGGATGGTAATTCAAACCAAAATCATAATCCTTCAGAAATTCTAACCATCTCCTCTGTCTCATATTCAGCTCTTTCTGATCAAATAAATACTTTAAACTCTTATGGTCACTGAAAACTTCAAATCTTGACCCATACAAATAATGCCTCCACAACTTCAGAACAAATACCACGGCTGCCAACTCTAAATCATGTGTCGGATAGTTCCTCTCATGAACCCTTAACTGTCTCGAAGCATAAGCTATAACCTGCTTATTCTGCATCAACACACCACCTAAACCCAACAATGAAGCATCACAATAAACCTCAAATAATTCCGACGAACTCGGTAATATCAGAATAGGAGCAGTAGTTAACCTTCTCTTTAACTCTTGGAAACCTCCTTCACATTTTGAGTCCCAAACAAACGCTTGCCCCTTTCTAGTCAACATTGTCAACGGTAACGCCAACTTAGAGAATCCCTCAATAAACTTCCTATAGTAACCTGCCAGTCCAAGAAAACTTCTTATTTCAGAAACTGACTTCGGAGCTTCCCACTTAGATACCGCTTCTATCTTAGAAGGATCAACGGCAACACCACCTCTGGAAATCACATGGCCAAGAAAACTAACCTCTTCTAACCAAAATTCACACTTCGACAGTTTAGCAAATAACTTCTTTTCTCGTAGAACTCCCAAAACCACTCTCAAATGCTCAGCATGCTCTTCTTCAGATTTCGAATACACCAAAATGTCATCAATAAACACCACAACAAACTGATCTAGGTACGGATGGAAAATCCTATTCATATACTCCATAAATACTCCAGGCGCATTAGTCACACCAAAAGGCATTACAGAATACTCATAATGTCCATACCTTGTTCTGAAAGCAGTCTTCTGAATATCTTCAGTTTTCACACGTATCTGATGATACCCAGATCTCAAGTCTATTTTGCTGAACACACTAGCACCAACCAATTGATCCATCAAATCATCAATCCTCGGTAAAGGATACCGATTCTTGATCGTCACTTTATTCAGTTGCCTGTAGTCCACACACAACCTCATAGTACCTTCTTTCTTCTTAACCAACAACACTGGTGCACCCCACGGTGACACACTCGGACGAATGAATTTCTTATCCAACAGATCTTCCAATTGACTCTTCAATTCAGCTAACTCAACAGCAGACATACGATATGGAGCCATCGATATCGGTCTAGTACCAGGTACCAAAACAATCGAGAACTCAACTTCACGCTCTGGCGGCAATTCATTCACCTCTTCCGGAAACACATCAGGAAAGTCACACACCACAGCTAGATCGCCAATCACCAGTTTATCTTTAGCCTCCAAAGTCGCTAACAGCATAAACAACTCTGCCCCATCTGCTACTTCCTCATTCACTTGCCTTGCTGATAGAAACAAACTCTTTCCTTCCTCAATCTCAGGGAATATCACAGTCTTATCAAAACAGTTGATAGAAACTCGGTTAAACACCAACCAGTTCATACCCAGAATAACATCAATCTGCACTAGTGGAAGACACACAAGGTCTATCCCAAAGTCTCTACCAAAAATACTCAAGGGACAACTTAGACAAACTGAAGTAGTAGTTACTGAACCCTTCGCAGGAGTATCAATCACCATACTTCCAAACATCTCAGATATTTCTAACTTAAGCTTCACAGCACAATCCAAAGATATAAAAGAATGAGTCGCACCTGTGTCAATAATAGCTACAAGAGGAAAGCCATTAATATAACACGTACCTCGGATCAAACGATCATCTGCAGAAGTCTCAGAACCTGATAAAGCAAAAACCTTGCCTCCTGACTGATTCTCTTTCTTCGGCTTAGGACACTGTGGACTGATATGACCTACCTCTCCACAGTTGAAGCAAGTCACAGTCTTCAACCGGCAATCTGCAGCCAAATGACCACCTTTTCCACATTTGAAACACTTCTTCTCGTTACTGGTACACTCATGGATACGATGTCCAGCCTGACCACATCTGTAACACTTAACAGGAGCACTAGAATCTCCCCCACTAGGCCTCTTCATCCCACTCTGTCTCTGAAAACCTTTGCCAGCAGCATACGGTTTTCCACGATTAATCTGATTCTTGCCCTTCCTATCAACCCTCTGCTGATAACTCTCAGCTCTAGCCTTGGAATCCTGCTCAAAAATCCTGCAACAGTCAACCAAATCAGAAAACACTCTAATCCTCTGATATCCAATCGCTTGCTTGATCTCGGGACGCAACCCGTTCTCAAACTTCACGCACTTTGAAAATTCCCCAGCAGCCTCAGCATAGGGAGTATAATACTTAGACAACTCTGTGAACTTAGCGGCATACTCAGTAACAGACCTGTTACCCTGCTTCAATTCCAAGAACTCAATTTCTTTCTTTCCCCTGACATCCTCGGGAAAATACTTCCTCAGAAAGCTCTCTCTGAACACAGTCCAAGTAATCTCAGCATCTCCAGCAGCTTCCAACTCAGTGCGAGTAGCAACCCACCAATCATCAGCTTCTTCTGACAGCATATGTGTACCGAACCTGACCTTCTGGTTATCAGCACACTCAGTTACTCTGAAGATCCTCTCTATCTCCTTCAACCACTTCTGAGCACCATCTGGATCGTATGCTCCCTTAAACATTGGAGGATTGTTCTTCTGGAACTCACTCAACTGACGAGCAGCTCCCATTCCCATAACATTCGGATTTCCTCCAAGTACTCCAGCTAGCATACCCAGAGCCTCAGCAATTGCAGCATCATCTCTACCTCTTCCAGCCATCTCTATTCTGAAAACCCAAACAAGCTAAATAAATAAGTACTGATAGGGTTACACAACACCTATCCCGTACAGGGGAAACAGAATAACTACGACTCGACACGACCGACTATGCTCTGATACCACTAATGTAACACCCTTCTAAATACCCCCAAATTATTATAATTAAATACACATATATTCATCAGAGTAATTATGCCCCGAAGGGTGTCACACAATCATTTCACTACATTCATCAATTCTCCTGTCATGCTCATTTATTTAAATCAAAATAAGGTCTTTTGCATAATTCGCAGCGGAATCAAATTCAACATCAATGTAAAACATGTAACACTATACATGTAAATCATCCAACAACCAATATCAAATTAATTAAAACATTCCCTCCCGATGTTACATCTATCAGAGCATGACCCATAAGAACTACTCTAGACTCCAAGCATTAGCTTCTACTCAACTCATTTCTCGTTACCTGAAAAATAGGTGTAAGGGTGAGTTCCTCAATCAATATAATAAGCATTATAGAACAATATGTAATGCCAAGTAATTAACACATTAATTCACCCTAATCAGACTACGCAGTCAGCAACAACAATATTCGTTCAAATATCATACTCAACAGTAGATTCTCAACCATATTCAACATCAATAACACAACACACAATACACATATAATACTGGAATACATCCATTCATATTATATGCCATACATTCATTATGCAATGGGACTCTATGCATGCGGTACCGACTATTTGTGAACATATAGTTCAACCTCACCGTCCAAATCCAGGCACGGCTACCAAGCTCACTAGTCCCACTCATTTGAGACATAGTGACTCACTCACTAATTCCTCACCATGGGAATTAGCTACCACCCCAAATGGGCCATGAAATGCACGCTAATCACCTAGCATGCAAACATTCAACAACAACAATCAAATGATATACTCACTAATTCCTCACCATGGGAATTAGCTACCACCCCAAATGGGCCACAACATGCATGCTAATCACCTAGCAATGCAACATCAACAATAATCAAGAATAGACACATGCTCACACTCTAAGCCATAATACAGTCTATTCACAAACGTATACATTCACATCATCATGTATACCATCACACATTATCAACATAATTAATCACAAAAGCACATCATATCATGCCACCTAATCAACCACAGTATTAGCCCGCTCTACTAATACCTATACCACTCAAAACAACGGGAAATGATCCCTACAACATCATATCTCAGCTAAGTACATCACTCAGCCTAAACAACCAAAAACTGCACAACAACAGTTCAGGAAAATCCCAACTCTGCCCATACGCGTACTGTCCATGCCATACGCGTATTGCCCGAACCTGGCCAACTCCATACGCGTATTGCCCACTCTCATACGCGTATTGCGCATTTCCTCGCCCAACTCATACGCGTATCACCTATCCCATACGCGTATGCTACGCGTAACAATCTCCCCTTACGCGTACCACCAGAGACCAATTTACGTTCAAAATGTCATCTTTTTCTCCCATACGCGTAAGGCTTCCCCCCATACGCGTACCAACATCTCATACGCGTATTGCCTAGTGCCATACGCGTATGACCAGAAACCAGAGCTCACAGATCTGCAATGGCTTTCTCTGCTACGAGATCTACCCAATTCAACCTTCTACAGTCCAAATTACACAAAATAATCGTCCATATCATCTACACGAATCATATCCCATTCCTCTTCACCAATCCTAACATTATCTCTTCTAATTCCTACGAATTTCGTCAATTATAATCCAATTTTCGTTCCTCTCAACAGTTCACAAATTCAACATATATCATCCAATCATAGGTAAAACAATGGTCTATCACTACCCAGTACATATCATCCCATAATACCCGTTAATTGATGATAACCCCCCTTACCTGAGTAATTCCGGCAAATTCTGCGGCTTCAAGCTCTTCCTCTTCTCTTGCTCTGCCTTTTGCCCTTTTCCTCTTTCAGCAGCTTCTCTGAGTTTTCTTTTCACGTGAAAACCCTTTTTACCAAAAATGGGACTTTTTATTATTCCAACTTATTTTATTCCAATAAATAATTATTCCAATAATTATTATTCCAAAATAATAATAATAATCCAAACTTCCAATTATTCAATTAAATTAATAAATAAAATATTAATTTAAATTAAATAATTAGCTTATTTAAATTGGGGTGTTACAGTATGGATGGACTAGGTCTTTCTACATTTATCTTCACAGTGTTGCCATGGTTTACCCTTCTTAGTTCTTCTGCATACCTCCATATGGAAGCATACTGATTGTCAGCATCACCTTCAATTATCTTCTTGGCAATTAGCTTAGCCCTTCATGCTTTTGCAACAGTAATACCCACAGAATATGTTTGCCTCATATCTTGGATGATGTCTCTTATCCTGACTGTATCAGAAGTTTGCATCCTCTTTACCACATGCTTGGCCACCCACTTTGAGCTAGCAGACTTGTTGTTCAAAACCCTAGCACATGTGTGCTTATGTACAAGTGTTTTTATAGCAAAAGTCTCCTTGTGGCCCACCTTAGAGCATAAGACTAAAAACCCATATTTATGCTTACACACCACCCTTACCCTATCTCCCTCATTTTTCACAAAAGAAATTTCCCTCCCATTAAGCACTGACCACTCACGGATAGCTGCCCTAAAGTCATCAAGTGTGTTGAATTCCATACCCCACTTGAATATAAAGTCTTTGTTTAGATGCTCTTTCCTAAACCTAGCATACTTGGGCCTTTCTTCATCACAAGAATCATCTGGGTCAGAACTATTCAACTCATCACTATAGTATACATCATCTGAATCCATACTCTTATTGGGCTCCTCCATACTGTTATTGGGCTCCCACCTAATAGGCTTAGTAACATCTATTCCTTCAAAACCATCAAAGTAAGCAGTAGCTCTTTCATCTTCACTGTCATCTAACCCCTCTACCTTCTCCTCATCTAACCCATCAATTCCATTATCAGGGGGGTGGTCATCATCATTCACACATTTAGGTTCCCTATCAGCAGGGTCCATGTTCCCAGTACTATGTTCAACATACAAATCTCCTTTCACATTCATTGCACTAAAGTATAGAGCAAAATCATCAACAACATCATCTTTCCTAATCAGAAAAAAACCATCTTGAATTTCTAAAACTTTTGTCCATACCCTAACAGAATCAGCCTTATACCCTAACCTACTCAACAACTTCTCAATGTTATCCATGTTCCAATTTGAAACATGTATCCCATTAACTGTCGTATCCGTACCCCCTCTGTATATAATTTCTTCTTCAAAAACCCTGTAAAATTCACCCCCATGGTGGAGTGTAACACTAAAGTGTTGTGAATCCTGTCAATATATTATACCCACATGTCAAAGATTGTTGATTTCAAAATTTTACCCTACGACATTGATGAACTTCAAATTTTTACTAACCTCGGACTTTGGACACTTCACTGAGCTCGTCTTCACTGAGCTGGATCGCTTCTTCGTATTCGCTGAGGTTGTCTTCATCTTCGTCTTCACTGCGGTCGTCTTTCTCGTTTGCTTCGTTCCCTGCATTCTTCTTCTTCGTCTTCGTCTTCCCCTGGAAATTTCGTCTTCGTCTTCCTTGCTATGTTCAGAACCCTAATTTTCTAAGGGGGTATTTGAAATTAAAAAGTGTAAAATGACACATAATCACTTTAACAAAATTAAAAATATGCCAGGTGTAGGACCTCTTATTAGATTTCATGCCACCTGGATATTAGGGGGTTCTATGAAGGAATCTACATAACATAAGGGGGGGTTTACAAAAAATATTTTTACAGGGGGGTAATCCTAAACTCGCTAACATTACAGGGGGGAAAAGTGTATTTAACCCTTTATTTTTTAATAAAAATTCCATCTATTCAATATAAATAATTTGATTATTTTCAACCACTTTTAAATTTTAATTAATCAAGGGATTTATGGTTAGAAGACATGGTAACTAATTGTCTTGTTTAGAACATGAATCATAATGTATCACAAAACTTTTATCACTCAATTTTTATTTCTTATAATTACTATTCATGATTCTACCTTGGAGTCGTGCTGGACTTTACTCCCTTCCTTCCCTTCCAGAAACATAGTATAATATTTTCTCCAGATTCTACTGTATGTTCTACAGCTTCTTTCGTATTTTCTTCATTTTCCACTGCATTTCAAGCATCTTCCACTATAGGTTCCTATGCATTTTCAACTACATCTTGACCCAATAACATTGTTGATTCTTGATGGCCCACATACATCGCTATGAATAAGAGAAAATGGTTGGGAGGGTTATAGGGTTGTGGTCGATGGGTGTTGTGTATGTGTTTTGACAATTGGAAAATTTCACATTGAAACTACTTCTGAACTTTATTGAATAACATGAGAAACATTTTTTCCAAGTATATAAAATTTGGATGACCTAGTCTATAGTGCAACAATATTGCACAATTTTTACTACCTATAGGAACTGTTGAACAAAAGATGGCAATTGATTCTATTTTCGACGCTTCAACTTGAAGAATATAAAGTCCAACAAATTCTTTAACATTGTCAATTATCCTTCCCGACTCCAAAATCTAAAATTCACAAAGGTTAGGGAAGAATTTAGTGACACAATTATAATCTCTTATATGTTTTCTAATTGACAATAAACTACAATCAAGTTTAGGAACATGGAGTATTGAATTTAGGATAATATTTTGTAAGATAAGGACAAAATCTTTATCCATGATCTTAGAAAGAGTATCATCGACTATTCGAATTGTAAAATTATTTTAACATGGATAATAACTATAAAGCAAAGTCTCTAGTCGTGGTTACAAGCTCTGGACTTAATAATTCATTAATTTTTTTTTCCTTGCTTGTGTTTAGAGCATGTAATAAATTAAATTTGTGTTGTAGTAGATGTAGAAATGGTTTGTTGAAGAATGTTTTGTACACATTCCTTTTGCTCCTTGCTAAATGGAGATGAGTTAGAATAATTTGAGTCTATTATTGTTGGAATGACTTAAACATGGTGATGGATAAAAGTGTGTAAGAGTAGTGAATTAAGACCAATAGCCCCTACATATAAATGTGTTAACGGAGAGAAATTATGGTGGAAATAATGTTTCAAGTCTGTTTTATAATATTTGTTTTTGGCATTTTGTGTGCATGAACCATGGACAACATAACTTATCAAACGTGTATATACTTGTAGCTTCTTACAAAGAAAGACAGGCTTCCTATAAGACTTGATTCAACAACTCCTTAGAAACAAAGTTAAATTTATCATTCGTAAGTGCATTTAAATGAATCATATATTTTACTAGTATAATAAAGAAAAGAGATACGTGTACCCAAAAAAACAGCAAAGAAGAAAGAGCATAATATGTGTGTTTAAAAAAGCTATCACTAGTATATACAAAGTTTGTTATATAAACAACTAGAATCTAACTAAATACTCATTTAACCATGGAAAGCAATTTTGGTGAAATACATGAGACCTTAAATGATTTGAATGTTGCTCATGAATCTCAAGCCCTTCTTAATCTTACGGATGGAAAAGGGAAAGGTGCCTACAATAACAAATTGAACTTTCTGTGGAAGGAATCGTCGTATGGCTGATGTGTGATTTCCTAAGCAATAATATTGCACTCCTACTAAATTCAAATTCATAGATGGTTCTACTCCAAACAAGGGTTCCGTGACTTATTGTGCTGAAACCGATTTGACTCTGAAAAAAAACATGTCTCCTCTTTAAACAGTGAAGAGTACCTGACATTGAAGTCTTTCCTCTAAGTATTCATTCAATTTCACACAATTTTTGAAGGAAATGAATACCTTGTGCTCTTCTAGTAGTTCATTGATAACACGAGAGATGACGACGGTCTCCAAGGATGTGCAGTTGGTGACATCCAACACTTGAATAGATGGTGAGAGTTCTGGTAGAGACTAAATGCTCATGCATTTGCACAAGCCAAGAGAATCTGGCTGTGAAAGATGCTTGATGCTTATAGGAACGTTCTTCACATTGATTCCGCTGAGTGATAAATAATATAATAATCTTAACAGAATGTTGTTGTTGTTGTGAGGTAGTTCAGTCAGATTACAACTGTTGTCCAGACAAAAGTATCCTAAAGAATGCCGGCCATTCGATATGTCAAGTAGCATGCAATCAGAATTTCAAGCATGAGAACTCATTTGGAAGATATCTAAGGTGCCCATCATAGCTACTCAGCTCCATGTTCATAAGACTTCCAAGGTACTTAACTTATGGCTGCCGCAATTCATTGATAGCAATACATCATCTTAAATCCAACTATGTCATTTTTGTAGATATCACAGAAAATTCCTTGAGACTTGAGCAGCCATAGAGCTCGAGAATTCGCAGAGTTTAAAGAGGAATTGCTTATAAGACTCGAGCTTTTTGCACCAAACCCGGATTAAATTGACAAGATTTTGGAGCGCTAAAGTAGTTGTATGAACATGACGCAGCCTTACACGTCTAGAGAGGTGAATGTATTGGAGATGTGATACCATGGAGAAATCAGGAAGCTCTATCAAGTGCTCACAACAGCTGAGGTCCATTTTCTTTAAATTAATTAGATCCTGTAACAAACCAAAAAAACTTTGATCACATATTATACAATGTATAAATTAGTTTCATATATTTCAAGCCACAAACCTACACTACGTCCCATAATCTTTGAACACGGCTGTTTGGCATGTAAGGCTCAACAAGTTTCTCAGGATAAAAAGCCGACGGTAGAAACTTCAAAGGATATGCACTACAATGCAGGTGCCATAATTTATTAGACAAAGGCTCAAGACCAGCAGGAAGGGAAAAATTAGATCTCTCACCCAAACAAGAGTAGAATTTGAGTATGTTGCAAGAAGATGCAAGGACATGGAGAGTGTTTCAAAATCTGTTGCTGATGAGAAAAGGTCACAAAAGCTTCAAGGCATTAGCAATTAGCATTATAACCATTACAATGACTGTACAACCAAGAAACATACAATTAAGAGATGTTAAAACTATAAGAAAAAAAAACAAGAAAACAAGAAGAGTACATATATGACTTGAGATAGATCACAATTGTTACACCATGACTAATTCTTCTCCATTTTCAGAACTCAGACTCAATGATTCTTCTATTCATGCACAACAAACAATAGAAATTTTAAAGATTTAGAACCCTCCTGAACCCTTGAAAAGGGTGAAGAAGTATAGCTGGTACATAAAGCAAATATGAAATGAAATCATAAAAAATAAAAAGTAAAGATAAATGCAATGAAATCACCTGTGTTGCATACCTTGGTTGATCTAAATTTGACACAAAGTTCAAACCCTGTTAAACTTGCAATCTTGCTTGAGTTTAATTTTGTTTTCTCAAATTCACTATGATTAGCCTAACCGAATAAATAATTGAGTTACTGTGGTAAAATTAAGTGGCGGAGGTTTCCAGATTATATATTAAGCTCGCAGCTACTGTGGTAAAATTAAGTGGAGGAGGATGCTTCAAAACCGCCGCAACTCTACCACAAGTTGCAGCTACAGAAAATACTCTATAAGTCCATGTATATTTCTAATAAATGATAGATAACAAGCTAAACACATGCACCTAAACTTCATGGTACTAAACAACCACAATATGCAAACACCGAGAATCAGACAAAATCACTTTAATCCAATTCATGGTGTAACACATATTGACAAAGAAAAAGGAAGTGAAAGCAATAAACAATATTGTAAGTTGCTCAGTAGTTACCTAAATAATCTTGAACATTGCAACATTACCAGAAAACAAAAAACCATTAGTTGGGAAATGACAAACTTTTAACTTTTTATTTCAAACAAGTTGCATCCTATACACGACTTCCCTGGCCAAGAATTGATCTCTGAATATCTGCATAGAGAGAGTAACCTACATTCATTCAACCAAGGGAAAAAGGTGAATCCATCAAAGGGAATGAAATATATATTTTACCTTTGAGTTCCATCTGAAAGCCATACAACCTACCATACTAGTCACCTTGAGTACAAATCCAGAAAAGTAATCCTTAACCTTTTCTTATCTTCATTGCTTCTCATATTTACTATAGAATCATAACTAGTAAGAATCATAAAAGCATGCTT
Organism: Lathyrus oleraceus; assembly: GCF_024323335.1. Classification (NCBI taxonomy): domain Eukaryota; kingdom Viridiplantae; phylum Streptophyta; class Magnoliopsida; order Fabales; family Fabaceae; genus Lathyrus; species Lathyrus oleraceus. The sequence continues at coordinate 378,104,077 of NC_066582.1, forward strand.
ACGTGACCCGTAAGCTATAATCCATATTAAGATCCCACCACACCTTCTCCATTGTAACAAAATAGTTGTTACTTTCCATAATCCATCCAACCAAACAAGCATATAATAACTGATAGAGACAAAACGAAACAAAACCTTTACTATTATTTTAACATTAAATTGAATCTTTTATAGGCCTTGCCTAATAGACTAGTGCAGGACAACATAAACATCTACCGTTATTCAACGCATCTGTTCACAACTATAAAATTGGATGATTGCAAGGACAGAAGCATAGTTCTAAATATTCATAAACAAAATCACTATAAACATATGCTGTGTAACACATATTGACACAAAAAAACAGGTTTGCACACAAAGACAGAGCACATATATGTTTTATGTAGAACCTATACTAACAAACAAAACTCCAACACACATGATGTATCATAGGTAACAGCAACCCAACAAAAACTTACCTCAGAGGGCTTGAAGGAATGTCCGGTAATCCAAGGGAATCAAACCTAAACATGGAAAATCATCAAACCAAAACATGGAAAATAACAAAAGAAAGGAAACATTTTTATAAATCAACAACACTCTATATATGAAAATTAAACATTGGCGCGACAAAGTGGACAAGTTTTCTTAATGTTGATCCATTTTTGAATGCAGTCGGTATGAAAATCATGAGAGCAGCGCAGCCGAATTGGCATGGAAGAACCATTAGACAAGTTAACAAGACAAATGCAACAAATGGATTGAGCATCTGTTGTTGATGTTGTGACATGTTGACAAGTATCTTGAGCACCAGAAGCTCTAGTATTTTGAACACCCATCACCGCCGGAGAAGCTCGAGTACCATTGTGGTGGTGGTGGTGGTTGTGGTGGGGATGACCCGTTTGATGATGAATCCTTGATCTTCTTGGAACATTGCCGATAGGAAAGTCATAGAGAACAGTTTCATCTACCACAGACACTGTTGGTGAAGTTAATCTTGATGAAACACTGTTGTGGTTGTGAGACATTAATCTTGTTGGAACATTGTTGGTGATACGAGAATCAAAGAGAAGAGGTTGATCGATCACAGACCCAGGTGGTGTTCTTGTTGGGTGGTGGTTGTGAGACATGGTACGAGAATCAAAGAGAACATACACAGGTAACATGTTGTGGCGGTGATGTTGTTGACCTAAATCAACGATAGCAACATCATCTACAATTGAAAGTGGTATCAACATTCTTGAAACCGCAAACAACACAAATTCACAGAAATAATCGCAGAGTGTTAATTAGAGAGAGTTAGAGTTAAGAGATGATATAATGATAGCGGGACTGGTTATTTATAGAAGCTATTGTTGACACTTTTTTTGTGACCGTTATGATGTGAGACGAAACAAATTCTCAGCAAAAACAATTTTTCTTAAGGATTTTTCATTAATGAACAAGATTTTTAAGGATTTTGTCATTAATGAAGCAAATAAGGAATGTCTTGGATCACAAGATTTCAATCTCAACTTTAGGGCTCATCATCAAATATTGGACCAAATGAAAAAGTTAACAAATAATGTGAGAATTATATCCGACACCCCTAAATTTAAACATGACACCTCTATTTTTTTTCAAAATGATTAAAATATCCTTTTAACTAAAAAAATGAAATTGTAAAAGTAGAATCAAATATTTCGATTTTTCAAAAACCTTTGTAACATTTTGAGTTTGAGTAGAATCGCCCTAAAATTATCTTGACTAAACTTTTTTTGTGATAGTCCTATATTCTACTGTAGCCAATTAGAATATTTCTATGAATTGCGGCATATTCAGAATAATCAGTATTCAAAAACCTAAATGTCACGGAGTCATTTGACTAAATTCCACCATTCTACCGTCTTTTACCTCCAAAATACATAGAAATTCTAGGATTAATCTAACGTTGTTGGAACTTTTTAGGGAAATGAAGTAGCTCATACCTAATTTCTCAAACAACCTTTAAACTTTCCCTACAATACCTAAAGTATGAATGGCAGTTTGATCCACATATGTTGTTGGAATTATGTTCTGTTGTAGAAGGACTTTGTTTCTCTATTGTTGGTTCGCATTTGCAAACTCAATTACACGTGTGTTTGATTTTGCTACGTATCCCCTATTCCATTACTACGGCAATATGATTTGCTTGAGAATTTAGTGGTGATTTTCCCTTATCCGAATGCTTTGGTCCCATCATCGCACGATGTTGTGCCATTCTAAAACGCAGAAATTGTTATAAATAGGATTTTGTCTACTTTTTGGAGGTTTCAAATTTGATCGAGAAAGGCACGGCTTGGAGTTCTAAAGTGACGATTTTGAGGGTTTTGGAAGTCATTAAAGACCTTTATCTTCTTTGACTTTCATGTTCTCTTCGTATAAAGTCATCGTAATTGTTATAATCACTATGAGTAGTTAGATTCCTTAAATTATGTTTTTTAGACAAACTTTCATGTACTAGTTGAATCATAAGTGTGTTCGATGTTAATTGAATTATTTTATTTTATTGTTATTATCTAATTGTTCTTGATCTTAATGCTTTTTATATATTGACGAATGCATGAAATGATATTAGATGAGTAGGGATTTCTAACTGTTACTCTATCGATCCGATCTATGGCAATTATTCAAATTAATAATTAATTAGGACTAGATAATTATAAGTTGTGACTTTTGAATTAACAAACTTAACATATTATAAAATTAACTTAATTGCAACTTTAGTTTTCCATTTTATTTTTTTTAGTTTTAATCCTTCCATTTATTTATTTTATAGATTTTAATCTCTTTTTAATTTAAAATTAAATTTTAATGGCATAAATTACTTGACAAGATCTACATTGAACACATTTATATCCACCTCATATTAATTCATTTATAATTTTTTTATTTTATTAAATTTAATACTATTTCATTAAAATTTAAAATTTTATTAATTAAGTTATTAAAAACCAAAATATTAGCAAACAAGAAATTGATTAAAAGAAGTTTGATTAAATCATAAAATTAACTATTTGATTTCTAATGACCTAAAATTGGAATAAATTAGGGTTAAACAAGAAATTGAACGAATCAAAAATTAGATAAAATACAATTTAGATTAACTTAGAAATTAGATGAATTTTAAATTGGAATAAGCCAAACATTGTATTTATACTAACAATGATGAAGAAAATTCTTCAAATTTTCTCGGCCCAATTCTTTTTCTTCCCCTTCAATACCACCATCAAAACTTCCACATCTAAGTTACCACCACCGCCGCCTCAGATGCTTTATGTTTCATCTTCTATTTTTTGCCTCATTATCATCACCGTAACCGAACAACAATGTGACCAACAATATATTTATCACTGGTTCTTTGAAGAAGTACCATTGTTTATTGACTTTCCCCACCACATGTAGAGAAGTTTTGTCGTCGCACGAAGGTTACTGGTTGAGGTTGGAATATTTCTTGATTCTTCTGTTGTTCATGTAACACCTAAATCCCCAACATATATTTTATACAAACACATGCGAAAAATATGAAAATAAAACAAAACAGGGTGTCACACATATCCTTCAACATTCAATCTTTAATTCAAAATGCGGAATTAACTTCGAAATAACATAATATTATTATTCAAGTAAGCAACTTAGAACCAGGAATACTGTTATTCTTGAGTCAAATACATTATTCCTTTAAGCTTCATATAAACTTTTGGGATAATAACTGATGCCTACATTATTCCTTTAAGCTTCATATAAACTTTTGGGATAATAACTGATGCCTGCCTCTGAACCAAGAATCTTGTTTACTTACCTTGGAGCCTGATATAGGCAATATCCTTTATTTTTCGGCCAATATGTCAGTTTTACTCTTGAGTTCGGATTTCATCCCCTTTTGGAGTTCAAACAATATAATCCTTTGGTTCAAACCATACTTTTATCACAACTTCTTTTCACCTTCCACCATTAGTTATATGAACTATGGAGCTCTGAATTCCTTATTGCACTATAAAGATACGTAGGCATGAGGCCCCCAATCCTCACCGAGCACTTTATTTATTCCATTCTTTTTCCCTTTATTCTTTTGTGAGTAATATTTAGATATAACACTCATTCAAGTAAGTACAATCAAAACGGTTCTCACGGAGTACCATGGATATTAGGGGTGCTAATACCTTCCCCTTGCATAACCGACTTCCTTACCCAATTATCTCTTTCCCCAGGTTTTATCGATGTTTTCCCTTTCCTTCAGGAATAAATAAAGTTTGATGGCGACTCTGTTGTATGTTTGAGCATGCGATGCATTCAGGTATATTTCTGCTAGCTTCAGTTGGGGATATTCTTCTACTTGGATTATGCCATAGTCTCTAAAAGGAGTCGAGCATAGCTTTGGCTCCTTTCGCTTGTTTTAAGTATGTTAGATGGTTATGCTGGATATAACCAAATCTTTATTGCAGAAGAAGACGTGCCGAAGACGGCGTTTTGATGCCCAGGAGCCTTGGGGACATATGAGTGGGTTGTCATGCCATTCGACTTGAAAAATGTCGGAGCAACATATCAGAGGGTAATGAACTCAATGTTTCATGATTTTATTGAAGATTTCATGCAAGTATACATTGATGATATTGTGATAAAATCAAATGGTCGACATACTCACGTAGAACATCTTAGAAAGGCCTTTCTAAGGATGAGGAAATATGGATTAAAAATGAATCCATTGAAGTGTGCTTTTTGTGTGCAGGAAGGCGACTTCCTTGGCTTTGTGGTGCATAAAAAGGGTATTGAAGTAAACCAAAGCAAAATAAAAGCCATTATGGACGTCAAGCCTCCGTCGACCAAAAAGGAACTACAATCTTTGTTGGGAAAAATAATTTTTCTTAGAAGATTTATATCAAATTTAAGTGGCAAAATAAAAGCTTTTTCCCCACTACTTCGACTGAAGAACGAGGATTTTAAGTGGCAGGATGAGCACCAAGAGGCTTTTGACAAAATCAAAGAGTATTTGACTAGGCCTCCAGTACTGGCCCCTCATGTTAGGAATAGGCCAATGAGATTGTACGTTGCAACCTCAGAATCGACTATAGGAAGTATGTTAGTCCAAGAGGATGAAAAAGGTGTCGAAAGACCTGTGTATTACCTTAGTCGAATGCTTAATGACCCTGAAACTAGGTATAGTGATATAGAAAAACTATGTTTATGCCTGTATTTCTCTTGTATGAAACTAAAGCAATATATTAAGCCTGTTGATGTGTACGTATCTTCCCACTTTGATATTATTAAACACATGTTATCTAAACCAATTTTGCATAGTCGAATTGGGAAATGAGCTTTAGCGTTAACGGAATACTCTCTGACATACGTACCCTTGAAAGCAATGAAAGGGCAAGTAGTAGCGAATTTCCTTGTCGACCATTCAATGGTCTAAATGGCACAAAATTACGTAGACTTAGCGCCATGGAGGTTGTACTTCGACGGTTTAAGACATAAGCATGAATCTGGGATAGGAGGAGTCATAATTTCTCCAGATGGAATTCCAGCAGAGTTCAAATACAGAATCGAAGGGGTATGCACAAATAATGAAGCAGAATATGAGTCATTGATCACAGGACTTGAACTACTGCTAGAATTGGGGGCGAGGAATGTCGAAATTATGGGAGACTCAGAGTTAGTGATTAAGTAAGCATCGAAAGAATACAGGTGTGTTAAAGAAAATTTGATCATGTATTTTATGGTTACCATCAGATTACTCAAGAAGTTTGAGCAAGTTAACCTCTAGCACATACCACGAAAAGAGAACCAAAGAGAAAATGATTTGGCGCAGGAGGCTTCAGGGTACAAAGCGGCGAAAGACCAGGATGAAGAGGTCCAAGTAAGAGAGAAAGTACGAGCGACACTGTTATCGCCATCAGATTTATCGATTATAAAGTTGGGAGCCGTAGATAAATATCATTTTGAAATTTTGACCGTCGACGACGAGAGGGAACGTGATTGGCGTAAACCGCTAGTCGATTATTTACGTAATCCTGTAGGGTCTACAGATCGAAAGATAAAATACAGGGCCCTTAACTACGTTTTGATGAATAATGAACTATTCAAAAAGACAGTTGAAAGAGTGTTACTAAAATGCCTGGGAGAAAGCGAGGCATATGTGGCTGTGTCTAGCGTACATAGTGGAGCGTGTGGGGCGTATCAAGCAGGGTTGAAGATGAAATGGCTTTTGATGCACTCAGGAGTTTATTGGCCTTCAATGTTGAAGGATTGCATTGAATTTGCTAAAAGCTGTCAAGAATGCCAATTGCATGGGGGCATACAACATGTTCCTGCAAGCGAGTTGCATACAATTGTGAAGCCCTGGCCTTTTCGAGGGTGGACACTGGATGTTATAGGAGAAATAAAACCAGACTCATCGAAACAACAAAGGTATGTTTAGTCGGTATCGACTATTTCACAAAATGGGTCGAAGTCGTGGCATTAACAAATGTAGACCAAGAGGTTGTGATAGGTTTTTGAAGGAGAATTGCGACCCAAAGCGCAGCGGAAATTAAAATTTTCTCCTTTAGAGATCCTTACGAATGGTCATGATCAGTGATAGAGTATTTACCTCTTGTGACGGTTGAAACCTTTGGTGCAGATCTCTTGTGACGATCAAAACCCTTTGATGCAGATCCACGAAACGATCACGAACGTTGAACGATGACAACGTCTCTACTCAGTCCACACGAACGGTTTCCTTCAATCTCAGTGCTAGCTGGTACGAATGAAGGCTTTGAGTGAGAGAGAGAGAGAGTGAAAACGAAAAGAATGCAACCGCAAATTTTTGCTTCTGCACAAGGGTTCTATTTATAGAACCACTTGTGTGGGCTTCAAGCTAAAAGCCCACTTAAGTGTATTTTGGCCCATATCTTATAATATGCCCAAAATCACTTAAGCCCATGGTACCTTACCATATTTCGTATTCTACTCAAGTACACCATACCTTACGATGTTCTATAATTCACTTAAGGGCACCGTACCTTACGGTATTCCTTAGTTACTCTATCTCTCATCAATCCGTCCTTTGTGTGTGACCCTGTAGGTTTTCGTGACGTTGGCAATTATATTAAATCACGCATTTAATATAATAAACAGTGAGCGGTATCTAGCAACACATCACTGCTACCCAAGACACGAAAATGTCATGTGATCTGACAAAACCATCTGTGATAATAATTATGTGTATAATTACCCTTTTGCCCTTATGTCTATATTGAACACAAGGCATAGACCGTGTCATCCTTGTCCAGTTCAATATTGGGACCATAGACATTTATCCTGTTATGCAGGATGGGCAAATTCCATCTAGGTCACTCATGTCCCTCAGCATGCTTTGTGGAGTACCCATCAACTGTCTTTATGGTTATCCAGTTACGGACAACGTTGGATCAGCAATAAAGCACTCGACTCTACATCTAGGATCCATAGTGGTTTCAGGTCGAAGAGTGGAATACACTATTATCACCATGAGAATAACTTATGACACCTTGCATAACTTTCTATATAGTATTCTCATAGCGGGTCAATCCGGTATAAATATTACTCCTAATATTCATACCTATGTTTAAGACTTGATAACTCTTTATCCATGATCCATGAGATGTGATCATCAGTCTACAAACATAATAGTCTTAATGCTTTAATGTTATCCCACTTCACACTAAAGCTCGACTACGGATACTTTAGGAATAATGTCCTTATGTTTAATGTGTTCTCATGATTAAGTCACACTTAATACATTAAACGGACTATCTATTCCAGGGACTTTATTAATCAACCATAATAAAGAGAATGCCTTTTATTATTCGATACAAGTACCAAAATATATTGGCCTCTAGGGCTTACACCAACAGTTTTGTCTAAAGTTATATCATCTGCAGATTTGGCATCCCAGAAACAATCACAACCGACCAGGGCTCAGTTTTCACTTGTCGAAAAATGCAAGATTTTGCTAAAGAAACGGGAATCAAATTGCTGACTTCTACCCCCTATTACGCACAGGCAAATGGCCAAGTCGAAGCTGCTAATAAGGTGATCATCAGCCTAATAAAGAAACACATAGGCAAAAAGCCAAGAAACTGGCATAAGACGTTAAACCAAGCTTTGTGGGCATGTCGAACGTCACCAAAAGAAGCAACTGGAACGACCCCATTTCGACTGGTATATGGGCATGACGCAGTCTTGCCAGTAGAGATTCAGGTCCAGACAGCCAGAACCTAAAGGCAATATGAAATACCTTCTGAAGATTACTGGAGCATGATGATAGACGAACTGGTCGACGTAGATGAAGAGAGAATGTTAGCCTTGGATTCCCTACGAAGGCAGAAAGAAAAAGTCACCAGGGCCTACAATAAAAAGGTGAAAGGAAAAATGTTTGTTGTCGACGATCTAGTTTGGAGAGTGATCTTGCCTATGGACAGAAATAATAGAGTTTTAGGTAAATGGTCCCCTAATTGGGAAGGACCGTTTAAGGTTTTACAGGCCTTTTCTAATAACGCCTACGAGGTCGAGGAGTTGGCACCAGATAGGCAAATCCTAAGGGTAAATGGAAAGTACTTGAAAGAATATAGGCCTCTCCTTCAAGAGGTCAAGATTTTGACAGACTAAATAACTGTCGAAAGAACTATGTTGGAGAAAACTATGTTGGAAACCAGCTACAAAAGGCACAGAAAATAAACACACAGTGCTAAAAGTAAGAAGGATAACATTAAATTGGCAAGAAGCCATTGGTTAAATATTATACAGAGTTCATACAAATAGTAGAAACGGTCAAAGTTGGCCGAACTTGGATTGGAAAGATTTAAGCTCAAAATTATAATGTAAAGACGTAGGCTCCAAGGTGTCGGCGTGGGCTTTAAGCTGCTCAAGCTTCCCCTCAACAGCAAAAAGCTCTTCAAGTGGACTGGGCAGGTTTTAGAACTTCGTCGATAAAGCACGACTCCTCCTTAGTGATTAACTCCAACTTACTGTCCAGAGTGGCAATTTGACGCCGAAGGGCATCAATTTGCTGGCGTATCTCAGTGGCCCTTGTTTGTTTGGAGATAAACTCTTTCTTCTGCTCCTCCATAACCCCTAACATTTTGGTGACCTCCGCGTCGATGTGCATCACCAATTCCCATTTTTCCTTCACATAGGCCTCAGTAGCAGCAATTTGACATTCAGTTTCCCTGACGCTGTCGAGATGGTGCAGCATGGGAACCAGAAGTTGTTCTAAAGCGGCCATTGCACGCTTGGCATAATCTGAGAGTTGAAGATCTTTAAGTTGGGTAAGCACGTGCAAGATCTCTTGACCGACAACGGGTTCATGCATGAGCACAAAAGGGAGGTCAGGATTCAAGGCATGAAAGCGGACTTTATCCATCAAAGCTATGGTATTGGTCGCCTCAGAGCCCATTTTTCCAGAGTGAAGTTGCTCAGAGTCGGATGAGGCATCACGCGATTTCACCAGATTGCGGAGCCTAGCAATTGCTTTTAAAGCAAAAGGCTTTATCGCCAGCCCCGGGAAAGACAAAGGAGAAGCGGCCGACAGAGGGGTAGTCTGAGAAGAAGGAGAAGCAGTTGACAGAGGAGTAGTCTGAGAGGGTTATTTCTTATTGGTGTCGACACCCACTAGTGCCCTTGGATCCTGCAAAGGCAAGGAAGCTGAAGAAAGACTAGAGTCAGAACTAAGAGTCCGAATACGTTGCAGGGCTAGTGACTGAGTCAGAGTCACTATCACTAATCTGGATAGGGAAGTCAATGAACTCACCAGCGGTGTCGACAGACTGTAATGGGCGACTAGAGAAGAAATCGGCGACGAAGGAGTGTAGTCGGCAACGGGTTGTGTAACAACCCAATTTTAGTAATTATTTCTTATATTATTATTACTATATTTTATTTTATTTATTTGGAGTGTTAATTAATTAATTGGTTGTTAGGTAGTATAATAATCAATTATATTAATTAATTTGGTGTATTAATTAATTATTTAGTTGATATGAGATATAATGAATAATTGAATTAATTAACTTGGTGTGCATATTGAGTTGGTTTAATTTATTTGAATTAAATAGAGATATTATAATACTAGGTCTTATTGGGCCTAATAATTAAATTAGAGGTATCATTCTTTAAGCCCAAATATAATACTAGGATATAAGAGGTGAGGAGAGTGAGAAGTAGGATTCATTTGATCATTTGACAGCAACAAAGAAAGAAAAGAGGAAAAGTAAGGAGAAGAGGGGAAGAACAAGAGAGAAGCTAAGGTTTCTAGAAAATTGAAGAGGTAAGGGGGAGAATCCTTATTATTATGGGTTAGTATGATTGGGTCAATGGGTAGAGGTATGTTTACGTTGAAATCCCTAAATTTCATGGTTTTAGAATTGTTAGGTTTTTATGAGTATTCTTGACTTGTGGTGATTTGATTGTGTAAAAACTGCAAATTAACGTTATATACTTAGAGTATTGTATGAGTTATAATTTTCTGAACGTTTGGCTTTTTACGGAATCGAAATCGGAGGTCTGAAAGTCCTCCAACGATGAAAAATGCAGAAAATTCTGCATTCTGTTTTGTGTTAACCGGTTACCCTCCGAGCGTTAACCGGTTACTTGCTGTTGAAAAATGAAAAATTGAGATTTTAAAAGTTGTATTTATTTTAAATGAAATCTAGTGTGCGTATTTGATAATCAACCTATATTTGTGAATGATATATTGTTATGAATGTGTATATGTATCATTGGTGGATAATTCATCGAGTTGAATTATGGTGATATGTGGAATGTTAAGATGGTAGATGTCATACGGTGAACTGACTTTTGTGTTTTTGCTTTGGAAAGCAAATGTCGCGGATAGCAAGAGTCGCCACCGACTTTTCTTTTATCCAATAAGGAAACGTGGAAAAGAACAGGAAAGACCTTAATTAGATTTTGGGTTCGGGAGGTACATTATACAAAGGGAAGGTGTTAGCACCCTTTGTATCCATGGTTATCCATGGGCTCTTAATTGCCGGATCACTTATATTTTTCTTGTCTGAAAAAGTGTTTGTGAATTGCTTAGAAAATGTTTTGAAAAGAGAGTTTAGCTTTGTAATGATTCTTGTACGAGTGTATACAAAGTATTTATCTCGTTTAATTTTGAAAGCTGTTTTAGAAAAATATAACTTGGCTGTCATACGGTGAACTGACTTTATGTGTTTTTGCTTTGGAAAGCAAATGTCGCGGTTAGCAAGAGTCGCCACCGACTTTTCTTTTATCCAATAAGGAAAGGTGGAAAAGAACAGGAAAAACCTTAATTTAGATTTTTGGGTTCGGGAGGTACATTATACAAAGGGAAGGTGTTAGCACCCTTTGTATCCATGGTTATCCATGGGCTCTTAATTGCTTAATCACTTATGTTTCTTGTTTGAAAAAGTGTTTGAGAAGTGTTTAGAAAATGTTTTGAAAAAGAGAATTTAACTTTGTAATGATTCTTGTATGAATGTATACAAAGTAGTTATCTCATTTAGTTTTGAAAGTCGTTTAGAAAAATATAACTCGGCAATGATTCTAGTACGACTGTATACCAAGTGGTGATTTTCTAAAAGATGTTTTGAAAGGTGTGAGGTGGGAAAAGTATTTTAAGTCGTGAGTAAGCACTTAAGAGTTATACCTACCCAAGGTCTTTATGGGCATTTCCTATCCTTATGAGGGTAAAACTGTCCTTACTATTGAGAAGTAAGTAGTTTTATCCTTTGGATGTAAAAGGGTCATCGTAGGGTCATCGATTGGTCATTGAAGGCAACATTTGTAAGGATACCTTAGCATTCGAAGGGACGATCATCATTTCACCGTAGGCTACACCGAAGGGTCATTGAGGGACAAAATCATATTTTCGAAGGCAACATCCGAGGGACTATGATTTATTTTATGATGATTTAATCGAAGGATCTTTGCTAAGTATATCCCCACATTCGCGGGACATGACCGTTATACCGTAATACCGTAGGGCAACAAAGAGAGGTCCAAGATCACATATTCAAAGGCCATATTTTACAATCAATTAAGTAATTAGGATGAATCTCCACAATGAAATCAATACATTAAAGTCAGCTAGGTAATTTAGGGTGGGTCTCCACATTAAAAATTAATACATTAAAATCAATTAAGTGATTTAGGGTGAATCTCCACAAGGGTATCCCACAAATAAAGTGGAATACCTACCAAGCTATCTTTTCCGGGGATATGTGAACCTTTACAAAACTCAGCAAACATGTCAGAATACCAAATCAGGGTGCAATCGAGAATTACACCACAAAAGAAATCACAACAGTAATAGGATCAGATAAACAATGCATGGCTATGATAAAACATGTCAGATGAGCAAACAAATCAGAACAGAAAAGTCAGCTACTGTCACGTTCGCTCCTGCTTCGCCTAGCGAAGGCTTAGCGAATACTCGCTGCATGCTCGCTTAGCGATGTGCTAGCGAGCGGCTGCGGATTCCGAATTTGATAACAGTACAATTTCAGCCAATTTTATGCCTTATGGCTTTCATTACAGCAATTACATGGTTAATCATTTAAGGTATTTGTCATACCCCAAAATTTGCCCATTAATATTTCAAGACATTTTTCAGGGCACTCCGACTCATTTTTATGACACTGGTCTTAAAGGAACAAAGGCCCAGCTCACGAGTGGCCCAATCCAGAAAATGGCCCAAACTGGCATGCTCGCTAGGCGAGCAAATCCTTCGCCTAGCGAACGTTCGCTGCACGCTCGCCTAGCGAACGTTCGCTACACGCTCGCCTAGCGAAGCTGGCAGATAACAGAAAATTCTGGGCTTCACTCTGAGCCCATTAGGTCATGAAAAAAAGGCATTATAAATACCACAACTCCAGTCAGAAAAGGGAAAAAGAGGACGAAAAAGGACGAAAGGAGAACCCTAGCAAGCAAACCCTAGCGCTCACAGACGGAAAACCCTAAAGGAAACCCTGAAGGAAAAGCCGGCGGCAGCAAGGTCACTTCCGCTCAATTCGATCCGATCGGCCAATTCAAGGTTACAATTCGATTACAAACAGGTTGGCATTGCTATTACTACCTTATGTTCTTAATTTGCACATGGTATCATGATTGAATTTATGAAACTATCTTAAGTTTTACATATGAATTTAAGTATGCATGAACATCTGAATGTCTAACCACATAATCTCTGTAATGAATGCTATAAGGTGTGAAGCTTGCTGCCATTATATCGTTATTAAAACCAGAATCTGCAGCCGCTCGCTAGCACATCGCTAAGCGAGCATGCAACGAGTGTTCGCTAAGACTTCGCTAGGCGAAGCAGGAGCGAACGCGACAGCAGCCGACTTTTCTGTTCTGACTTTTGCCCACCTGTCATGTTTTTATCATAGCCATGCATTGTTTATCTGACCCTACTGCTGTTCTGGTTTCTTTTGTGGTGTAATTCTCGATTGCACCCTGATTTGGTATTCTGACATGTTTGCTGAGTTTTGCAAAGGTTCATACATCGCCGGGAAAGCTAGCTAGATAGGTATTCCACTTTATTTGTGGGATGCCCTTTGTGGAGTTTCACCCTAAATTACCTAACTAATTTTAATGTATTAATTTTAATTTGGAGATCCACCCTCAATTACTTAGCTGATTTTAATGTATTGATTTTAATGTGGAGATTCATCCTAATTGCCTAATTGATTGTAAAATACGGCCTCTAAATATGTGATCTTGGACCTCTCTTTTGCCTTACGATATTACGGTACCACGGTCATGTCCCGCGAATGTGGGGATACACTTAGCAATGGCCCTTCGATTAAATCATCATAAAATAAATCATAGTCCCTCGGATGTTGCCTTCGAATATATGATTTCATCCCTCGATGACCCTTCGGTGTAGCCTACGGTTAAATGATGATCGTCCCTTCGAATGCTAAGGTATCCTTACAACTGTTGCCTTCAATGACCTATCGATGACCCTACGATGACCCTTAAACATCCAAAGGGTAAAATTACTTACTTCTCAATAGTAAGGACAGTTTTACCCTCATAAGGATAGGAAACGTTCATAACGACCTTAGGAAGGTATAACTCTCAATTGCTGGATCATAACCTAAAACATTTCCCACCCCTCACACTTTGCAAATCCTAGAAAATCACCACTTGGTATACATTCATACTAGAATCATTACCAAGTTACATTTTTCTAAACCGTTTTCAAAATCAAACGAGATAAATACTTTGTATACATTCATACGAGAATCATTACAAAGTTAAACTCTCTTTTCGAAACATTTTTTAAACAATTCACGAACACTTTTCAGACAAAAATATAAGTGATCCAGCAATTAAGAGCCCATGGATAACCATGGATACAAAGGGTGCTAACACCTTCCCTTTGTATAATGTACCTCCCGAACCCAAAATCTATTAAGGTCTTTCCTGTTCTTTTCCACCTTTCCTTATTGGATAAAAGAAAAGTCGGTGGCGACTCTTGCTATCCGCGACATTGCGATAAAAAGCAAAACACCCCAAGTCAGTTCACCGTATGACAGTATTCAGATACATACTAAAAATTCGCATGCCAAACTTAAGACATTTTCATAGATTTAATCATAATGCCATATGCAAATTAAGAACATAAGGCGGTAATAGCAATGCAAACCTGTTTACAAATTGAATTGCGACCTCGGATTGGCAAATCGGATTGAATTGGGCAGAGGTAACCTTGATGCCGCTGAGTTCCTTCAGGGTTTGCCTCCCGGGTTTGCCGTCTGTGAGCGTTAGGGTTTGCTTGCTAGGGTTCTCCTTTCTCCGTTTTCGTTCTCTCTCTCTCTGACTGGAATGTTGGTATTTATAATGGTTTGTTGTGACCTAATGGGCTCAGAATGAAGCCCAGAATTTTCTGATATTCGCAAGCTTCGCTAGGCGAGTGGCATAGCGAAGGGTTCGCTAGGCGAAGGATTTGCTCGCCTAGCGAGCATGCCAGTTTGAGCCATTTTCTGAATTTGGCCACTTGTGAGTTGGGCCTTTGTTCCAATGCTTTGAAAAATAAGTTGGAGTACCTTAGGAATGCCTTGTAATATTAGCGGGCAAATTTTGGGGTATGACAGCTGCCCCTGTTCAATATTCTTGAACCGAGAGAGTTAGAATGGTATGTACGCCATTCATGGTCTGGAGGTGGAAGATTATTGAACACTAGAATGCCCCAAAAATTTGCATTTGTTAATCAGAAGTTATTCCTGATGGAGATGGGCTTAAAGATGCCATCCAGGAGATTTGATGACGAAAGATCACAATGGATCATACGCTGCTGGGGATAAAGGATCAGAATGAACCATATGCTAGATCGTATCTGAGTAGCCGAATGAGTTATCCATTAGGCGGGTGACTTCGCTGGGGATGAAAGATCAGAATGGATCGTACGCTAGATCGCATCTGAGTTGAAGGTCCAAATGGGTCGTATGTTAGACCGTGTTGGGGTTGCAGAATGAGCCGTACGTTAGGCTGTATCTGAGGAAGAAGGTAGTCGTACGCTAGACTACACCCCGGAATGTACCGTACGCTAGGCAGTATCTGAGGATTTGAAGATCCAAATGGGTCGTACGTTAGACCGTATTGGAGTTGCAGAATGAGCCGTACGTTAGGCTGTATCTGAAGAAGAAAGTAGTCGTACGCTAGACTACACCCCGGAATGTACCGTACGCTAGGCAGTATCTGAGGATTTGAATATCCAAATGGGTCGTACGTTAGACCGTATTGGAGTTGCTGAAGGTCAGAATGGATCGTACGTTAGATCGCATCTGAGTTGAAGGAGTCATATGTTGAGCTGAATCAGAATGAACCGTACGTTAGGCTGTATCTGATAATATTTGTTGTATTTGCAGTAAATGTCTGGGATGAGCTTAAAGATGCCACCATTAGGAGGATATCAGAATGCTTGTCAGAATTAATGTTCATATATACTATATCTGAGGGATGTATTTGAATCTTGAACGTAATCGATAAAGATATCCGTCTGAATGGACCTTGGTTTTGACTGTATCAGGGGGATAATTAACCTGAAAAATAAAGTTAGCTTCATGCTATGTCATGATGCATGAGATGTTTTATGCTTTCGGAAATAAATGCGAATGTTGTAGGCATGCGTATGCTGTGAAATGATGTAATGAATGAACTATGCATGAGGAAGGTTCCTCCAGGGGAAAATAAATCCCAATATTCTGGTTGGAGATACTTGTATTGATGACCCTTTCTCAACCGGGGTATTGGATTTCTGTCTGATGGTAGAAACGTTCAACAGAAGCCTGGCTGGGGGTGGAAGAGATGACCAATTTGTCTAGTAATGCCAATTTCTTCTGGGGAATAACTGGCTTTGCTGGGGAATAGAATTAGCAACAGATTCATTGGAAAGCATGGTTAGACCTTCTCCTCGATCCTGAAGTCTTGTAGTAATCGCTATTTCTATTTCATGCATGCATTTTTGGTAAACATCAATCATATTCAAATGCATATATTAATTCAAACTAAATCAATGGGCGTTTACGCAAACAAAACAGAAAAAGTAAAACAAAAGCATCTTTTTGGAAATAAAATTGTATTGATTTTGAAAGAGGGCCTATAAACAGGCAATTTGAGCACAAGGAGACAGAAATCCTAGTAAGAGGAAATCGTCGAGACAACAAAGAAAAACTATGAAGGAAAAGTCCTATTGGTTTTAATTCTGCCACTGTCATTATGTCTTCAAGCATCTCATCTCCTACTGTCGGATTAGAAGTGATTGGCTTGTTCAGTCCCTTGAACTTGGATGAAGCTGTCTGAGAACGGGACATAGTCATACGCTTTTAATCCCTAATTTTTGCCTGGACCGCCTTTTCAGGTTTTCAGTCCACCAGGATACCCCTTTTTGCCCAAGCCGCCTTTTCAGGTTTTCGACTTGCCGAGTGTACATTTTTATATGTTTATCCCTAATTTTTGCCCGAACCCTTTTGGTTCTCCGGGGTGCCCTTACTTTTGCCTAGGTACGTCGACCTAGCGGGTCTCTTTTATGCGTAGTATTTTTTGACTATGTCTGCGTTCACGGGTTGCGGGAAGTCTTCGCCATCCATTGTAGCGAGTATCATGGCTCCACCAGAGAATACCTTCTTAACTATAAATGGCCCTTCGTATGTGGGAGTCCATTTGCCTCTGGGGTCACCTTGTGGTAGAATGATACGCTTGATCACCAAATCGCCAATTTGATACACCTGTCTCTTGACTCTTTTGTTAAATGCCTGGGTCATGCGCTTCTGATATATCTGCCCATGACAAACAGCCGCAAGTCTCTTTTCATCAATCAAATTTATCTGATCGAGTCGAGTCTGAACCCATTCATCCTCATCTAAGTCCGCCTCTTTCATGATTCTTAGAGAAGGAATCTGAACTTCCACCGGTAAAACGGCTTCCATTCCGTAGACTAAAGAGAAGGGGGTTGCCCCTGTCGAAGTGCGTACTGAAGTGCGATAACCATGGAGGGCAAACGGTAACATCTCATGCCAGTCTTTGTATGTTACTGTCATCTTTTGTATAATCTTCTTAATATTCTTATTAGCAGCTTCTACGGCGCCATTCATCTTTGGTCGGTACGGAGAAGAGTTATGGTGTTTTATCTTGAACTGCGTGCAGAGTTCAGTAATCATCTTGTTGTTTAAATTAGTACCATTGTCAGTGATAACTCTTTCAGGGATGCCATACCGACAAATGAGACTATTCTTGATGAACCGTGCCACCACATTCTTGGTGACAGAAGCAAATGAGGCTGCCTCTACCCACTTTGTAAAGTAATCAATAGCAACAAGAATGAAACGATGTCCGTTAGAAGCAGTAGGTTTAATCTCTCCAATCATATCAATGCCCCACATTGCAAAGGGCCAAGGGGCTGTCAACACGTTTAAGGGAGCCGGAGGCACATGTACTTTATCCGCATAGATCTGGCACTTGTGACAGGTTCTGGAGTGATGGTGGCAATCAACTTCCATGGTAGACCAATAATACCCTGATCTCAGAATCTTCTTGGCCATTGTATGTCCACTAGAATGAGTCCCAAAAATACCGTCATGCATGTCTTCCATAATCTTTTCTGCTTCCTTTTTATCCACACAACGAAGCAGAGTCGAATCATGATTACGTTTGTATAATACTCCATTACTCAGAAAGAATTTAGCGGAGAACTTCCTCAGAAATTTTCTGTCATTGATGGATGCCCCTTCAGGGTATTCCTGAGCTTCTAAATATCTTTTTACTTCGTGGAACCAATGTTTCTCTTCTACTTCATCAGCGTTAAGTTCGTAACAGTATGTTGGTTCATCTAATCGTTCAATAGTGATCGTGGGGGCTTCATTGTCCCATCTGACTCTGAACATAGATGACATGGTAGCCAATGCGTCTGCCAGCTGATTCTCTTCTCGTGGAATATGTTCGAATGTAATCTTTTCAAAGTATGGGATTAATGTCAACACCCGCTCTCGATAGGGGATGAGATTCGGATGTTTAGTGTCCCATTCTCCTTTGATTTGACTGATTACTAAGGCTGAGTCTCCGTACACACTCAAAGACTTGATTCTTAGGTCTATAGCAGCTCTGAGTCCCAAAATACATGCTTCATATTCAGCCATATTATTGGTACAATCAAAACATAGTCTAGCAGTGAAAGGCGTATGGCAACCCCTGGGAGAAATAATTACAACACCAACACCATTGCCCAATGCATTAGAAGATCCGTCAAAAACCATAGTCCATCGGGATCCCAGTTCGGGTCCTTCATCCGGTCCAGGTTCTTCATAATCAGTAACAAGCATGACATCCTCATCTGGGAACTCAAAATTCATAGATCGATAATCATCCACTGCTTGATGAGCCAAATGATCAGCTAGCACGCTTCCTTTGATTGCTTTCTGGGTAGTATACTGGATATCATACTCTGTTAAAATCATCTGCCATCTTGCTATTCTCCCGGAGAGAGCAGGTTTCTCAAATATATATTTGATAGGATCCATCTTAGAAATCAATAAAGTGGTATGATTCAACATATACTGTCTTAGTCGGCGAGCAGCCCAGGCCAAAGCACAACAAGTTTTCTCGAGCAATGAGTATCTTGTTTCACAGTCGGTAAACTTTTTGCTAAGGTAGTATATGGCATGCTCTTTTCGACCAGACTCGTCATGTTGCCCCAACACACACCCCATTGAATTTTCTAACACGGTCAAATACATGATTAGAGGTCTTCCTTCAATGGGTGGCACCAGAATTGGAGGTTCCTGGAGATATTTCTTGATTTTGTCAAAAGCTTCTTGGCATTCATCATTCCATATCATCTCTTGATTTTTCCTCAGTAATTTGGAGATGGGTTTGCAGGTAGCGGTCAAATGGGAGATAAATCGGGCAATGTAATTCAATCGTCCCAAGAAACCTCTGACTTCTTTATCTATACGAGGAACTGGCATTTCTTGAATAGCTCTCACCTTAACCGGGTCAACCTCAATTCCTTTATCATTGACAATAAAGCCCAAGAGTTTACCGGATCTTACTCCAAAGGTGCATTTGTTCGGGTTCAATCTCAACTTGTATTTCTTCAACCTCTCAAACAGTTTGTATAAATGATCGAGGTGTTCTTCTTCAGTATGAGATCTGGTTATCATGTCATCCACATATACTTCTATCTCATGATGGATCATATCATGGAACAAAACTACCATAGCACGTTGGTATGTTGCTCCTGCATTCTTCAAACCGAATGGCATTACTTTGTAACAGAAAGTGCCCCATTGCGTCACAAACGTAGTTTTCTCCATGTCCTCAGGTGCCATTTTATTCTGGTTATAACCCGGGAATCCATCCATAAAGGAGAATACTTTGTGTTGAGCGGTGTTATCTACCAGGACATCGATGTGCGGGAGTGGAAAGTCGTCTTTGGGACTTGCTTTATTCAAATCTCTGTAATCTACGCACATTCGCACCTTACCATCCTTCTTCGGCACTGGTACCACATTAGCAACCCATTGAGGATAAGAAGTAACGGCTAGAAAACCGGCATTGAATTGTTTCATAACTTCGGCTTTAATTTTCTCAGACATATCAGGACGCATGCGGCGAACCTTTTGCTTAACAGGACGACAATCTTCCTTCATTGGCAAACGATGCACTACTATATCAGTATCCAATCCGGGCATGTCTTCATAAGACCAAGCGAAAATCTCTACGTAGTCATGTAACATCTGAATCAATCTTTCTTTGACACTGTTTTCCAAACCTGCTCCTATTTTGACTTCTTTCTTGTCTACTTCAGTACCCAGATTTACAATTTCGATTGACTCTTCATGCGGCTGTATAGTCCTTTCTTCTTGCAGTAACAGTCTGACAAGCTCTCCAGGTACTTCACAATCTTCCTCACTTCCATCCTCGACTTGGTAGATCGGATTTTCAAAGTCATAATAAACAGTAGCGGAATTATTATCCATAGGATCCAGAGTGGATACGGATCTGCAATTTGTTACGTGAGTGTGTGTAAGAAAGCATAGCTTGTTTGAAAGACGACAGGAAAGATAAAGAGCGCAATATTTGAATGCAAAAGGTCCATTGATTTATTGAATGTGAATATGCTTATGAAAATGACAAAACCCTTAACAAATTAGCTATTGTGCCCCGGGCATGGACACAATGCTTTAAGAAGTTCAATTAAAAACTAAAAAATTTGCAACACTAAAATAGACAATAACAATTACTCCTGACTAAAGGAAATCGGGATAGTGTCTTCATCTTTCCAATTGTTGAGTCTGTCACCAATTGTTGGGTAAATCCAGCTATCCAGGTCGCAATCGCTGTCGGCATCTTCTACAGCGTTAATCTGGTCTTTGACTATCTTTTCAGAGTTAAATCCCAGGCCAAATTTATCAGCCTTGAACGGTACATCGATCAGTTGACCCCAGCCAGTACGACCACCATCTTCAACCACGGCTTGAGCATCTTTCAGAGAAATCATAGCAGGAGGAGCACGAATAACCTTGGGCGCACAGGAAGTTGGCTTAAGGACAGGATTAGTCTGAGGAACTACTTCAAATGATTGAGAAGGAGTCTCAAAGAATTCACCATCCATCTCGACGTATCTGAAGGCATGCACACTACTGACAATGTATTCTTCTTCTCCACACACAGTGACAATCTTGCCCTCTATTGGATACCTCAGCTTTTGGTGGAGAGACGAAGCTACAACACTTGCCCCATGAATCCAAGGGCGTCCCAGCAAGCAGGAATAGGCAGGACGAATGTTCATTACGTGAAAGGTAGTATTAAAGACTTGAGGTCCTATTTTGATAGGGAGAACTACTTCGCCATAGACAACACTCTTCGCACCATCGTAAGCACGTACCACAATGTCACTAGGTTTCAGTTTGATGCTTTTACAGTCAAGTTTATCAAGCACAACTTTCGGCAGCACATTCAAAGAAGATCCATTATCGATCAACACATGAGACAAGGCGGTCCCTTTACACTCAATGGAGATATGCAGAGCTTTATTATGATTCTTTCCTGCTGGTGTCAGGTCAGTATCAGAAAAGCCTAGGCCATTGCCAACAGTCAGGTTGGCAACATAGTTTTCAAACTGATCGACGGATGTCTCCTGTGGTACATGAGCAGTCTTCAAGAATTTTATCAATGCATTGGCATGAGATTCAGAAGATAACAACAAGGATAACATTGAGATCTTAGACAGGGTATGCCCCAGTTGTTCTACCACATCAAAATCGCTCTTGCGGATGATTTTCAGCATTTCTTCCATTTCTTTTTTGGCAACATCTTCAGTAGTAACTTCGACCGGTGTCTCTGACTGAGGAGGGTTGACTGGTTCCTTTCCTCGAGTTTCAAGGGCAGGAGGTGAGATTTCTGGAGAGAATATCCTTCCACTTCGAGTAATTTTACTAGTCCCAACAATGCCATTAGGATTAGTAGAGTTATCAACTTGCTTTACGCCATGGATGTAAACATCACCTCCATAATTCCACGGAATAGCTTTGCTTGAGGAATACGGCACTGGGCCAGGTGCAGTAATGATTAGGGGAGCTACCTTGGTTTCAGCAGTAATCTTCACAGGTACTCTAGGAGCGGTAATCTTCACTGGAACTTTGGACCTAACAATCACAGATATGTCTTTAATAGGGTCTTCCACCTTATGAACCCTTTCGAAGAGAATTGTATGATCGTCCATCAGCCGTTGAATACCATTTCTCAACTTCAAGCAATCATTGGGTCGGGATATGCAGAGACCGCAACTTTCAGCACAACCTGGAAATAAACCAGCTTGCAACAACTTCTTCTTGATGGCCAGGAGAGGAGATGCTAAGTCAGCTACATTAGTGATGTGGGAATTGTCATCGACAGCATTAACAGCCTTGTCATGATTAGGCATAGGTGCAGTGACGACATTAGGAGTCTCCGGAGGCTCAAATTCAATTTCCCCAGCGTCGACCATATCCTGAATCTTATTCTTCAACAACCAACAATCGTTTGTATCATGCCTGGGGCTATCGGAGTGGTATGCACACCTGGCATTAGGATTATAACGAGGAGAAGCAGTGTTAACATTCGCAGGAGGGGCTCTGAGGGTAATTAGGTTTGCCTTTAGCATACCCTGCAGTGCTTGTGCTAAAGTCATATTGATCTTGGTAAACTGCCTTCTCGGGCTGTCTTGTCTGTGCTGGAAGTTTTGAGATGGCGGTGCTGTAATCGTAACTGCTCCAACGGCATGGTCACGATTTTTCTTGTTATGACCCCTTTCACCGTACACAGCATTTGATTCACTCTTTCCCTGATGGGTCTTTCTCGTGCTTGCGGAGGTAGCTGACTGTATCTTTCCATTTCGAATACCACTTTCAACACGTTCCCCTGTCAATATCAGGTCAGTGAAACCCGATGAAGAACTTCCCAGTAGATGGCTGTAGAATGGACCAGTCAGTGTACCCATGAACATGTCCACTAATTCTCGATCAGTCATAGGGGGTTTGACTCTGCCAGCCAAATCTCTCCATTTTTGAGCATATTCTTTGAAGCTTTCTTTAGATCCCATAGTCATATTCTGCAACTGTATCCGAGTAGGCGCCAATTCAGAATTATACTGGTAGTGCTTGTAGAAAGCTGTCGCTAAATCAGTCCAGGTGCAGATGTTAGAGCTCTCGAGCTGGTAATACCACTCCAACTGTGTGCCAGACAGACTCTCTTGGAAGAAATGGATCCATAGCTTCCTATCAGTGGTATACGGCTGAATCTTTCTCACATAAGCTCTCAGATGCATCTGAGGACAAGATGCCCCATCGTATTTAGTGAACGTGGGGATCTTGAACTTGCGAGGAATGACCACATCAGAGACTAGACCCAAGCTTTCGAAATCCAGACCGGGCGCCTTCTGACCCTCCATAGCTAGCATACGTTCTTCCAGCAGTTTATACTTATCACCTTTTGGAGAGTACTGCTCATTCTCATGATCTTCATCGTCATCTTCCTGGCTGAAAGGATCAACATTCTCCTCTTCTGAATCATTTTCTGTCTCATCTTCTTTATCTTTTGGAATTCCGAATTTGACTCCTACAGCCTGTCTTTTAAGCCTTCTTCCAGGATTAATGTAACTCATAGGTTTCTTGTCCTTCTTCTGCTCGAGCAAGAGAGCCTTTAGTTCCTCCTGCCCCTTGGATAAGCTTAAGATCATCTCCTGGAATTGAGCATTTTGAGCTTGGAGATCTTTGACAGTTTGTTCGAGAGCCATTTTTCTGTTTAAGAGGAAGACCGTGAGAATATGGTCCTTTAGAGTACCTGTTATGCAATGTTATGTTATGCTATGCAATGTATGAAATGTTTTCAAGGACTTTTGGAATTTAACTTTGCGTAAGCTACCAAAAAGAGAGGAACTTTTATTACTAATTTCTTAATCAATGTCCATTACAAAAAATAATAATAAAAATACAATGAAAGCTTAAGTCTCCTAGGGGCGGCTTCTTTTTGGGCGAAGATACGCATTGAGTCTTCGTTCCTCATTAAGCTGGCTGGTGAGCTCTAGTACTTTCCTCTTTTCTGCATTGAACTGAGCTTCGAAAGTATCCCTTTCCTCTCTCAACTAGGTCCAGGATCTCTTCAATTCCTCCACATCGGTAGGCATATCTGGATAAGGAATGATCTGAGAAGCACCTCCTTCAACTCCTGGTTCAACAATCAATGGCCCGACTGCAAGATATGGCATGACAAGTTCACGAGCTCTGGCGCGTACCCATCTGAGATAAGGTTCCATAGGAATGGAGTTTTTCTGTCATAAAGTACTTCTTTTCACCATGCCCCAAGCTCGCACAAACCTTTGACGGAGACTTTGAGAATCGTTGTCATAGTCAAACACAGTGCCTTGAATAATTACTTCATGTGGACCATCTCTTCGCGCATACCCAAACTGACGTAGGGCTAAAGCGGGATTATAAGTAATACCTCCTCTTATCCCCATGAGTGGTACGTTAGAGAATTCTCCACAACGGTCGATGAGGATAACATTTTCTCTAAGATTGGGACACCAACGGATGTCTGAATGGGAGAGTGACATTATCCTTTGAGACCACTTCAAATTTTGATCATTCTTCAAGACTGATTGAGGAAGGTGCGAAATAAACCACCTAGACAATAAAGGTACGCAACACATGAGAGTCCCTTGTTTTTTCATAGTACGAGTGTGAAGGGAATGCAAAATGTCTCCAAGCAAGGTAGGCACAGGGTTATGAGTGAGGAATATCTTAATAGCATTCATGTCTATGAATTGATCTGGATTAGGGAATAACACCAAACCATAGATTAGTAATGCTAGGACATCTTCGAAAGCATGGACATCCATAACTTTTAAGAATTCTCGGGCCTTATTTATCAGAAATTTGGCAAGCAAACCCTTAACTCCATTTCTTGTTACCCAATTAGTTTCAATGTCAGACTTTGTCATGTGTAAAGCTGCGGCAACTTCTTCAGACTTCGGAATCTTTTCTAAACCACTGAAAGGTGTTTGATCAAGAATAGGTATCCCAAGCAACTTGGAGAATTCTTCTAATGTGGGTACCAACTGATAATCTGGGAAGGTGAAGCAATGATGTTTAGGATCGAAGAACTGGAATAGAACTCTCATCATATCTTCTCTGAAACCAGTGGTAACCAAATTGAGGAGAGAACCATGTTTCTTGATGAACTGAGCATGATCGGGAAGTTCTGACACTAAATCCTTGAGTTGAGGAGAGATCGTTACAAGATTGATCCGGATGGTCTTCCTGGAAGCCATAACCTGTTTAACAGAGCAAAGCTAAATCCCTAAGTCCTTGAAATGGTTAGTACGATGTCACAATGTCATGATGTTATGATGTTATGCAAATAATAAGCATAAACAAGTCACACAATCATTCCTAGGTTTTAAGGCTTGCATGGGTTCCATAGGTAAGCACCCTCCCCACTGAAGTTTGGTTGGTTCAACCTGTCCTAGAATAGTAACCGGGTTCTAGAAGGATCTCAAATCATTGACCTTCCCTTAAGTCCACTTCAGTGCAACACCAAGTGGTTGACCGAAGCTTCCCTAAAGTCCAATCTCAAAGAGTGTAGTATCGAGTATCAACCAACCCCAGCCGGAACCGAAGTCAGTTATCTCACTACTTTCTAATGGCCAGGATGAGTAAGTTAGGGTTCTAAAGGTTTGGTTAATGCTTTGATGACACCACGCAGACGCCAAATTTTTCCTCAAGTAAACATGAGGAACATCAGGACATCCAAAGTGTCACATTAACCGTAGCCATCATTTTAACCATTCCAGTATACGCCGGACAGTCTCGATGATCTATTGCTACTTACCTAAGGTACACTAGATCCGGGTGTAGGATCTTTCACTCAAAAATACCCTTAAAAGAAGGAACAATTTGACAACATAAATGATTTTTTTTTATTTTTTATTTTTTAAGGTGACCTCTCTTTGTAGTCCCCAGCAGAGTCGCCAGTTCTGTCATACGGTGAACTGACTTTATGTGTTTTTGCTTTGGAAAGCAAATGTCGCGGTTAGCAAGAGTCGCCACCGACTTTTCTTTTATCCAATAAGGAAAGGTGGAAAAGAACAGGAAAGACCTTAATTTAGATTTTTGGGTTCGGGAGGTACATTATACAAAGGGAAGGTGTTAGCACCCTTTGTATCCATGGTTATCCATGGGCTCTTAATTGCTTAATCACTTATGTTTCTTGTTTGAAAAAGTGTTTGAGAAGTGTTTAGAAACTGTTTTGAAAAGGAGAATTTAACTTTGTAATGATTCTTGTATGAATGTATACAAAGTAGTTATCTCATTTAGTTTTGAAAGTCGTTTAGAAAAATATAACTCGGCAATGATTCTAGTACGACTGTATACCAAGTGGTGATTTTCTAAAAGATGTTTTGAAAGGTGTGAGGTGGGAAAAGTATTTTAAGTCGTGAGTAAGCACTTAAGAGTTATACCTACCCAAGGTCTTTATGGGCATTTCCTATCCTTATGAGGGTAAAACTGTCCTTACTATTGAGAAGTAAGTAGTTTTATCCTTTGGATGTAAAAGGGTCATCGTAGGGTCATCGATTGGTCATTGAAGGCAACATTTATAAGGATACCTTAGCATTCGAAGGGACGATCATCATTTAACCGTAGGCTACACCGAAGGGTCATCGAGGGACAAAATCATATTTTCGAAGGCAACATCCGAGGGACTATGATTTATTTTATGATGATTTAATTGAAGGGTCTTTGCTAAGTATATCCCCACATTCACAGGACATGGCCGTTATACCGTAATACCGTAGGGCAACAAAGAGAGGTCCAAGATCACATATTCAAAGGCCATATTTTACAATCAATTAAGTAATTAGGATGAATCTCCACAATGAAATCAATACATTAAAGTCAGCTAGGTAATTTAGGGTGGGTCTCCACATTAAAAATTAATACATTAAAATCAATTAAGTGATTTAGGGTGAATCTCCACAAGGGTATCCCACAAATAAAGTGGAATACCTACCAAGCTATCTTTTCCGGGGATATGTGAACCTTTACAAAACTCAGCAAACATGTCAGAATACCAAATCAGGGTGCAATCGAGAATTACACCACACAAAAAATCACAACAGTAATAGGATCAGATAAACAATGCATGGCTATGATAAAACATGTCAGATGAGCAAACAAATCAGAACAGAAAAGTCAGCTACTGTCACGTTCGCTCCTGCTTCGCCTAGCGAAGGCTTAGCGAATACTCGCTGCATGCTCGCTTAGCGATGTGCTAGCGAGCGGCTGCGGATTCCGGTTTTGATAACAGTACAATTTCAGCCAATTTTATGCCTTATGGCTTTCATTACAGCAATTACATGGTTAATCATTTAAGGTATTCAGATACATACTAAAAATTCGCATGCCAAACTTAAGACATTTTCATAGATTTAATCATAATGCCATATGCAAATTAAGAACATAAGGCGGTAATAGCAATGCAAACCTGTTTACAAATTGAATTGCGACCTCGGATTGGCAAATCGGATTGAATTGGGCAGAGGTAACCTTGATGCCGCTGAGTTCCTTCAGGGTTTGCCTCTCGGGTTTGCCGTCTGTGAGCATTAGGGTTTGCTTGCTAGGGTTCTCCTTTCTCCGTTTTCGTTCTCTCTCTCTCTGACTGGAATGTTGGTATTTATAATGGTTTGTTGTGACCTAATGGGCTCAGAATGAAGCCCAGAATTTTCTGATATTCGCAAGCTTCGCTAGGCGAGTGACATAGCGAAGGGTTCGCTAGGCGAAGGATTTGCTCGCCTAGCGAGCATGCCAGTTTGAGCCATTTTCTGAATTTGGCCACTTGTGAGCTGGGCCTTTGTTCCAATGCTTTGAAAAATAAGTTGGAGTACCTTAGGAATGCCTTGTAATATTAGCGGGCAAATTTTGGGGTATGACATTGGCAATGATTCTGGTGCGAATGTATACCAAGTGGTGATTTTCTACAAAAGGTGTTTTTTTGAAAAGTATGAGGTGTGAAAAGTATTTTAAGTTGTGAGTCAGCATTTAAGAGTTATACCTACCCAATATCTTTATGGGTATTTCCGATCCTTATGAAGGTAAAACTGTCCTTACTATTGAGAAGTAGTAGTTTTGTCCTTTGGATGTAAAAGGGACATCGTAGGGTCATCGATTGGTCATTGAAGGCAACATTTGTAAGGATACCTTAGCATTCGAAGGGACGATCATCATTTAACCGTAGGCTACAACGACGGGTCATCGAGGGACGAAAATCATATATTCGCAGGCAACATCCGAGGGACTATGATTTATCTTATAGGGACATGATGATTTAACCGAAGGGTCTTTGCTAAGTGCATCCCCACATTCGTGGGACATTACCGTAATACCGTAATACCGTAAGGCAACAAAGAGAGGTCCAAGATCACATATTCAAAGGTAATATTTTATAATCAATTAGGTAATTAGGATGAATCTCCGCATTATAATCAATTAGGTAATTAGGATGAATCTCCGCATTATAATCAATTAGGTAATTAGGATGAATCTCCACAGGGGTATCCCACAAATAAAGTGGAATACCTAGCAAGCTACCTTTTCCAGGAGTATGTGAACCCTTACAATATTCAGCAAACAGGTCAGAATACCAAATCAGGGTGCAATCGAGAGTTGCACCAAACCAAAAGGAATCACAACAGTAATAATGTCAGGTAAACCATGCATGGTTACAATAAAACATGTCAGATTAGCAAAAATCAAAACAGAAAAATCAGCGACTGTCACGTTCGCTGCTGCCTCGCCTAGCGAGGGCCTGGCGAACCCTCGCTACATGTTCGCTTAGCGATGTGCTAGCGAACGGCTGCGGGTTTTGAATTTAAGAACAGTACGATTTCAGCAAGCTCCACACCCTATGGCATCCATTACAGAAATTTTATGGTTAAACATTCAAGATATCCATACATATTTAAATTCACATGCAAAACCTAAGATATATTTATAAATTCAATCATAATACCACATGTAAATTGGAAGCATAAAGCAGTAGTGGTAGTGCAAACCTGTTGGCAATTGAATTGCAACGTTGAATTGGCAGATCACTCTTAGGGTTGGTGCCGGATTGAGTCGGGCGGAGGTAACCTTTGTGCAGATGAATTTCCTTCAGGGTTTCCTTTAGGGTTGCTCTGATTTCTCCTGGTTAACCTCCAGGGTTTTCTGTCTATGTTTGTGTTTCCTTGCTAGGGTTTCTCTGAATTCTCCTGGTTAACCTCCAGGGTTTTCTGTCTATGTTTGTGTTTCCTTGCTAGGGTTTCTGTCCGTCCGTTCTGAATGAGGTCTTGGTATTTATAATAGTTTTTTTTGACCTGATGGGCTCAGAATGAAGCCCAAAATTTCTGGTATTCGCAAGCTTCGCTAGGCGAGTGGTGCAGCGAAGGGTTCGCTAGGCGAAGGATTTTGCTCGCCTAGCGAGCAAGCCAGTTTAAGTCATTTTCTGGATTTGGCCACCTGTGTGCTGGGTCTTTGTTCCTTTAAGATCAATGTCTTGAAAAATGAGTTGGAGTGCCTTGAAAAATGTCTTGCAAGATTAACGTGCAAATTTTGGGGTATGGCAGTAGAGATGATCTTAATTGCATATGTGTTGGTATTTGTACATTCATTCATGGCATGGTCGACTTTTTGGTGAAAGCGGTGAAACTGTGGGTTCACATGGTAATAGACGTTGATCCTTTAATGGAAATAAGCGTAGCAGACGTTGATCCTTAATTGGAAATAGACGTAGTGGCTTGGATTCTAGATATTGAATCGGAAAGCGGTGAAACTGTGGGTTCACATAGACGTTGATCCTTAATTGGAAATAGGCGTAGCGGACGTTGATCCTTAATTGGAAATAGACGTAGTGGCTTGGATTCTAGATATTGAATCGGAAAGCGGTGAAATGTTGGGTTCACATTGCGGTACCACATGCATAGAGTCACATGTCTTGCATTGAGTCACATTAGAGTTATGTGAAAATTGAATGTATGCGTTGATGTGATTGTGATGTGTGTATGAGATATGGTAATTGAATTTGGTGACGTTTGGATACATAACTTGGCAAAATATGTGATTACGTGATAATTGTAGTTATGTGTATATTTGGGAATATAGTATTGGATTTTAATATTATACTCCTTGAGTTTGGATGGATGTTTGAAACATGTGAAATAAATGTTGGGTAATATTATTTACATGGTTATATGAAGTGTGATGAATCCCTTTAAATGTTGATTTAATCATTGTGCTTTATTATACTTCTTCATAATGATTTGAATTCTCACCCTTCAGTTTGAATGTTGCTTTACATGGCATCGTGCAGATACTCCAGAGTAGTATTGCGGAAGTAAGTGGACGGTAACTCACTCGAGATTAGCTGGAGAGTTCCGGTGCTTTGTTTTAGAGACTAAGTAGTGAGTCAATGCTTTGGTCATGTAACACGGGGTAGATTGGTAATATTGAACTCATATCTAATTTGGATACGTATTATGTTATTACTTTTGAACATGTTTATTTGAAAATTGCGGTTTGAGAGGCCATAGTGCCAAATATTCTGGATATGGTTTTAGTTATCTTGAGGAGATTATTGAGAGATGATCATGGTATGGGACATGGATCATTTTATGAAATACATTAGTATTCATTATTTTCCGCTGCGAACGCATATTCTTGAATATTCATGATAAGTGAAATGTGTTATTTCAAATGATCAGGTGTATTGTATATTGATGATGAATGATGTTTGGTTTTTGAAAGCTTTTAGTTTTTGAAAACATCGATGTGACGCCCTTTTGTTTATATGCGTGTTTATTTACTCTTAGTATATGTTAAGTATTTTGGGGTAGAAAAAGGGGTGTTACATTAGTGGTATCAGAGCCTGGTCGACCAGTTGGTCAATAGTCGTTAGGGTTTTCCATCCCGTTGTATTTGATTTGTGTATCTGACACGATCGACACTGTTTGTCTGGTTGTTCGAGCTGTTCAGGATGATGGTTGCAGGCAGGAATGATGATTCCATAGCTAAGGCGCTAAGGATATTGGCTGACTCCATTGGTCAGATCCCTCAAGCGAATGTTGGTAACCGAAATGGAGATGATGATGAGTTACGTGCTTTGGGGAGATTCCAGCGGAACAATCCTCCTGTCTTTGAGGGTGAGCATGAACCTGATAAAGCTCAAGCTTGGCTTAAGGCAATTAAGAAGATCTTCAGAGTCATGAACTGTACTGATGCTCAGAAAGTGCAGTTTGGTACTCATATGCTTGAGAAGGAAGCTGAAGATTGGTGGAGTAACACTCTTCAGAGGTTTGAAGGAGACAACATTGAGGTTACTTGGACTCTTTTCCGTGATGTCTTCTTGGAGAACTATTTTCCAGAAGATTGTCGTGGGAAGAAAGAGGTGGAGTTCCTTGAATTGAAGCAAGGAAATGGTATTGTTGCTGAATATGCTGCTAGATTTCAGGAGCTTATCAAGTATTGTCCTCGTTACAATACTGCTAATGCTGAGAGATCTAAATGTTTGAAGTTTGTGAATGGCTTGAGACATGATATCAAGAAGGCCATTGGTTACCAATAGATTACTCGTTTTGCGGAGTTGGTTAACAAGAGTCGGATTTATGATGAGGATAGTAGGGAAAATGCTTCTTTCTACAAGAGATTGAAGGGGAAAAACCAGGATCGTGGGAAACCGTATGATGACAAGAGGAGACAATCTGGTTTTGGCAAGAAGCCAAGTGGGGGAGGATCTTCTACTCCACTTAAGTGTTTCAAATATGGCGTTGAAGGTCAGCGTGTTGTTGATTGTAGTAAGGATTTTGTGACGTGTTTCAAGTGTGGCAAGAGTGGTCACAGAGAAAACCAGTGTGGAGTTGGTTCGAGTGTGACTTGTTACAATTGCGGTGAGAAAGGTCACATTAGTACCAAATGTGACAATCCGAAGAAGGAGCAAGCGAAGGGAAAGATGTTTGCATTGTCTGGTGCGGAGACCACTACCGATGATAGGCTAATCCAAGGTACGTGCTTTATTAATGGTACACCTTTAACTGCCATTATTGATACCGGTGCAACACATTCTTTCATTTCTTTGGATTGTGCTAAGAGATTGAATCTTATATTATCTGATATGCGTAGAAGTATGGTTATTGATACACCTGCTATGGGTTCTGTTTCTACTTCCTATGTGTGTCTGAATTGTTCGTTGAGAATCTTTGGTAGGGATTTTGGAATTGATTTAGTTTGCCTTCCTTTAGAGCAACTTGATGTGATTTTGAGTATGAATTTGTTAGAATTTAATCGGGTGTATATCAACTGTTTCGAGAAGATAGTTATTTTTCCTGAGGTTGGTGCTAAGGAAGATTGGTTTGTGTCTGCTAAGCAAGTTGATGAGTCGGTGCAAGAGGGTGCCGAGTTGTTTATATTGTTGGCAACCATGGATATTCGTGAGAAGAGGACGATTGAAGAATTGCCAATAGTTTGTGTGTTTGCAGAGGTATTTCCGGAAGATATAAGTGATTTACCGTCGGAACGTGAGGTTGAGTTTTCGATTGATTTAGTTCCTGGAACTAATCTTGTATCGATGGCTCCCTATAGAATATCTTCTTCTGAGTTGAAAGAGTTGAAGAGTCAACTTGAAGACTTGCTCGAGAAGAGGTTTATTCGTCCTAGTGTGTCACCGTGGGGTGCACCTGTTCTGTTGGTCAAGAAGAAAGAAGGTTCTATGAGATTATGTGTTGATTATAGACAACTGAATAAAGTGACGATTAAGAACAAGTATCCATTTCCGAGGATTGATGATCTGATGGATTAGCTGGTTGGAGCTTGTGTGTTTAGCAAAATTGATTTGAGGTCTGGGTATCATCAGATTCGTGTAAAGGCTGAGGATATTCAGAAGACTGCTTTTCGGACAAGGTATGGTCACTACGAGTACTCCGTGATGCCTTTTGGTGTGACTAATGCACCTGGTGTATTTATGGAGTATATGAATAGAATTTTTCATGATTATCTGGATAAGTTTGTTATTGTGTTCATCGATGATATATTGATTTATTCCAAGAGTAAAGAGGATCATGCCGAGCATTTGAAGGTTGTGTTATCGGTGTTGAAAGAGAGGAAGTTGTTTGCTAAACTCTCTAAATGTGAGTTTTGGTTGAGTGAAGTAAGTTTTCTTGGACATGTGATTTCGAGTGGTGGTATTTCTGTGGATCCTACGAAGATTGAGGTTGTATCTCAATGGGAAGCTCCTAAGTCTGTTGTTGAGATTAAAAGTTTCCTTGGTTTGGCTGGTTATTATAATAAGTTCATTGAAGGATTTTCTAAGTTGTCGTTACCATTGACGCAGTTGACTAGGAAGGGTCAAGCTTTCATTTGGACTTCGTAGTGTGAAGCGAATTTTCAAGAGCTTAAGAGGAGATTGACTACGGCTCCTATTTTGATTTTACCGGATCCGTTAGAAACTTTCGTTGTTTATTGTGATGCTTCTTTGTTGGGTTTGGGAGGTGTTCTCATGCAAAAAAGGCAAGTGGTAGCTTATGCTTCAAGGCAACTTAAAGTTCATGAGAGGAATTATCCGACGCATGATTTAGAGTTGGCCGCTGTTGTGTTTATGTTGAAGCTGTGGAGACATTATTTGTTTGGATCGCGATTTGATGTGTTTAGTGATCACAAGAGTTTGAAGTATTTGTTCAATCAGAAGGAATTGAATATGAGGCAAAAAAGATGGTTGGAATTCTTGAAAGATTATGATTTTGGTTTGAATTATCATCTTGGAAAGGCGAACGTTGTAGCCGATGCATTGAGTAGGAAGTCATTGCATATGTCTATGTTGATGATTCGAGGGTTTGAATTGTTGGAGCAATTTAGAGATTTGAGTTTGGCTTGTGAAGCGACGTCTTCGTGTGTTAAACTTGGTATGTTGAAGCTTACGTATGGCATTCTTGACGAGATTAGAGAAGGTCAGAAGTCAGATTTGAAATTAGTCGATGTTACGACATTGATTAATCAAGGCAAAGGTGGTGACTTTCGGATTGATGAGAATGGTATCATGAGGTGTCGTGATCGAGTTTGGGTTCTGGATGTTACGGATTTGAGAAAGAGGATTCTTGAGGAAGGGCATAGAAGTGGTCTGAGTATGCATCCTGGTGCTACTAAAATGTATCAAGACTTGAGAAAGATGTTTTGGTGGCAAGGTATGAAGAAGGATGTAGCGGAATTTGTGTATTCATGTTTGACTTGTCAAAAGTCAAAGATTGAACATCAAAAGCCGTCTGGTTTGATGCAACCGTTATCTATTCCCGAGTGGAAGTGGGATAGTATCTCTATGGATTTTGTTTCGGGCTTGCCGAGGACATTGAGTAATTGTGAGGCGATTTGGGTCATTGTGGACAGGTTGACGAAATCTGCTCATTTTATTCCGATGAGGATAGATTATTCGATGGAGAGACTTGCTAAGTTGTACATCGAAAGGATTGTGTGTTTACATGGTATTCCGTCGAGCATTGTTTCGGATAGAGATCCGAGGTTCACTTCGAGATTTGGGGAAGGTTTGCAAAGTGCTTTGGGTACGAAGTTGCGTTTGAGTTCGGCATATCATCCGTAAACTGATGATCAAACGGAGAGGACTATTCAGTCACTTGAAGATCTTTTGGGGTCTTGTGTTTTGGAACAAGGAGGAAATTGGGATAGTTTCTTGCCTTTGATCGAGTTTACGTATAACAAAAGTTTCCATTTGAGTATTGGAATGGCACCTTTTGAGGCTCTTTATGGTAGAAAGTGTAGAACTCCTTTATGTTGGTACGAATCGGGAGAGAGTGTTGTGGTTGGACCCGAGTTGATTCAAGAGACTACGGATAAGATTAAGATGATTCAATAGAAGATCAAGGCTTCTTAGATTCGTCAAAAGAGTTATCATGATAAGAGGAGGAAAGCTCTTGAGTTCGAGATAGATGAGCATGTGTTCCTTCGAGTTACGCCAATAACGGGTGTTCGTAGAGCTTTGAAGTCGCATAAGTTGACGCCGCGTTTCATTGGTCTTTATCAGATTTCCGAGAGGATAGGTGAAGTGGCATATCGGATTGCATTACCACTATCACTTTCTAATCTTCATGATGTGTTCCATGTGTCTCAATTGAGGAGGTACATTGCGGATCCATAGCATGTTGTTCCATTAGATGATGTTCAAGTGAGGGATAATTTGACGGTTGATACATCACCTATGTGAATTGAAGATCGAGAAGTGAAGAAGTTTCGTGGTAAGGAGATTGCTTTGGTGAAAGTGATATGGGGCGGAGCCGCCAATGACAATATTACTTGGGAACTCGAGGATAAGATGAAGGAATCGTATCCAGAGTTGCTCGTTTGAGGTATTTTCGAGACCGAAAATCTTTAAAATGGGGGAGAGTTGTAACAACCCAATTTTAGTAATTATTTCTTATATTATTATTACTATATTTTATTTTATTTATTTGGAGTGTTAATTAATTAATTGGTTGTTAGGTAGTATAATAATCAATTATATTAATCATTTTGGTGTGTTAATTAATTATTTAGTTGATATGAGATATAATGAATAATTGAATTAATTAACTTGGTGTGCATATTGAGTTGGTTTAATTTATTTGAATTAAGTAGAGATATTATAATACTAGGTCTTATTGGGCCTAATAATTAAATTAGAGGTATCATTCTTTAAGCCCAAATATAATACTAGGATATAAGAGGTGAGGAGAGTGAGAAGTAGGATTCATTTGATCTTTTGACGGCAACAGAGAAATAAAAGAGGAAAAGTAAGGAGAAGAGGGGAAGAACAAGAGAGAAGTTAAGGTTTTCAGAAAATTGAAGAGGTAAGGGGGAGAATCCTTATTATTATGGGTTAGTATGATTGGGTCAATGGGTAGAGGTATGTTTACGTTGAAATCCCTAAATTTCATGGTTTTGGAATTGTTAGGTTTTTATGAGTATTCTTGATTTGTGGTGATTTGATTGTGTAAAAACTGCAAATTAACGTTATATACTTAGAGTATTGTATGAGTTATAATTTTCTGAACGTTTGGCTTTTTACGTAATCGAAATCGGAGGTCCGAAAGTCCTCCAACGATGAAAAACGCAGAAAATTTTGCATTCTGTTTTGTGTTAACCGGTTACCCTCCGAGCGTTAACCGGTTACTTGCTGTTGAAAAATGAAAATTTGAGATTTTAAAAGTTGTATTCATCTGAAATTAAATCTAGTGTGCGTATTTGATAATCAGCCTATATTTGTGAATGATATATTGTTATGAATGTGTATATGTACCATTGGTGGATAATTCATCGAGTTGAATTATGGTGATATGTGGAATGTTAAGATGGTAGAGATGATCTTAATTGCATATGTGTTGGTATTTGTACATTCATTCATGGCATGGTCGGCTTTATGGTGAAAGCGGTGAAACTGTGGGTTCACATGGTAATAGACGTTGATCCTTGAATGGAAATAAGCGTAGCAGACGTTGATCCTTAATTGGAAATAGACGTAGTGGCTTGGATTCTAGATATTGAATCGGAAAGCGGTGAAACTGTGGGTTCACATAGACGTTGATCCTTAATTGGAAATAGGCGTAGCGGATGTTGATCCTTAATTGGAAATAGACGTAGTGGCTTGGATTCTAGATATTGAATCGGAAAGTGGTGAAACGTTGGGTTCACATTGCGGTACCACATGCATAGAGTCACATGTCTTGCATTGAGTCACATTAGAGTTATGTGAAAATTGAATGTATGCGTTGATGTGATTGTGATGTGTGTATGAGATATGGTAATTGAATTTGGTGACGTTTGGATACATAACTTGGCAAAATATGTGATTACGTCATAATTGTAGTTATGTGTATATTTGGGAATATAGTATTGGATTTTAATATTATACTCCTTGAGTTTGGATGGATGTTTGAAACATGTGAAATAAATGTTGGGTAATATTATTTACATGGTTATATGAAGTGTGATGAATCCCTTTAAGTGTTGATTTAATCATTGTGCTTTATTATACTTCTTCATAATGATTTGAATTCTCACCCTTCAGTTTGAATGTTGCTTTACATGGCATCGTGCAGATACTCCAGAGTAGTATTGCGGAAGTAAGTGGACGGTAACTCACTCGAGATTAGCTGGAGAGTTCCGGTGCTTTGTTTTAGATACTAAGTAGTGAGTCAATGCTTTGGTCATGTAACACGGGGTAGATTGGTAGTATTGAACTCATATCTGATTTGTATACGTATTATGTTATTACTTGTGAACATGTTTATTTGAAAATTGCGGTTTGAGAGGCCATAGTGCCAAATATTCTGGATATGGTTTAGTTATCTTGAGGAGATTATTGAGAGATGATCATGGTATGGGACATGGATCATTTTATGAAATACATGAGTATTCATTATTTTCCGCTGCGAACGCATATTCTTGAATATTCATGATAAGTGAAATGTGTTATTTCAAATGACTAGGTGTATTGTATATTGATGATGAATGATGTTTGGTTTTTGAAAGCTTTTAGTTTTTGAAAACGTCGATGTGACGCCCTTTTGTTTATATGCGTGCTTATTTACTCTGAGTATATGTTAAGTATTTTGGGGTAGAAAAAGGGGTGTTACAGGTTGAGTCGGCTCAGCAGAAGTATCAGCCTGCTGTAAGAAAAAATGTGTGTAAGAGAAGTACAATAATCCAAGGGAGTAGACAGAAAAATAAGTAATTACCTGTATTGACGCAGGGGAGACGACATCCTGATTTTCTCTCCCCAAGGCAGCAGCAGGGGAGGCGCCAGTCGACTGTGAAGCCCCCGCAGCTGGATCAGGGACCTTGTCGAGAATAGAAGTGTCGACCATAATGGTGTCGGCATCTACAGCAGGGGCCTCTTTTTCTTTATGGTGCTTCTTTCTCTTGGCTTCGCCACTCCTAGAGGGAGAGTCATGCTTCCTCCTTTTGTGGCCATGGTGGCTCTTTGATTTGTGCAAAGAAGATGGCTGGGAAGTTGGCTGAAGATACGAAGAAAGGTTATAAGCAGATATTCTAGCTAGAAGATCAGACAAGCCGACAAGGAATACCTCAGAGCCTGCGCCGGTAGAGCGTTTGTGTTTTTTGGATTTTTTGGAGTGAGAGGAGACAATGGGGTCTGTCGAACGTGGTTGACCCTACACATAAGTGAGAAATTAGAGACCACATAGTGCTTCCCTTAAAAAATCACAAGAGTAAATGAGACTGTTTCATATAGGTGCATACCGAAGAACTGAGTTTTTTCAAGACCTGAGCAATAGGGCGCTCATCATCGTCAGAGGATTTCTCAGGAGCAGCCTGCAAAAGGGAGATGACGGCTAAAAATAAAAAACAAAAGCTAAAAGAAACGGCAACTCAGCTAGAGTCATACCTGAGCCTCTTGTGTCGAAGGAGTAGGTTCTCTAGCAGGAGTAGGACCCACAGGGTCTAAAGGGATCGCTGCAAATAAATAGAAGAAACAAAAGTGAGCGACGAAATCCAACTAAGAGGAAGTTTAACTTTCCAGAAAAGTGTTACCAAGTTGTGTGGATTCGAACACGCTAACATATTGAGGATCAATATGAAGTGGCTCTGAGTAATTAGGCAGATAATGCTTCGTCGGGACCACTCTGTCGGCCTTCTTCTTATAAGTGTTTTGTACGTGCGAAATAGGACAATAAAACCACTCTGGGACCAAATGGACAAAGGCCAGAGCCAATGGGCTAGATGGCAAATGAGGGAACTTAAGGTTTCCAAAAAGAAGGGCGTAAAGATACTTGTCTTTCGCGTAACTTGGGACTGTAAGTTTTGGGAGTCTGTCGGTTACTTTCTCCTTTAGTTCGACCGCGGCCTCCCAGATGGTCCGACGAAGATTATCTGGTCGATACACAACTTGGAAATAATTCTGGAAAGCGCAAATTTGTTTGACATGAAGAGCCTTACACTTGGTCGACTTTGCCTGCAAGAAAACAAAAGCTTGAGTTAATTCAGATAGTTTGGCCTTATGAGCGCCAACATAAATAGAAAAATATGACTGCCACCAATCATGGAATTCTTTTGTACAGAAGTAGGTTGGTCGAAAAGGAATAGAGGGGAGTCGTGGTCGGTTCTCCCAAATGGTTTCAAGTTCCTCTTGGATCTCACTCCGAGGTTGACCACAGAGGATATTGGTGAGTAATTCTTGAGAAGAGAACAGGGACTTGGGAATGAATTGGCAAAGGCCAAATTGCCTGGCCACCAAGTTAGGCTAATAAGCCACTAAGCCAGGATTGCTGCTAGAGGTTTCAGCCGACAGGAATCGAGGGACCAGAAGACGCCTCCAAATGAGGAAGGTTTCATCTCTATGTTCCTCTTCAGTCGGAGGAAAATGCCTGGTGAGCTATGCAGGACCCTCAGTTCGACGGCTGAAAGGGGTCATAGACGGTAGAAAATCGACACGGGTCAACATGACGTTGAACAAAAGACGAAACACTTGTAGGTCGGGGAAGTTTTTGTCGATGGGCATCATAGGGATCAACCGTTTCCAAATAAGGTGTCGTTCCTCTGGGGGACACGCAACCCTCCTCATCCCGTAGGGGGCTATATCTTTAGAGAAAGTGGCATTGAGCCACAGTTGCAAGAACCAAAAAGGTCCATGGACCAATACATTTTTCTTTCTGGAATTCTCAGGGTCAAAGAGTCTAATTTGGCAGACGACCTCAGACAGAGATTCATAGAGGGAAGCTAAAATCAGTTGGCCCAGGGTGATCTCACGCTCTTGGTGCAGTTGAGTGGCCAAGAGAGCAAAGTGCTTGGCTACCTGCATAGATATGGAGCAGAAAATAAAGCGAGATAGCCAGAGGGTTAGGAAAGCCACATGTTCCTCGTCGGTCACAGGGCCTGCAGAGGTGGCATGGTGATCAATGATATTGTTATACGTTGGCTTGTGAGAGTCACCAATGTCGAACCGCAAGGAGATTGGCGCTACAGCTTCACAGTCGAAGACTTCGCCAGTCGGTTTTAAGCCAGTGATGGCAGCAATGTCCAGGAGTGTCGGCGTGATCATGCCACACTTGGTATGGAAAGAGTTGGTCGAACTCTCCCAAAGTTGAAGGGAAGCTAATAACATGCCACAAGACTAGGGAGGGCCACAACGAGCAATCTGTAGAAGGGTGTAGATGCTTGTCATTTTCCAATGGTCGATTTTCTCTGATTCTAACCGATCCATCCAGGCACAAAACTTAGGACAGTTTTAGGGAGGAGCAGTCATGAAGTTCCTGTCGACGTAGCGAAGGGAAAAGGGTTTTTGAGCAGAAACCACAGGTTCAGAGATATGACTGGAGGGGAAAAGGGAAGAGTCTGTTTTGGTGATCTCTGGGTGTCGGTTTTCTGGAAGAGGACCTAGGAACACTAAAGGTTCGTCAGCCAAAGAAAAAGGGATCAATACCTGAGAACGCCAGATTTTTGCCTTCTCTTCTGCAAACAGAGGCTCAGGAACATACTCCCTACCATCAATGGTGAGAGGATGTGTGATTTTAGCAGCGGAGGGTTTGTTGGAGCTTGTCATGGAGAAAATGGAGGTTTGGTTGGAGAAGAAGGGTTTTTACACAGAATGCAAGAGATGATTTGTATGCTGAAGCAAAAGGGCGAAAAAAGAGAAGACGAAGAAAAAATGAGGGTTTTATAGGGGTTAAACCCTAAGCAGAGAAGAGTGAGCGTTTGATCTTCCACCTTCGACGCGTATGCCCACGTTCCCACGTTTGCAGGCACGTGGAGGAGAAAAGGCAGGCGTAATAACAAACACGTTTCAGTCATAAAGACGTGAAATGATGGGGACGTGATTTTGTGCGTCTCGAGGAAAAAGGAAACGTTCGTCATGATTATATGACGTCATCAGCGTGGGGCAAACAGAGGTCCCACTAAATAGAAGTGGAAGAAGTAAGGGGTAAGTCGACATCTCAAAGATGCCATCATCTCACCAACTTCGACAGTCGAAAATGGCATCTCTGTGGGGCATTTTGTTACCACGAAAAATCTCTAAGGCATGCTGAAAGCGTAGTTAGTAATAGAGTCCTGTGAATTTGGGGGTTATACCCCATAAAAGGATGAAGATGTGCTTGAGACAAGCAAGAATGGAAAAAATACAAGTCAAGGGATGAAGCCGACAGGAAAAGCATGCTTGGTCGACATGTCATTCTGTCAACTAAAATGAAGTTTGGGACTTAATGGATTTTATTTCATGCAAAATGCATAAAAGACAGTGCCGCCCTAAAATGTTTGGGGGGAGAAATTTGAAAATTTAAAAATGACCAGCAGTTACAAGAAGAATAAGAGCGCCAGAATCTGGAGCAGTTTGCAAGACGTGGGTATAACGGTTTGCAGGTCGTGTGACACGACGTGCTAGTTTGTAGGAGTTTTTAGCCTGCATGCAGTTTCTTTAGTTTAATATAAATAG
Source organism: Lathyrus oleraceus (assembly GCF_024323335.1). Classification (NCBI taxonomy): domain Eukaryota; kingdom Viridiplantae; phylum Streptophyta; class Magnoliopsida; order Fabales; family Fabaceae; genus Lathyrus; species Lathyrus oleraceus. Next base: position 378,145,573 of record NC_066582.1, read on the forward strand.
AAGATCCCACGAAGGGCTCAAGGTGTTCACCTTATACTAAAAAAACCACTTGTAAAAAACTTCTCATTCCCAGCGCGAGGAAGCAAGAGTTTTGAGAGTGCTATGTACGTGAATCACCACATTTATTTCAATGCAACTTCCTTACTTTTCAATTGTTCCCGTTGAACATTTTCTTTTAATTTCATTTTCTTTTGAGTTATCATTTTACGTTGTCGTTTACGCTGTCGACGCTGATTCTATTACGATAATGGAGTTCACCAAAAGCGTGTTCGTCGTGTACGTCTTTTGAATGCTGTAGCGCTATCGGTCACGAGTCACCCATAGGCTATAGCATCGTCCAAACCATTCGTGTGGGAAAACCTGCGCTTGTTCAACACTTTGTCAGGAGTCGTTCCTCACAAAGTTATTCCGTCGAATTGGACGAGCCTCACTTGCACTAGTACATGTCCTAGGATCAACTGGTCGATCCTGCAAGTAACCCTTAGTCTTAAGGCCTAGGGAGGACCAACGGTTGTTTACCAATTTCCACAGTAAACAGCTACCCCAAGAGCACAAGAAGTCAATCACTCCCAAGAATGGTTAATCAAGAGGATACAGTTTCAAGACGTTGGGGAAAGCCAGTTTGGAATCTTCAGATGGTGAGACTACTCAATAGCTTGTAACTGGGGAATTTGTGCAGATACTCAGCAGACTAGGGCAGAGGCAGGCTACGCATGTACAATCTCTCTCCATGTTTCAGATATAAAACAGGGGTATGACAACAACTATTCAGCTTGAAGTAGGTTTCGGAGAATCACGTCTACGTGATCATTATCCTAGCCCAAAATTCACACCTTCATATATATAAAGCTTATGGCTTACCCATTGCATAAATCATCATGTATCAATCATGTCGTTTTACTCATGCATATCATTCATATAGCATAACATGAAACCTTGCAAATGAGAAAATTCAAAAATCCAGTTTTATTGACTCACTCGAAGCCCAACCTTTGTCTGGAAAATCACAAAACTCCTGTTACATTACACCCATTCTCAACGGGATTTTTTTTGTATTTTTTGTATTTTTTGTATTTAATCGTCTTCTACCTTGAATACCCAAAAAGATATCGTCATTCGTGCATTCAGGTTTAAGACGATTAAATAGGGGCAACTGTCATGCCCAAAATTTACCCTACTTTTTTTTCACTTTTCATCTGACTTTCGGTTTGAGATTCATCTACATTCATTCATTCTAAATACATGTGTATCATTCATTTATGTTAAAACTTGCAAATATTCATCATAGATTCAAAGCTGATGACTTGGAAAGCTAGGGTTTATGGGTAGATCAAACTTTAAAGGTGTGTCTTGGCTATTCATCTAATCATATTGCGAGTGAAACCCTACTTTGCTTGATATGTGAGATGTGGATTCAAGGAGGCCTCATCATGGCATTCCATATGGCATTCAAACCATGATTTTTGATGATGTGTATGTGAGACCTTGTGGACACTCTTTGGGGGCCTTATCTAGGCTATCTAAACCCTAATCTGGAGGCCATACTTGGGGAACTTGTTTGAGGAGCATCTTGCTTGATTTAGAGACTTTAATTAAAGGGTATACTTCATGAAACCCTAATCAAGGAGTTTTGGGTCCAAATGCACCTTGTGGCTTAACTTTTCACCTTGTGCTTATTTGAAACCCTAAGTCATTAAGAGAGGTGTCTGACTATCATATCATGCATCATTTGTCATTAAATATTCCATGTGATCAAGGGAATCATCCAATTAATCTACATGCCTACATGGTTTAGATTTCACCTAATTCAAGGCTTGGTTCAAGCATCCACACATGCATCATATTTAACAATTCATGGGCCATTGATTTAGGTCTCTTATTGTGTTAAAATTCATAGGCTGATGACCAATGATTCATAATTCATGATGGCACAAAAGCACCGATCTCTTGATACATTTATTTATTTTTTCATAAGGGCATTATAGGCCTTTGATTTCTGATTCATTCATGCATCTTAAGTCATTTAGATAAACAAGGATACTTAATTCTTCAAGTTGGTTCTAAATTGGATTCGTCTATGTTGCTTAACATTTGAACATTAATCGTTGTTTCATTTGGATTGTGTCTTGTTTATGTATGTACATTGTCAAGTCCATAAGAAAAACCTAGTTTAAGATCCACAGTTGACTTTGGTCAACTATTGACTCTTTGGTCAACCAGTTGACAAAAGTCAAAAGTCAACATTTCATTCAAAGACCCATTTAATTTTTGCATCATTGATCATATACGCACTTTATGCCATGATTCAATTTACATTTTTGATTAGCAAGCATTCAAGATTCAAGTTTACAACCATTAATTCCATTTCTTTTAAAAGTTGATCATTCATTCAAACAATTCACATTTTCAACTTATAATTCAATACACTTTCCAAATAATATTCAATGCGCATTCAAGAACTTTCAACATTCAATCAATTTTCTATTCAATTATTCAATTTCCGTTTAAATTCATACATGCATCATATTTAACAATTCATGGGCCATTGATTTAGGTCTCTTATTGTGTTAAAATTCATAGGCTGATGACCAATGATTCATAATTCATGATGGCACAAAAGCACCGATCTCTTGATACATTTATTTATTTTTTCATAAGGGCATTATAGGCCTTTGATTTCTGATTCATTCATGCATCTTATAAGTCATTTTGATTTCTGATTCATTCATCCAACATTCCCATTTAAATTGCAAATTAGAATTTCAACTTACAAGTTACCATACAATTCATAATTTATTACAAGAAAAAACTACAATTCCCACACAATGCTAATCCAATAGTATTCCAAGCACAACATTTGATCAACAATTTCCATAGCATCCGAGTCTCTTCCAATCTCCAAAACATTCCAAAATACAAGTCATTCCCAATGCAAGCAATCCACTCTTCAAACCATGGCCTAGAACTTTGTCTCCATCACAACCTGAAACAAGAAGCAACAACCAATCTTAGCACTTGATGTTAATGGACTGGTCCTTGAAACACAACGGTTACCACTTGATCTAAAATTATATGCTAAACATTTATTTAAAAAAACAAAAATGAAATTGTTAATTTATATTTTCAAGTAGAGAAATATTATTCTTACCCTAAAATGTAACATATATACCGTATTGTTATACGGTTTTGCTTTTTAAAATATTTAATCATTATTTTTTTTCTTTGTTTTGAGATAAATAAACACATGGTCAAGTTGTATTGCATGTAAGCATTCAGGGTTAGACTTTTGGTGTAATCATATCAATCCTCTTTCGTGTAACTTATACATAAAAATCATATTAAAATTCTTGAAACAAACTTCCTTAAGATTGAAAGGGTAAGAGTAAAAAAAAACAAATACAAAGATGTCAAAATGTATTTATTCTTAGCCCATTATTTCTACAAAAACAAGATATATATGTTTAATTGTTCCATTAGTCTATCTCCTAATCCAATGGAGAAAAACAAAAGAACAAACTAGTTTGCCAAAACAAGAAGAAGAAAAAAAACTTAATTTTGGTTTATGATCCTTTATGGTATCCCACTAAAATCCAAGCCTAAAATGAAAGACAAGTAATAAAAGCCTAAAACCACTTCACAATTCACCCAATCTTCACATCCATCCATCCACCAATCACAACAATTTCTAAACAAACCAAACAACTAATCTCCATGTATCTTCATCCAACACCACTTTGTCATCATCATCAATCTAACGCATCAAATTCAAATAGATTAGTTACAAAGAAACTGTAGTAGTTGTTGAAGATGATGATGAAGAAGATGATGATTCTAAGGACAATATTTCCTTCTCCTTGTTAATGTTATTATCATTATTATCCACAACCATGTTTTCAGCATTTCCGTTTAATAAATCAATTCCCTCCAAAACTTCACTGATATTGATATCACTTTCACCGACAACACAAGGCTCTTCTGTGTTGAACATTAAACCAATGTCTTCCACAAACCCTGCGCCGTCAAATATATCAATCAAATCTTCCCCGTTGTTGAATGACATGTTTGTGTCTTGAAACTCTAATAAACCGTTGTACATGTAGCTCCATGGTAGGTCTTGGTCAAGATAAATGTCCATGACGTTAACCAATGTGTGTTCTTGAACAATTGGAGGAACATCTTCTTGTTGTTGTTGTTGTTGAACTTGTTGCTGAAAAGGTTCGGGTTTTTTTAGATTTTCGGGTGGTGGTGGGGGCGGAGGTGTAGCTATTGGTGTTTGTTCTTGTGATGTTTCTTCGGAATCAGAGGAATTATTAGGAACAATTTCTGTTTTTGTTGTTGTTTGTGGCTGTGTTTGTTCTGTTTCAGTATTTTTGTTCTTCTTGTTCAATTTGTCAATGTAGTTGCTTATGTCAAAATTTGTCACTGCATTGGTTCCTCTGTACTCTATTGCTGCCATATCATATGCCACTGCTGCTTCCTCTTGAGTTTCTACAAAACAGACACAAATTTATTATCTCATAAGATTAGTCACAAACAGAAATGTTACTATTAATTGGAAAAATTAAAGAGTATACACTTAAATTGTAAAAAAAAACAATTACACTAAGAAACTTGGACATAGACACAGACATCGATCACCTAACATTGACACGTCAATATTGATAATAATTTTAAAAAATAAATAAAATAAACATGATAAAAAATAATAATATTGTGTCAATGTCCAACTAAGAAAGCATACATATCTTTTTCAGAGATATTGGGACTGCTACATACCACGAATTTGAATTGAACTAATTTAAAAAAAAAATACTTCAAATCTTTGTCTTATCACCAATATGCCATTGTACATTGGTAACAGATGATAACTCTAAATAAATAAAAAAAATAATGCACATTTTAGTCTGATATTGATTCAACTATTATCAATATGTCAGTTGAAATCAAGATCATAACTCCAAATTTAAAATAAAAATACAAATGTTATTCTGTTCTTATTTCAACGGCCACCAGTTGCGTGAATATTAAGTAATGTGACCAGAATGAATGTGTAAAACTTATAACTTGCTTCCTCATTAATCAATTCATAAAAGAAAAAAAAAGTTTGCATAAAGTTAACTTTATGACATGATAAAATCTCAAAATGTTTAAAAACAATATTTGAAGAATCAAGATTTGGATTGGTATTCACGTGCCTACTGGATTTTTTTGTTGGGAAAGTTGTTAGTATCTTGTGGATCTAGTTAACTTTTTAAACCTATAATAATATAATAATAATTAAACAAAATTTCATTTTAATTATCCTTTCACAAGATTAGATATATTTAATTATTTTTCTATAAATAAATAAATAAATAAAAACTTTTGAGCGACATGTTGGCAGGAGATTGAGATTGTGGATACTGCATGAGTCAAGGATCTGCTGTACCCTCTCCTACATGTGTATCTATAGTCAAATGTTAGATTGAACTTGGCCAACAAATTGAAATAATGTACAATCACAATTAATTGTTTTTAGAAAATTGCATATAATAGTTTTAAAATTTAAATTATGACATTGACACATATATATGCATTTATCTTATCTATCATCCACAAATTGAAATACATCTATAACATGTGACAATTTATGACGAGTAAAATTTTCAAAAGGGTCGAAAATAGTGTCAAAGTTTTGAGCGTGGAGTGAACACATTCAAAACTCTAACTCTATTAAAACAAACACAAGATCTTGGAGGGGTACATTATTTTTTTATAAATTCAGTCAATTAAAAATAGAGTTTGTTAGAAAATAAATGAGACAGTAGATTAGTAATTTTAGATATTTTTAAGGATAAAAAAACAAAGAAAACAACGTTCTTTTGTAGCTAGCTGTATATTTCTGCAAGTAGAAGACAATAGTACTGCAAATACAGTTCATGCAACCCACACAACTCACACATGGACCCTAAAATTTCAGCTTTAACTCGATTCATTAATTAATTATGAGAACACAGTTTTACAAGCTGTAATTTATTATTACTAATAAATAAAATAGGGGTGAAGCATAAAAATGAAATTTGTGGATTTGAAAAGCAAGGAGAACAAATTCTGTGTGTAATGATCATGGGACAAAGATAGGAAATAAGTACTTTGCAGAGGATAAATTGTACTTTTACTACTTATGGATTGTCACATGCCACGTGACATGTTTATTAAGTATTGTTTGCATAAAAATTAAAAAAGTTAAAAATGAAACTTACTGTATGTGCCCAAGTAGAGATACTTGTTACCACAAACTCTTCCAATGCGAGCTTCCCACCGACCATTGTGGTGATGCCTATTCAAATGTATCATTACTATAAACTTCAAATAATTTTACCACAGAAAAAGGATGACCGTTCAACTAACAAAATAATCCAATTATAAAATTTAAGTGTCAAATTCTAACCTAGCAACCCCACGGTATTTAGAAATGCCTCTTGAAAAACCACTGCTTTGCCGCCGCAATGAAGCCAAATACTCTTCTTTGGATGCTTTGTCCATTTCCTCAAACTCTTTTCCATAACTTTCTATCTGCAAAAATCTTCCTCAAATTAGTCACATTCAAATTCATACCCAACTCAACTCAGTTGATAGCTGTATAGGGGTGTAGGTTCAAATCTATAATTTTTCATCTATTTATCTTTAATCAGGTGAATTAAATATGGTTCAAAAGATATCTACACTAATCTTGAAAATCGTCTTAAAAACAGCTAATTTGACTAGCTTTATATTTTCGAAAGTACTTTTATATTTCCAAAACAAAATTCTAGGACTCAATTTAATTTTCTTTGACCAATTTTTAAATCTTTACTCTAATAATAAATTATCACTAAAAACTTTGAAATAAATATACCGGGAAATTCAAAGTTGCATCCTTTCCCCAATACTTAAGTGCTGCAAGATCATAGGTTCGAGCTGCTGCTTCTTCAGTATCATAAGCACCTATGTATCAACATTAAAAATATATATTAATTACAATTAAAATAACATAACTGGGTCCAAGTAAGGTGACCACATCATAATCAGAATCTTTCTACATATCAATAATAATTAATTCATATTAATACTAGTTTATAAAATTGAAAATGTTGACTGAGAAATCAAAGTGCTTGAGAAAAATGACTTACCCAAATAAACTAAACCATCCGCAAGTGATTGTGAACGTTACAATGACAGAGATTGCAAACAATAAAACAAAGGTTAGAAACTCACAAATATAATAAATAATTATTTAAATTAAAATAATAAACAAAACATAATAGATCTCCTTCATTTTCTCTCACTTATATCTTCACTATTTTTTAATAATATATTTTTTTTAAATTATTTAATTTTAAAAATAAAATAAAAACATAGTAAAATAACCTTGTTTTCCCTTCTTGTTCTGAATGTTGTTCCAAGAACTCTTATCCCAAAGATGAGCTTCAAATCTACCAGTCCACCTATGTCTGATTTGATCAAACCAAAATAAGTCACATGCAAATGAAACTAAAATTCAAAAGAGTGATTCAATTGCAAACCTTGTAACTCCTCTATAAATGGAGCTTCTTCTGCTTCCACCATTTGTTTGGTTCCTCTTTTGCTTCAGGTTCTGTGGCTTCTTCACATTCAGATTCTTATTTCCATTCTTAGCACCCCTTTTTTTCTCTGACTGAATTGGATTCTCAAATCCAATAGAAGATGAAGAGGATGAAGAGCTTGAACATGGTGGAGACCTCTTCATTTGTATGCTGAAAAAAGAAACAACACAATGTGTGTGCCTTTCAAGATGAAATTAGACAAAAATGTTGTTCAAATTTGTTATCAAACTTTGTGTTTTTCTTTCCTCTTTTGGTGATTTTCTATGATAATAACATAACATAACATGTTTTTGTATTTGTAGTGTTTGTAATAACAATAGTTAGAATAGTACTAATCTGGTTTACCTAAAGTTGTTTACCAAAACATAGAGAAAAACAGAGAATGAAAATTTGGAAAGGAAATGTTTAAATAAATTTATATAAATAAAATGAATATGTAAGAGAAGTGAAATGGTTTCATTTAACCATGGTTTGAAAATTAACCATATAGGATAATTAAAATGGTTAGAGTTTTGAACAACACTTGTCAAAGTGGTGCAGCCATGCTACCAATAAGAGATTGTATTCTAAGCTGTCTTTCCATGGTTTAGGAATCTCAACCTTTTGTTTTTGTCAGCATATTTAATTCTTTTTTGAAAAATAAATTGATTAAAAAATAAGCTGAAAACTTACCTGGCTTTAATGGTGTCAAGTGTCTTTGTCAGTTGCTGCTTTGAGTAGATTTCTGAAACATATTGGTTACAACAAAGACATGTGAGAAAAAAATATAAGGTAAATTAGTTGAGAATAAAATTAACTAAATAATGAAAGAAAACAAATTTTCACAGAAATTAAGCAAGATTTGAAGCTTTTTTTTGTTCTTTTGCTTACTTTTTTTTCTTCACACTTTGAGTATAGTGTTAATTTAGCTATTTTAAATGCCTATATATATAAGAAAGTTTCTCAATTTACTAGAGAGTTAAATAGTCGGTGACTTGGAAAATTAATTTAATTGAGCAATAGTTATGTGTTGCACAGATTCAAACATAAAATTCATGTTTTTATCAATTTGAGTTACACAAAAGAAAAAACAAATCAATTTTGTTACTTACACGAGTTACATGCCATTTTTATGACTTTAACCATATTATTTTGGGGAATATGCAGTTATATTAATGACAAAGGTAGTCAAAGTAATATTTTTAGTTCAACATGTTACTACTAGTATTGATTATTTAAACTTTTTAATTATATTAAAAAGATAATAGACAAAATTAGGGGTATAATAATAAGGTTAATGCTAATTTGTGCCTTAGGAACACAGGATAAGACACTCATTTGTAAAAAAATTATATTGAAAAAACAAATTATAAAATTAATTTTATATCTTTAATGTACAATTTATAACACAAAATTATTTTTTTAGTTCTTATCTTGCGCCCTTAGGACACAAGTTAACATTACCCTAATATTTTTTAATTTTTATCACCCGCATGTGATCCATTTAATCAATTAATTCGATTTGAATATTAGTTTTGGTATCAAATAATTCCAATCTCTCATGGTCTCAATTGTGATGATCAAATAGTAATCTTACCTATCACATCCAATATCAATCATCACTAACCTATTAAGGATTGGTAGCATGAATATCTTTGATTATTGGAAAAAATATATTTAAACCAAAAAAGTTTAGCATTTGTTTGATTATTGTAATAATTCTTTATATATAAAATTTTAATAAATCAAACCAAAAAATGTATTTATGATTTGATTTAGGCATTGATAGTTAAAAAAAAGAATAAAAAGATATTTTTTTAAATAAATAAAAAAAGTCTTCTTTAACATTGTATTTTCTATACTTTTAAAGATTAAACAAGTTACCCATGATAAAATAAGAAAAATAATTATAAAATCTAAAAGATATATAGATGCAATATTTATTTTTAACATAATTAATAATATAATAAGAAATAAAAGTACAAGATTTTTGTTTGGATTTCAAGTGGTCGGTTTTGAATATCATAAAATTGGTGTTTGAATTAATATGATTTGATTGGTTTGATTCATTTTAAATTCAAATATAATTTTAATTAAATCTTTACGTTTATAGGTTATTAGTGAAATACATATATTGTATCTTAAATAACGCTAATTGTTAATTAAAATAAAATAAATTATTTTATTGATAGTGATCTATAAAAAAAAAGAAAATTTTAATATTTAAAAATATTTTTTTTGTATTTTAAGTAATAAAAATTATTTACTAAAATAGAATAAATATTTTTTATAGTGATCTAATAAATGGAAAGTTAATTGTGTGTATAGCTATTAAGTATTATCTAATTTCATAAAATAAATTTTTAATTTTATTAAAATTTAAAAATAGATTAATTAATATTTTGAATAATAATAAATAAATAAAATTAATTAAATTTATCTTAAAAACAAAACTAAATATCAATATTGTATATATTCATATACCAATAAATATTTAATATGAAAATTATATATTATAATTAAATATTTTAATCTATTAAAAATTATTAGGAGAAGATAAAATGATTCTATAGAAAAGATAAAATATTAAAATAAAAAGAGAAAGAAGAATAAGATGATGAGTGAAAAAGTGATAAGTAGAGGAAAAATAAAAGTTAAAAAAATATCAAATAAGAACTTGACATTTAATAGTATTTGATTGAAATAATGTGAATTAATTGAAGATTAGATTTTTACTATTTTTAACATTTTCCAAGTGTAACAAAATTTAAAGTAAAGAGTATTAATAGATGTTAACTTCATTTTTTTTATATGGAAATTCAAATAAAATTATAGTTATTTTTTCTTTAGTGAAAGAGGTAAAAATAATAATTTAATTGATAAATTATTTGAAGTATTTTTCTTATATAAAGGGTTGGTATGTTTATTGTTATATTAATTTTTCCTCGTCAAGATTTGAATCATGGTGTTTTAACTCTTTCTATCTCTAATCTCAACTAAGTGAACCATAGTAATTTTTCCATCACTTTGAGATATGTAGTTTTTTTTTTTTTCTTTTCAATTCTCATAAGTAGAGATTTTAACATAAAATGTGTATCACTGCATTTAAGTGAAATTTTACTTTATCAGCAAAAATGTTTCTCTTTCATTAAAGTTTCTCTCATTGTTCGACACAAATATTATTATCAATATTTTCACTAAAGCCTTTTTTTATCATTGTTCGTGAGTATGCAAAAAAATTGGTTATCCATAACTAAATTGGTATCCAAATTGATTCACTTTAAAAAAAATCAAACCAAATGCTAAAATAAAATTTTGGTTTTGGTACTGATTATCCAAAATTTACTATGTGTTAAATTTTTATTTTTGTATGTTTTCATGTTTTATTACATTATAAATCAATTTTATATTTTAAATTTTTTTAAATTTTATAAAAAAATTATTTTAAAAATAAAAATCAGATTTTTTTTCTTTTCACCAAAAATATTATATTTGGATTTTTTTTTTGAAAAAATTATATTTGATATTTTTTTCTAAATAAAAAGTTTTTTTTTTTTTTATTTTCAGAATATAATTCTTTTTCCAATTTATATATATATATATTTCTGAATTTTTTTTTTTTTATGTTTTTTAAATTTTAAAAGAAAAAATATTTTAAAACCTCATAAAATTTGTGTATGAACAATTATGAAAGATTTTAGAAATTTGAACAATTGTTTTATGAATTATTTATTTTATAAACAATTATGATTTATAGAGATATGATTCATAATTATTTTATTTTATGACCGTTTTTATGTAACACATCATACTTTGGAATTGTTTTTAATAGAGATATTATTTGTGGAGATTATAAAAGTCAAATTTAAAATAATTTTTTAAAATAAATCTTTTTTTATATAAAATAGTTTTATAATTAGTGAAAATAAAAAGTTAGTTAAATGAAAATAAAATTATTTTCGATATAAATTTGATTTTTTAAAAATATAGTTTTAAAAACTATTTTTTTTTATAAAATTGATTTTGAAATTAATTTTTTTAAGAAAATAAAAAATTAATTTTAAAAAAATTGATTTAAAACTATTTTTTTTTAACTATTTTTTTTTAAAAAAAAAACGATTTAAAACCGAACCGATCCACTTATAAACCGATTTTTAAAAAATAAATTGGTTTTATGAAAATAGTTTTAAGAACCAAACTGAATCATATATATATATGATTCAATTTAGTTTAGTTCATAATCCATACACACCCCTAATTGCTCGGCGTGAATCTTCTTTCAATCCAACCATTTTCTTCCATTGTTTAGTCATTTCTTTCATTATTTGCACAATAAAAATAAACAAGTTTTATCATTCAAACAATTCTTTTGGTAAGTCCTGGGTTGATTATCCCATCTTTGAAATTATATTACACATTTTGTTTCAAAATACAATATTTTAATAAAAGTATAATATTTTATAATAATATTATTATATCTTTTAATCTTCGTATAAATATTTTAAACAACCGTCATTAAAATAGATGGATTACTTTTTATTTGAAATTTTTTCTTTAAAGGAGTGTTTCTCATTCCTCAGCACCTCTTTTTAAAAGGATATTATAAATTCATCAATCATTAAAAATAATCAATATCAAGGATTGAGATCATTAAAAATAAATCAAGCATTAAAAATATATATCAATCAATCATAAATAATAAATAACAATAATTGTTGACGTCATTAATTAAACATATGTGAAATTCATGATCCAATCTCATAGCAGGGTTCATACTTAAGAAGAAGAAACTCTCAAGTTGAAAATTTTAGATTTATGATAAATAAATTGAATTTATACTGAAACATACTCAAATAATCACTAAAGCTCCGATGTTCTTCTTGCTTAGTGTGAATGCTTCATCCCTTTATATACACAACACCCCTTATAAAGGTTTTAGGATTATTAGGTTTTTATATTCAAGTCCAAAAACTTCTCCTAAGTATTTTCTAGTAGGAATATACATCTAAGTGTGATGTTATAAAAAACTCAATTATCATTGTAATATCATATATATATATATATATATATATATATATATATATATATATATATATATATATATATATATATATATATATATATATATATATATATATATATATATATGATAGTAAATTATTAACAATATTTTGAACTTAGATTTAAGTTTTTTTTAGGAAACACAACATTATAAGCATGATAATCATTTTTTTAAACTTGAGAAAGACTAAAAGCATTTGTAATGTGTTTAGTGGAATACTTTTGTCTCTTAAATTTAACTAATTTAAACTCACCTTAGTCTATCTAAATTGAAAACTTTTACTTATTACTGAACTTATAATTATAGTTTTAGTTTATTAGAGTCTTTTAACCGTACATCTATGAATGATCATGTATCATATTTGTTATCTCCATACACTTCGTCTTACTTTAATATCTCGATATCTCTACATGTATTAAGAAAAATGGACCATAACATATCATCACAAAAAGAAAGTCTATGAGAATTAGCTTATGCTTTAGTGATAACAAATTTGAACAATATTTACAAATGAGAAAAGCTAGAAGTTTGTTATCTTCTTGTAGTAAAAGGGTCACACCATCTTACTATGTTTTCTCAAAGAGAATTTTAGACAAATATTATTGACCTTTAAAGACCCAAGTCGACACGGGTACCTAAATTATTAATCAACCAAGTATCATCTCTAAAATTAAAGAAAGGGTCATGGTACTTGAAAAATAGTTCTTTAAGACACATGAAATTTTTTGTTCTTATTTGAGAAAAAAAAAAGCGGTTCCTGATAACATTATTATATTTTTTAATTTTTGTACAAAAATCTTAAAAGATAGTCATTTTGAAACTGATTGATTACTTTTTTTTTGTTACTTGTTCTTCAAATGAGTGTTCACTTTACTTGGCACCTCTTTTTTAAAAAGGTATTATAAACTCATAAATCATTAAAAATAATCAATATCAAAAATTAAAATCATATCTAATTATTGAATGGTTATGATAAAAATGAGAAATACTAGTACTAGTTAAATAAAATAATGATATTTTATTTACATGTTGTTTCTTCTGATGGAACCATCACCATCAGTAATTAAAAAAGATCCAGACAAATCATATATCATAAAATATGTCAATTGATCATAGATAACAACAATTGTTCATATCATTAATTAAATATTCAATAAACTCATGACACAATCTCATAGCATGATTCATATTTAAAAGAAGAAATTCTAAAATCGAAAATTTTAGATTTATAACAATTAAATTGAATTTATCCTTAAACATGCTCAAATAATCATTAATTTAATCCCAAATTTCGATTTCTCAAATCAATATTACCATTGAAGGGAAAGAAAATGAATTTTTACTTACCTCTTCGTCAACTCTTTTGTTGCCGCCAATAGTTTAGTGTGAAGGCTTAGATCCCTTTATGTATAACCTTTAGAAGGTTTTAGGATTGTTAGAGATTAATATCGTTTCATTAAGTTTTTATCTTGAAATTCAAAAAGTTCTCCTAAATGTTTTTTAATACGAATTTAGGTCTAAGTTTGATGGCGTAAGAAACTCAATTACCATTGTAATAAATATTATTTATATCATGAAAGGTGTTTGAGTATTGGGATAATCATTTAACATATGTGATAGTAAATTATTAACAATATTTTGAACTTAGATTTAAGTTTCTTTAGGAAACACTAGATTATAAGCATGGTAATCATTTATTTAAACTTGAGAAAGACTAAAGTCATTTGTAATGTGCTTAATGGAATACTTTCCTCTCTTAAATTGGACAAATTTAAAGTCACATTGGTCTAGATTGAAAACTTTTACTTACCACTAAAGTTATAAATTATTGTCACAATTTATTAGAGTTCTTGATTGGTACGGGGCAAAGAGGTCCAACCTAAACATATTATATATTTCTCACTAGGAAAATTCATCTTTCATCGAACAAAACATATTCAATAACAATGTCTAAAGTCACAAGAGATTTGAAATGCTGATCTCGAAATAAAAGGATGACACAACATAATAATTCATCCCATAGATCATTTTCAAAAATAAAATTTTACGCCTATAAATCAGATATTTATAAAAATTAATGTGTTTTAACTATCCTAATATATGTGAAACATATTCAAAATAGATAGGTTCCATCGCATATCTCAAAGTTAATTATGATACCAAAGGCATTCTTATCCAGTGACAGTGAGGATCTTTGTGATCACAATAATGGAAGTAGCAATTTTATAGAGCATATGTGAATCAATCTAATATATATATATATATATATATATATATATATATATATATATATATATATATATATATATATATATATATATATATATATATATATATATATATATATATATATAAAAGGGGTTCACCCTCTATAAATGATCAAGTATCTTACTTATCATCTCCATACATTTCGCCTTACTTTGATATCTCGGTATCTCTACATGTATTGAGAAAAATGGACCACAACATATCATCACAAAAATAATTCTATGAGAATTAGCTTATGCTTTAATTGTAACAAATTTGAACAATATTTATAAATGAGAAAAGTTAGAAGTTTGTGATCTTCTTGTATTATATAGGTTCACACCATGTTACCATGGTTTCTTAAAAGAGGATTTTAGACAAATATTATTGACCTTCAAAGACCCAAGTCGCCACGGGTACCTAAATTATTAATCAACCGAAATGCAAGTATGATCTCCAAAATCCAAGAAAAGACCATGGTACTTGGACAGTGGTTATTCAAGACACACGATAGGTGACATAATTTTTTTTTCTTATTTGAGAAGAAAGAAAGTGGTTTTGTGACTTTTTGAAGTAATGAAAATTATCATATCAAAGCTAAAGGTATTTGTACAACCCGGTTCCTCACATAAATAATCCCGTTTGTATAAGCCTCATGCTTAAGGAATTGTGTACAAACTGGTTTCTCACATAAATCATCTCTCTTTTACAGGCCGCATGCTTGAGGGATTGTGTATAATCTCGTCCTTATATGCATCATGCTGGAGGGACTGTGTACATGTTCGAAATTTTGGGTTGGGTCTAAACTCAAATTTGGGATAGCCAGTCCCAATTACAAGAAATATCATGGGGCGGGGCCGATTTTGATCAACATAAATGGGCCAAGTCGAATAGGTTGGCCCAAACGGATGCATTAGATTGATGGCTAGTATGCTTCAATATACAAATAGATCCTTAAAGACATATTAACATTCATAAATGGTCGGTCCCAAATAGAAAGGAAGGGGAATTGATTCATATTTACTGACCTCGGGCTGACAAGGAGACATAGATATTTATGACCCATCGATTGGTCTTATAGAAGCTAAGTCTGTGAGATCGTATATAAACTGACAACCTACTAGAAAAACACAGACACATTTTTTCCATACGACTTTTACCTAAAGGGACATTTATGACTTTGACTACCCTAGCACCGGTAGATTTATCAATTAGTGTACTCAATATGTATAGTATCATATGTAAGATTAACTCTATAAAAATTGAATATGTAAAATGCGTTGAAGGTATAAAACACAATCTACCTAGCATAAGTCAATTATGTGATACCTGCTTTAAAATGATCTTCAAACCAAATTTATATGAAGTAAAAGATCTTTTCACTAAGAAAAAAGTTATACATTGGATCAAGATAAATGGATTTAGAACAAAAGTGTTACTCATATAAGTATGATAATAAATTCAAAACGCTCTAAGCCTCTAGTACAAGGACTTTCAAATATCATTTTTGACAAAGACAACGTGAGTGAAACATGTACCAAAGGAAATAAGTCCAAAGTAGCTTTCATGCAAAAGATATCATCTCTACTAAAAAAATCTTGAACTAATACACGTTGATTTGTTTGGTTCTTCCAAACCTATAAGTTTTGGAGGTAACAATATGATTTTTTCATTGTAGATTATTTTTTCAATTCACTTAGGTTATCCTTTTAAAACATAAGTATGAATTCTTTGACCATTTTCAAAATTTCTATATGAAAGTTCAAAATGAAAAAGGATCAAATATTATTTCAATAAGAATGGACCATGGAGGTGAACTCATCAGTTCAACATTCAATAAAATCTTTTGATGAAAATGGCGTTTTTCATAATATGGCATGTGTAATAACCCTTCAGTAAAATTGAATTATTGAAAGGAAAAACATAACTTTACAAGAAATGGCTAGAACAATGCTTGATGAATCAAATGTTAAAAAAATACTTTTAGGAAGAAGTCGTCAACACTTCTTGCTATATTTAAAAAAGAGTTTCAATAAGAAAAATCTTGAACAATGTTCCATATGAACTATAGAAAAATTTAATCCTAAATATCTCATACTTTCACATTATTGACAGTTATTGTTAGATTTTAAGCAAATAGATTGCTAAATTTTAAAATACAAGGAGTTTTGGGGGAAATTTGATCCAAACTTGAATAAAGAAATTTTCGTGGGATGTTTTACTACCTCTAAAGTGTATTGAGTATACAATATAAGAACTCAAACCAGGAACGTTTTCATGCATATAATCTTTGATGAATTTTATTATCTAGACACATCAAACAAATATTAGGAAAATCAAAATCATTTTACTCATAAAACATCAACCCACAAATATGAGGGTGGTCAATATCGGAATAATCAACATACATCTATGAAAGCCACACCAAGAAGCTGGAAAAATATTGTCGATCATCTTCAAGACCAAATGATTCAAAATACAACAAATGGTTTAAGAATAAAACTAAATCTAAGATCTACACCAAATAAGCGAAAATAATATTAATATTGTAACACCCTAAAACTCTGAATCTTGATTTAAAGAATAAAATCAATCATTTTAGGATGTTACTCAAACATAACATGCATACTTTTAAAATAACTTAAAAACTCGCAGCGGAACTCAATTAGATAACATAACTTCAATTATCTCTTCAAATGAAGTACTTAAATAAATTAACATAATTCAATGATTAACGTAAAACAAATTAAATGTCCCATTCCCCGATGTTACAGATCAGAGAATTAAACCAACTAAATAGCGACAAACGATAAAGAAAACAAAGAAATTTTCATAGTCCTCTTCCAACTTACAACATCACTTATTCCTCATGAGTATATGTGCAACAATGTACAGAGCAACACAAAGCAAATAAGAAAGGGGTGATAATATGCTCAAATATATTAACGACGTAAAATAATGCAAGGGTGTCTTAAATCACACAATCAACAACACATGTTCAATTACACAACAGCACAATAACTCCATTCACTTAGCCTTAATGTATGCAATGTGACTCATAACTCGACTATATGCATGTGGTATCAATTTGGATATCAGAGGTTTGTTACTGATCTCGTCCACTCAACAATGGTTCCTCATTCAAACCGGTCCCTACTTCTGAACCCCAGATTCCCACTAATGAACCCCAGACGACCAAAGGTTCCCACTTCTCAACTCACGACTTGCCTCTTTTAACACACAGACACAATATGATGCATGGCATACAAACAATACAAAAACAACAATTATGGTTCCACTTCTAACCATACACAAAATGCAATATAGCATTCAACAGTAGTTTTTACTTTTGAACTACACGGCTCAACATAACACATATAATTACTTTCACAGCACATGGTTCTATTTGCAACATAATAGTTCATACACATAATCATAATTCACCACTTATAATTATGCAATTAATTTAATTATTATTCCATGATCATAACAATCCATTTTAATTAATTAATTATGTCAAATACCCCTAAAAAAACAGTCAATCATCGACCACACGAGAAACAACATCAAAAACTGTATCGATCCCTCAAAAACGATCTTTGACAGGCAACCTGTCACCTGGGTGACGACCGTCACACAACCTGTCATCCCTTTGCTTCATCACACATCACCCCTATGACGATCGGCAAGAGAAATCCCTCCCAGGGACCATGATAGTATCCTTGTCACCCTGCTGACAATCGTCGGCCAACCCATATGCATGACTGGCAGCTCGTCATGCTGTTACAGAAGGCAGATTCTGCATTTTTCACCATGAGAGCTCACTCGAAGCTCCAATTTCGACCCCTAGCACCCCAACTTGCACAGAAAACAATAGATACATATTATGCAGGGATCAAATCATCACATACACATAGATTATCATTTAATTTCATAAATTAATCTCAAATTCAAAGTTATGTTCTAACACCAAAACACCTCAATGGCAACAACCAATTTCAGAATTCATACCAACACCTTATTGATAATATTCAACATATAACATATCACAGATTTATACATTAAACATGGAAAACAACATGGATGGTCACACAGTCATCATCAACATAAAACACAACAATTGTGAATAAAATCTAAAGGAGGGTGAGGATCCCTCTTTACCCTTCATGCAACACACCTATATTAGAGTAGTTACCCCTACCTGAATTTCCAGCAACAAGCTCCAAACTTTGGCTATGGTTTCTTCCTCTCTCTAAAACCCTTATTTTGCCTCTTTTTTCAACTTTCTCAATTTCTACGTATCAGACATAAATGCTTTACACACCTTTTCTATATATTTGACCTAATATTAATTATGTTTAATTCTCAACTTTCCATCAATCTACACCAACTCTCACCTTAGCCCACCAATTTCATTAATTTACTAATTTTCGTCCCACAACTCACAATTTATCTTATTTTATAATTATTCTATTATTTTAGTCACTTAAAATTATCTAATAATTCTAACTAATTCCTAACACTCTATACAAATCTCACAAAAATATCCACAGTTGTCAAATAGTCATATAACACATATTATCACCAAAATAAATAATTAAAACATTTTAAATCACTTAAATAATTAAATAAAAGCAATAAAAATTTAATTTAATTAATTAATTGAATTCGGGGTGCTATAACTCTCCCCCACTTACAGAATTTCTGCCCTTGAAGATTACTTGAACGAAACAACTTTAGATAAGACTTTTTCATCCAACTCTCTGGCTCTCACGTCATGCTCCCACCAGCAGGCCATGTCCATACAACCTTCACTGAAGCATCTCTTTGCCTCTCAATTTCTTCACTTCATGATCCTCAATTCTCAAAGGTGATGTCTCAACAGTCAAGTTCTCTCTCACTTGCACATCATCCTTTGAATCACATTATACAAATCGGGACATACTTCCAAAGTTGAGACACATGAAACACATTGCAAAGATCCGAAATATATGGTGGTAAAGTAACTATGTAGTCCATTTCTCCTACTTTCTTTAAAATCTGATAAGGGCCAATTAGATGTGGTGTGAGCTTTTGAGATTTCAAAGCACGTCCAACACCAGTCACTGGAGTGACTCTCAAGAACACATATTCTCCCTCTCGGAATTTAAGCATTTTTCTCCTTTTATCATGGTAACTCTTTTGTTGACTCTGCGAAGCTCTCATCTTCTCCTGAATCATCTTGATTTTCTTAGTAGTATATTGCACGATTTTTGGTCCAAAAACAACATTTTCACCATAATCATACCAACACATAGGTGTCCAACACCTTCTACCATACAAAGCCTCAAATGGTGTTATTCCAATACTAGAATGGAAACTATTGTTATAAGTGAACTCAATATACGGGCAGTAAGTATCCCAATTACCTCCTTGCTCTATCACATAAGCTATCATCAAATCTTCTAACAACTAGATGGTCCTTGTTGTCTGACCGTCTGTCTGCGAAAGTAAAACTCAATCATAATTTGGTTCCCAAGGCTTCATGAAAACTTTCCCAGAACCTCTAAGTGAACCTTGGATCTCTATCTGAAACATTACTCGAAGGAATGCCATACAAACTCACAAATTTCTCGATATATACCTCAGCTAACTTCTGTAATGGATAACTAATCTTTTTCTGAATGAAATAAGCTGATTTATTCGGCCTATCCATAACAACCCAGATCGTGTCACTTCCTTTAGAAGTCTTAGCCAAACTTGTCACAAAATCCATAAAAATTATATCTCATTTCCACTCCAGAATACTTAATGGTTGCATCGATTATGACGGCTTATGATGCTCAATCTTCGACTTCTGACGAGTCAAACAAGAATAAACAAACTCAACAACATCCTTCTTCATATCTGTACACCAAAATATATTCTTAAGATCTTGATACGTTTTGGTAGCACTGGGATGAATACTCAAACCACTCATATGACCTTCCTCAAGAATACTCTTCTTAAGCTCTGGAAAATATAGCATGCAAACTATATCTTAGAATCTCATAACACCATTCTCATCAATTCTGAAATCCACCTTTTTATCTTGATTGATCAACATCAATCGGTAAATCGTTCCCAACTCGACCTTTTAACCTTCTCTGATCTCTTCGAGAATACCATGGGTCAACTTCAGCATGCCCAACTTCACATTGTTAGGAGTCATCTCACACACCAAACTAAGATTCCTGAACTGTTCGATCAAATCCAATTCTCGAACCATAAGCGTCGACATATGCAATGACTTCTTACTCAAAGCATCTTCTACCACATTGGCTTTACCAGGATGGTAACTCAAACCAAAACCATAGTCCTTTAGAAATTTAAGCCACCTTTTTTGCATCATGTTTAGTTCCTTCTGATCAAACAAATACTTCAAACTCTTATGATCGTTGAACACTTTAAATCTAGAGACAAACAGATAATGTCTCCAAACTTTAAGTACAAACACCACAGTTGCCAATGCTAAATCATTGGTAGGATAGTTCCTCTCATGAACCTTCAGTTATCTCGAAACGTACATCACAACTTGATCATTCTGCATAATCCCACCATATAAATCCATCTTCAAAGTATCACAATAAACTACAAACGTTTCACTTGGACTCGGAAAAATCAATATTTGCGTTGACGTCAACTTCCTCTTTAGTTCTTGAAAACTCTATTCACATTGAACATCCCACATATAGCCTGACCTTTCCGAGTCAACTGAGTCAAAGGCAAATCTAACTTTGAAAAGCCTTCTATAATAACCAACCAAACCCAGAAAACTTCTAATCTTAGTAATAGACTTTGGAATCTTCCACTGCAACACAACATTAAACTTGGACGGATCGAATGATATACCATAACTAAAAATAACATGACCAAAGAAACTCACTTCACGCAACCAGAACTCATACTTGGACAACTCTGCATACAACTCCTTCTCTTGCAAAGTCTGCAACACAACTCTCAAATGTCTTGCATGCTCTTCATCTGACTTCGAATACACCAAGATATCATTGATGAACACAACCGCAAATTGATCCAACTAACGATGGAAGATCATATTCATATACTCCATGAATACACCTACCATATTAAACACGCCGAATGTTATCACTGAATACTTGTAGTGACCATATTGAGTTTTAAATGCAGCATTCGGGATATCTTCTAGCTTCACACGAATCTGATGATAACCTTATCTCAAATTGATCTTACTTAATGCGCAAGCACCAACTAATTGATCCATCAGATCCTCAATTCTCAAAAGAGGATACTTATTCTTAATTATAACCTTATTCAATTATTTATATTCAACACAAACCCTCATGCTACCATCCTTCTTCTTGACCAACAACACTGGTTCTCCCCACTGTGAAACACTAGGTCGTACAATATTCTTCTTAAGCAGATCATCTAATTGTTTCTTCAACTCACTCAACTCTGAAGCTTACATTCTATAAGGTGTCATCGACATGAGACTAGTATCAGGTACTAAGTCTATGGCGAACTTATCCTTGTGCTCCGGAGGCAAATCACTAATATCATCTAGGAACACCTCTGGAAAATCACGCACAACTGGTAAATCACTAATCATAGCTTTGCTTTCAGCCTTCAATGAAACATATATCATAAACACATGATCGTCATCCTTCAAGGAATCTTCCACTTGATTAGCATACATAAACATCATATATTCACCTTCTTCAAACTCTAAAAACATTATGGAATTGTTGAAACAGTTGATATGAACATAGTTGAACTTCAATCAGTTCATTCCCAGGATAACATCAAGTTGACTTAACGGTAAGAAGACTAAGTCAATACCAAATTTCTTACCATAGATAGTCAAATTGAAATTCAAACAAACTCATGAAGTAGTCACTGAACCATTAGATGGGGTATCAATAACCATACTCCCAACCATAAAAGATATTTCAATATTCAAATTTCTAGCACAGTAAAGAGATATGAATGAATGTGTCACACCCGTGTCAATCATAGCAATCAGAAAAATGCCATTAATGAAGCACATACCTTGAATCAAGTTATCAGATATAGTAGTCTCTACTTCACTCAAAGAAAAAAAATTCCCTCCAGACTAAGCCTTCTTCGGTTTCTGGCATTGAGTACTATTGTGACCTGGTTCTCCATAGTTAAAGCAAGTCAGCATATTACTCTATAATCAGCAATGCGGTGTCCTAGCTCCCCACACTTGAAACATTTCTGACTAGAACTCTTGTAATCACTAGCACAATGACTAATCCCTCCATAACTAAAACATCTAAGATAAGCAGGAGTGCCTCCCCCATTTGTCTCTTTCCCATATGAAGCTTTCCACTTCCCTTTATCAGCTAGAGACACATATGGTTTTCTACGATTTTGATTTCCACCTTTCTTCTCACTAACACTTTTATAGTGAACTGATTTAACACAACTATCTTCTTCGTAGATTCTACACTTATTAACCAACACGGAGAACTGATGAATCTCCTGATACCTCGATGAATTTATTGATCTCTGGATGCAAGCCACTCTCAAACTTGATACACTTGGAACCCTTAGCTCATACCCTATTGTAATGCATGAAGAACCTAGATAACTCCTCAAACTTCGCAGCATAGTCAACAACGGTCATGTTTCCTTGCTTCAGCTCACGAAACTCGATCTCCTTATTACTACGAGCATTAGCAGGAGATTACTTCTCATGGAACTCAATTTTGAAATTATCTCAAGTGATTGCAATACCTGCAGCCTCAAGCCTTTGATGAGCATTGTCCCACCAATACTTTGTTTCCTCGGCCAACATATGAGTACCAAATAGAACCTTATGCGCATCTATGCAAGTTATCACTCTGAAGATTTTCACAATCTTTTGCAACCAAACCTGAGCACCCTCGGGATCGTACCTCGCCTTAGAAGTCGGAGTATTGTTCCTCTGAAACTTACTCAGCCCACAGAATTCATCTATCATACCATTCTGATTCTGCAGTGCCTGACTCGTCACATGGGACATAGCCTCCAAAGCATCAATGATTGCATGATCATTTCTTCCAGTCATTTCTTTACACACCAGTAAACAATCATTAGAAGAAACATCATATCAACATTTTTCATACACGTGTCACATACCAGGGAACATATAACGTCACAAAAACCTGGTCTGATGGACCGACCTGCTCTAATACCACTATTGTAACACCCTAAAATCCGACTATTAATTTAAAGAATAAAACCAATCATTTTAGGATACTAGTCAAACATAACATGCATACTTTTTAAATAACTTCAAAACTCGCAGTGAAACTCAAATATATAACATAACTTCAATTATCTCTTCAAATGAAGTACTTAAAGAAAATAATGTAATCCAATGATTAACATAAAACAAATTAAACGTCGAATTCCCTGATGTTATAGATCAGAGCATTAAACCAACTAAATAGCGGTAAACGATAAAGAAAACGAAGAGAGCTTCATAGTCATCTTCCAACTCACAATAGCACTTACTCCTCTTGAGTATTTGTGCAACAATGTACAGAGTAACACAAAAAAAATAAGAAAGGAGTGAGAATATGCTCAAATATATTAATGGTGTAAAAGAATTCAAGGGTATTTTAAATCACACAATCAATAACACACATTCAATTTTAAAACAGCACAACAATTCCATTCACATAGCCTTTATGAAAGCAATGTGACTCATAACTCGGCTTTATGGATTTGGTACCAATTTGGACATCATATGTTTGTTAATGATCTCCTCCACTCAATAATGGTTCCTAACCGGGTCCCCACTTCTGAACCTCGAGTCCCCAGTTCTAAACCTCAGACGACCACAGGTCCCTAGTTCTGAACCCATGAGTCGCCTCTTTCAACACAACGACACAATATGATGCATGACATACAAATAATGCAACAACAACAATTATGGTTACACTTCTAGCCATGCATTATATGCAATATAGCACCCAACAGTAGCTCCCACATCTGAACTACACACCTTAACATAACACATACAATTACTTTTATAACACATGATTATATTCGCAATATAACAGCTCATGCACATAATCATAATTCACCACTTATAATTATGTAACTAATTCTATTATTATTTCATCATTATAATAATTCACTTTAATTCATTAATTACGTAAAATACCCCAAAATAACACTCAATCTCGACCACACCAGAAAATAGCATCAAAAACTAATTTGATCGCTGAAAAATGTTCTCTAACGACCATGATGGGAAGCCCCTCACCTAGGTGTGATTGTCACCCAGTCCTCCATCCCTTTCCTTCATCACTCATCACCCTTGTGACGATCGAAATGAGAAATCTCACCTGGAGACCATGATGGTCCCCTCGTCACCCTGCTGACAACAGTTAGCCAACCCAGATGCATGAAGGGCAACCCATCACGCCTGTGACGCCCGTCACACTCTTGGCGTCTGTCACGCTCGTGACGCCCGTTACATTGTTGCAGAAGGTCATTTTTTCATTTTTCACCATATGAGTTCACTCGAAGCTCCGATTTTAACCTCCTAACACCCCAATTCACACAGAAAATAATATATACATATTATACATGGATCAAATCATCACATACTAATCAATTATCATTGAATTTCATCAATTAATCCCAAATTCAAGGTTATGTTCATAACACCAAAACACCTCAATGGCAACAACCAGTTTCAAAATTCATACCAACATCTTATGCATGATATTCAACATATAACTGAGCACGAATTTATACATTAAATATGGAAAATAGCATGGATAACCACACAATTATCATCAACTCATAAAATACAACAATGGTGAATAAAACCTAGAGGAGGGTGAGGATCCCTCTCTACCGTTCATGCAATACACTTCTATTAGATTAATTCCCCATACCTAAATTTCCAGGAACAAGCTTCATGTTTTTGCTATGGTTTCTTCCTCTCTCTCAAACCCTTGTTTTTCCTTTTCTCCAACTTTCTCAATTTCTACGTATTAGATAAAAAGGCTTTCCTCACCTTTTTCTATATATTTAACCTAATATTAATTATGTTTGATTCCCAATTTTCCCTCAATTCTCACCCTAACCCACCAATTTCATTAATTTACTACTTTCCACTAGGGGTGGAAAACAGGCATGTCCGCCCCATTTAGGTCTGCCCCGTAAAATTCTGCAAAAAAATAGGATAGGGCAGGCATAGTTGATGATGCGGTACTAAAATCTAGGTCCTCCCTACAAAAACGTGAAGGCGGGGCGGGGAAAATCAGTGGGCATTACACCTTTTAAGCCTAAAATCGCAAAAGTTTATGTAAATATTTGTGTCCGCAAAAGTCCACGAAGAAAATGGGGCGGGACGGGACGAACACATGAGAGGATGAGGGTCTAAACCCTTGTCCCACCCGCACTAGAGTGCGCGTAAAACGGGCATGCCCAACGAATCAGACTCGTTTTACCACCCCTACTTTCCACCCCACAACTCACAATTTCTCTTATTTTATAATTATTATATTATTTTAGTAACTTAAAATTATATAATAATTCTAATTAACTCTTAACACTATCTACCAATCTCACAAAAATACCCATAATTTCCAAATAGTCATATAACATATATTATCACCAAAATAAATAATTAAAAACATTTTAAATCACTTAAATAATTAAATAAAGAGAAAGAGATTAATTGGAATACACTGACAGTGTAAAACCATTTAACACTATCATCCAATTAAAACTATTCATTTTGACATATAAGCATGTAATTAAAAATAAATATAATAATAATAATAATTAAATCATGATAATAACAACTTCTCCACGTTTCTCACTTTCTCTTTCTTCTTTCACGTTTATCTCACTCTCTCTTTCTCTTTGTTCTTCCACGTTTCTCTCACTCTCTTTATTTCTCATTTCAGTTATTTCTATTATTCTTCCCCCACTTCATCCATCTATTCAAAATTGATCTTTATACTTTCACAAATTTTATCTCACAAACTATATATGCAAATCTCTACATACATGAGGTTAAACCCTAAACTAATAATATTTTCTTCTTTTTTATGATTGTGTGACTTTTCAATTTTTTCTCGTCTTTTTCTTTTAATATTAAATTTAAATAGAATAATTTATGAACTTCTACTGATTGTTGAAACTTTATAAAATTTAAATCAATGGTAGCTTGAGTTTTAACAAATAATATGGGATTTGATTAAAAGAAAGAGGATAAGTATTGTATTCAATTTTACTAGCTTTACTAGTGCAATATCATTTTTATTATCATGTTTAACAGTTGTGTAAATATTGTTTGTATTATTATAACAGATTAAGAGATGCAAAACATACATGAAGATTCAACCATAGTTAGCTCTGATGACATGCTTGAAAGTGTTGTTGGTATTGATCCTCTCAATAGCAGACTACCAGCAGAGCCTCCCTTAGAGCCATACGAAGGAATGGAATTTGCATCAATTGAAGAGACGAGAATTTACTACACAAGGTATGCTAAGAATAAAGGTTTTAACTTTCGTATGGGCCGTGTTACTAAATCAAGAACAAATGGTATGATAATAGGTCGAGAATTTCTTTGTTCAAAGGAGGGATTCTGGGCAAAAAAATATGTGAAAGAAGAAAGTAATAGTATTATCGTACACAATGAAACAAGGGTAGGATGCAAGGCAATGTTGTATTTAAAGAAAAAAGGATAAATATGGATTGTTTCAAGATTTATAAGGGACCATAATCATGAACTATTTTCTCCTAGAAGTTCACAGTTTCTTCGAGTACATAGAAAGAAGACTAATGTGCAAAAAAAAACTTATTGATGTGTTGCATGATTCTGGTTTAGGCCCTAGTAAAATAAGACTTGTCTTATGTACTGAAAGTGGTGGTGTTGATAATGTTAGATTTAGTCCACAAGATGTTATCAATTACTTAACTGAAAAGAGACAAAAAAAATTAGAAAACGGAGATGCTCAAATGATGTTATCATACTTTAAAAGTTATCAATTGAAGAATCCTGGGTTTTTCTATGTTTATCAAATGGACGTTGAAGGAAGGTTAACAAATTGTTTTTGGGTTGATTCAAGGTCCAAAATGGCATATAAATACTTTGGTGATGTTGTTACTTTTGATCCGACGTATTTGACAAATAAATACAAAATGTCTTTTGTTCCATTCACAGGAGTTAATCATCATCAATAATCCATTCTTTTTGGTTGTGCTCTATTATGGGATGAAACTATAGAGAGTTTTTTTGGTTGCTAAGTACTTGGTTAGAAGCAATGAGTGGAATTTCTCCTAAAACTATCATCACAGATCAAGATGCTGCTATTAGTAATGCAGTTGCAAAGGTATTTCCAAAGGTTAATCATCATTATTGCATGTGGCATATTGAGAAAAAAGTTCATGAGTACTTAAATCACGAACATGGTGAGTTTAAAAATCAATTTTACAAGTGCATCCACCAATCTACCACTGTTGAAGAATTTGATTCTGATTGGGAAGCAATGATTGATAAATACGGATTACAAGATAACCGATGGCTAAACAAGATATTCTCCATTCGAGAAAATGGATTCCTGCTTATGTACGTCACAATTTTTGTGCAGGAATGTCTACCACTCAAAGGAGTGAAAGTATGAATAAATATTTTAAGGATTTTTTGAATTCAAGTACTTCATTAAAACCAATTTGTGACACAATATGAAAAAGCTCTTGATGCACGTTACAACAAGGAAAGAGAGAAGACTTTCAAAACAAGAAATTCAAAGCCACTTTTACGAACTTTATATCCCATGAAAGAAG
Source organism: Lathyrus oleraceus (assembly GCF_024323335.1). Lineage (NCBI taxonomy): Eukaryota > Viridiplantae > Streptophyta > Magnoliopsida > Fabales > Fabaceae > Lathyrus > Lathyrus oleraceus. The sequence goes on from NC_066582.1 coordinate 378,174,292, forward strand.
AAGCTTCAAAAATTTATACAAGAAAAATATTTAGAATATTTCAAGATGAGTTGGTTGGTTCTCAATTATTTATCACAGAAAAGGTTAAGTTTTCTATTGAAGTCTCAACGTATAAAGTTCGTGAAATTTACAAAGAGAAGCCTATCTACTATGTGAGCTTTCATGTCACTTCAAAAGAAACAAATTATAGTTGTCACATGTTTGAATTTTCAGGTATTCTTTGTAGACATGTATTATGTGTATTCATAAAGAAAAAGGTTTATTGTCTCCCTTCACAGTATGTTTTACATAGATGGTCTATTAATGCTTAAAAAGAAAAGGTAAAAGAAGTGACAATTGAAGGATTTCAAAAAGGAAGCAGCAACGCTTCTGAAACTTTATTGTTTAATAGTATTATGGTTCACTCCCTCGAACTATCAGAAAGAGGTTCACAATCTGAAAAACATCACGATATTGCAATTCAAAGTTTGCAAAATGGGATTGGAAAACTCGATTCATTGGATATTGAAGAGTCAAATAAGAAGTTTGTTGATTCAACATCTGAAGATATGTCAAAAGTATCTGATATTAATATAACTTTGCATGACCCTCCACTTATAGCAACAAAAGGACGTCCACAGACTTTGCGAATGAAAAGCAGTTTGGAGATGGTCAGAAAAGGTTCCTCTACTTGTAGTTATTGCATGAAAAATGGTCATACTAAGCCTAAATATCCAAATTTAAATCAAACAAGGTATCTTAAAATTACATGTACATGTCTTCTCATTTTTTTATCATGTTAATTTGATTCACTAACAACATACTTATGATTTTTAGGTGATAAATTCAATTTTCAAACTCTATTTTGAAACTTCTATATTGTTGGTTGATTAAGAGGTAATAGTGTTTTCTAATGTTACTACTTTTTCTTATATTTATACTAGTGTTAATTTTAATAATTAGTTGTCTTCATATTATAATTGAAGGTCTTTATTCAAGTCATGTCTTATCAAGTCTTTTAGAACAGGAAAATTCAAGAAGTTGCTTCTATGCTTTTTGGAGACTTCATCAGAGTCTTACTTAAGTTGTTGGCATTTTGCACTTACTGTTTTACTCTATTGTAATTTTTGTGTTTAGATTAAATGATCTTTTGTTGATTTTTTTTTATGTTGGAGTCTATGAGGGATTGGGGAAGCATTTCTCATTCTTTATAAAGTTATGTGCTTATCCATTTATTCTAAACTTTTGAAATTTTTTTCAAATTTTGTCTAATATTGAATGCTTTTATGTAGAGAGGTCGTTAACTTTTCTTTTCTTTTCTTTTTCATGCTCAATTTATATGTATCTTTCTTTATCAATGTTTGCAATAATATAAAAACTCAAATTGCTTAGAATAAATATGTATTAAATATGTCTGGAAAATTAATCAAACGAAAAAACTGGAACAAAAAAAATCATTATGTCAATAAAATGATTTGCTTAGTTTTGGTCTTTATGATTCGAAGAATCAAATATAAATCTTTTCATAAGCATATTAATTAAGGTATTTCTTATCTTAATATGACTGTCGTGAAAAATGTAATGGCAGGAACAAAGGTTTATAAATGTTATAAACAATGTTAACAATTAAGGTTTAAAAAATGATTACGATAGTGCAAAGGTTTTTGCGATTTTGGTCGGTATAGTTCGTACTGACATTAATTGCAATCGTCAATTAACTCCAATTTATGACATTAATTGCAATCGTCAATTAACTTCAATTTATTCTTTAACATAAAAAAGACAAATAACAATATCGGTATAGGTATTTGACGATATCGTTTTGCCTCCATTTTTGCGGTTGCAGATAGGCTTTTAAAGCATTGCTAACACTAATTTTTCACCTACGTTGCAGCTAAGATGGTTAAAGATGTGATCATAAAAAGATTAGAGGGACTTGTTTTTATTCCATACACAATCAAAACGATGTGATCACGGAAATATCGAATGGACTTGCTTTTATTATTCATTGTGTACAAAAATTTACTACCAGAAAATATCTAAAAAAACTTGTAAAACTTAATCCTTATGATTTGAATGGACCCCACCAAGAGCCTCAAAACAACCAAAGAAGTGTAACTTATCCTTTCTCTATTAATCAAATCCCATATTATTTGTTAAAACTCAAGCTATCATTGATTTAAATTTTTTAAAGTTTTAACAATCGGTAGAAGTCCATAAATTATTCTACTTAAATTTAATATTAAAAGAAAAAAAAAATTGGAAAGTCGCACAATCATAAAAAAGAAGAAAATATTATTAATTTAGGGTTTAACCTCATGTATGTAGAGATTTGCAAATATAGTTTCTGAGATAAAATTTGTGAAAGTATAAAGATCAATTTTGAATAGATAGATGGAGTGGAGGAAGAATAATAGAAGTAAATGAAATGAGAAATAAAGAGAGTGAGAGAAACATGGAAGAAGAAGAGAGAGTGGGAGAAATGTGAAAGAAGAAAGAGAGAAACGTGGAGAAGTTGTTATTATTATGATTTAATTATTATTATTATATTTATTTTTAATTACATGTTTATATGTCACAATGAATAGTTTTAATTGAATGAAAGTGTAAAATGATTTTAAACGGTCAGTGTTTTTCAATTAATCAACAAAAAATTTAATTAAATAAATTAATCAAATTCGGGATGTTATATTGAACCAAATTTTACTGATGGCTCCATTATAGAGAAATCTTGGTTTTATGTTATTAAAGAAAAGATCTTAAAATTTAAAATAAATCTAATATAAAAATTTGTTCATAATACACTAGGAAGGATTGTCAAAGGAATTAGGTGGGTATTTAGAAACAAACTAGATGAAGAAGAAAAATTGATGATGAACAAGGCAAGCCTTCTTGCTCAACGCTACAATCAACAATAATAATGTGGAGTTTAATGTGAGAAAGGACAAAATTTTACCAATATGGTGCATTGCCATAATCACCGCCAACTGTCCATGTTAGGCGTGGCAATATAACCCGTACCCGCGGGTATCAACCTGAACCCGCCCCGAAGTTGACGGGAAAAACCCGCTTTGATTAGGTTTGGGTTTGGATTTCCCCGATTTTAAAATATGGGAACGGGTCGGATAATGGGGACACTAGTACCCACCCCGAATCCGTCCCCGAACCGGTCCCGTTTATTTTGCTATGTACATTATTATTTATCTTTGATAATTTAAAATATTAAATATGTGGTCAATGTTTTGATATTTTAATTTGAATTTATTATTTAAAATATTTAAAATGTATATATGAAATTTTTTTAGATTGTTTTATTTTATTATTTGTAATATAATTTTATTTTGGAAAAATAAATATTTCTATTAAAAAATTGATTTTACTAAATGACTGGCGGGGCGGGGATACCCGAATCCAACCCGAACCCGTTTGGGATGAGTTTGGGTTTTGATTTCCCATCCTCGTTTGGATTTGGGATAGGGAACGGGGATTGTTTGGGGATTCGGGTTTGGGTTTAGGAGATGTGAAAATCGTCCCCGACCCGCTCCGTTGTCATGCCTAGTCCATGTTAAGTTGTTAACCTACTGAAGATTTTATTTTATTTTTATTAAAAAGGCAAAAGAAAGTTACTATTGTATTAGTATTCTTATTATTATGTAATACACCTCCACATTACTAAACATAACATATTAGTTAGGAATTGTTCATCAATATATTTAACTAATTAAAAATAACTAATTTTATTTATAATAATAATAATAAATTAAAACACTTTTTTACTAAGGCATGCACCATCAGTTTAAAAAAAAATTACTCGGTAATCAAATCATTTAAGTCAATTATTAGAAACCATCTGCGTATAAAATGATCAATATGACATAGCAAGATACACATCGTTCATTGGATGACGGTGTATAATTTTACACTGTGCATACATCTCTTATTTTCTATTTTTCTTATAATAGTCATCATAGTATATATACTACATAAGATCATATAATGAGTAATGGTAAGTCAAAGTAATTTACAACAAGTTCTTAAAATGCGAGGCTTACAATACAACAGGCATCTTCTTTTTTTTGGGTACAAGTACATCAAGCATCTTAATTAGGGCAATTTTGAAATATGTAAGGAAGCTGTCAAAACACGATACAACATGTAACAACAGTTTTGTCACTACTTTTATATTTGATTCTCATTTATTCCATCAATACTGGTTGAAGTCAAAATTGACTTGGGAGGAGTTTTATTCAATTTAAATATTAAATTCACTCATCTTGAATGACACATTTCATGTACAGAGTCAAGCACATATACATATATAATGCAAAAAAGGAAAAGGTATCAACTACAAAAGGCTTAAGATGACCATAAGTTACCCCCACCACAGAGTAAAAACCTACCAGATTCAATACTACTTCTTAGCATCACCCTATCAACCAACAAACTCTCAGCTGATGATTGGAAACTATAGTCACGCATCTCACCATAACTTGATCTCATAGTTGGTAACTTTGAAACACTTTTTTCAAACTTTTTTATGTACTGTTGAATATCTTGTTGAACTGTGGTGCCTTCAGATGGTTTCTGTGCAAAGGAGAAGCAGGGTTTAGAGTCAGCTTCTTTGCTATCAGCAGTTGAGATGACTTGTTCATGGATAGCTTCCTCAGAATCAATGCTGGCAGGTGGCTGCAATGTGTCATAATGGAAATCATGCGATTGTTTGCGAGTGCCGGATTGCTGCAAAATTGTAAAACATTTATTTCAAATACTCATGATGGAATAAGTTTACATTAATATGTATGATTAGTTTAGAAGTGGATGGGTTCAAAAACATATATAAGAATAACAAGATGCACTTGCTAAGTAGTAAGTATATTACTGACGAAATTAGAAGCCGGAGTATTTGAACTTGCCTCGGTTAAACGGGATGGAGTAGATGGACCAACCATACTGAGCGGAGGATCCTCTTGAGATGAAAAGTCTGAACTATCGAATGTTGATAGTGATACACACTCGTCAAAATAAGCCTTGGCATCTTCTGCAAGACGTTTTGACATCCTTTTTCTTTCAATGCTAGACTGTAACCATGTTTTTGGATTCATCAATGATGGAATAGAAACATCTATTGTAACATATGGAGTAAATATAATGTGAAAGGAACCTACTTTTCTTGATGGACGAGACTTTGGGATATTAGGGGTCTTGGGATATGGAAGAACTTCTCTCAAGATTCTATCCAGTTCTCGCACTCGATGTTCTTCAACTGCCAAATCTGCCCGAAGACGTCTAGCTCGCTCTTCGGCCTGTAAATATCACAAGTTATACTCAATAGAAAGCAATATAAAAGAACGAGAAGTTAATCATACTTCATCTGCCAGTATAAATGGGAATACTACGGTACCTCTTCAAGCTTTTTGGAATACTCTCGTCTAGTCTCCAATGCTAATTCTAATGTACCAGGGCTTAGCAAGTCGGGATGAATATTAGCCATGTCGGTAACAGTAATGGCTGTAGCATTACTCACTTGAATGGCCTAAAATTCCCGAAATCCAGAAGTAAATTAAAGAATAGCATAGAATTTCCTTTTACAATTATTATAGTAATAGTAACAATAAAAAAATTCGATATGCACACATAAGCAAACAATAGCACCAAATAATGAGGACTTTGTGATGAGGAACTAGAAATTTGGAGTACATATGAAGGCAAAAACCATGACATGCAGCAGCAACAACAACAACAACAAAGTCTTATCCCACCAAGTGGGGTCTAAGTAAATGACCTGCAGTATGCATATTTTGCAAATGAAAAAAATCAAATGATATTCATAAGGATGCATATATTGTTACAATTCATGCAGGCAAAATTGTGTCTGAGTAACAGACCTGAAAAGCCTATTGATAGATGATTCATTCCCTAAGAAAGAATTGACTGACATGCTGCTTTTTAGGCTGATTTGTTATACTTAAAAGCCTAAGCCTAAAGTCTAGACCATAGTTCTAAATTACGATTGCAGTTATGGTTGTAAATATAGTCATTGCGGTACTAGGAATTTATATTTGCAGCAAAAAGAGAGACCGGTGTATCAATGGGTAAATCACCATTGGTTATATCAATTCAAATTGAGCCAGTTAACTGAAAGCTGGCAAGGAGAAAGTCATAATCTCATGAAACTTACACTTTCGAGGTCAATCTGAATCTCAGAAATAGCTCGTCTCACTTCAGAACGAACTGTTTCATATATATCACTTCCTCCTGGTTGGGCCCTTTGTACTGACTGCACAAGTGAACAAGTTTATACAAAAAATCATCTTTATATCATCAAGAACACCGGCTAATTTTTGGCCTCATATTGTATTGAAGCATTAAATTTCCACCGAGAAATAAATTGTTATGATTTAAAGTTTCTTGGATTTAAGAAAATATAATCTACATCAACATTTCACGGCAAAAAGTATTCAGTCCATTTCGAACAATTTCCATTTAAAGCTTTCCACAAGAACTAAAAAGCCATCAAATACCTTAGTTATAGAGAAATATAACACTAATTGATTAAATTATCCTTTTATTCCATTAGTTAAATTTATAATCCTTCTATGTACTCAATAAAGTGAGAAACAATGTGAAAAAAACAAAAATTCGAAAGTAGTAATTACTTTGAAACAAAGGGAATGTCATTTTCAAACATAAACAGAGATGAGTATGACTAGAATAAAGAATACAAGAATTCCTATAGGGCTATAACCTACCTTCTGCTCACAAACTGCTTTGATAGTTTTCTCATCACAACCAAATCCAGAACTTGTGGTAGAAACCGCATCATCACTATTTTGAGTTTGTGAACCAAACTGCAAAACAAACATTATTAGGATTGAACAATCAAGTAATAGTAGTTTTATTCATCGTCTCAATCATTATAATTAGCTGCAAATACGCACTGAAAAATAAACAACATACTGAATTTGAAGTGAAACGATCTGAGACATCAATAGTTGAATGTTGACTAGACCATCTGCGCATATCTTTCTCTTGATCAATCACGTCTTTATCTGGTCTTCCACACAAACCACCTTTTCTGTTACTCCCACCTAACTTCAGACCATTTCTAGCTTTACAATCAGCTTCACTCTACTCAAAAAAAAAATTTGCAAAATAAGTAGAAATCTTTCCATACTCTTGTTTCCATGTTCCTCATTGAAACAACAAATAAGAGTGCACTTGGCTAGTGAAACTGGAAACATGTTATTTGCTTTCACTTTATTCTAAGTTTTAACAAAAAAATTCATGTACAAATCTTTTAAAAAGGGAAATGAAAAATAAAAAAAATAAAAAAATAAAAATAAAAACTGTCATTTTATCATCATTACTTCATTAGTGAAAGCAAACAAACAACCTTGAAAACATGTTTGGTTTTGAGAATATACTTTATGTTTTTTTGTTTTTTTATTTTTATTGTAATTACAAAATCATCACCTTATTTTCATTTTATTCCTATCTCAAGGTAAGAATGCAAATATTTTGATGTTTTAACTATATCTTTTATAAAAAATTTAAAATAATTAATTGGTATGTGCATGCCCGTCAATATACAAAGTTATACAAAATTAATTGGTATGTGTTTTCAATCAAGCCACCTTATTGGATGCGTGTAAAACTTTTTTTCACCGACTAACTAGATATATAAATTAAATTCTTTTTAAATAGTGAGGAAAAATCTGACAATTCTTCTAATTATCAAAAAATGCCACAAACAAATACAGAAAAATCATGCCCCAAGAGTGTGAGCTAACATTCAAAATGCCCTAAGACGTAAACAAGCAAAATTTTCACATGGATGACAATCTGTATCCTCTGACATTTCCTCCATTTATCAACTTCACACATATATGTTGCTTAGCGCTAGCACTTGATAACAAAGGTATGTCTCATTTCCAACATGTGTTGCTAACATTCAACCACTTAGCAACTTGTTGCACTAATCCAACCAACAAACAAATCATAGCATTGAACATTCTTATGAAATAAGATAAAATTTATAAAATCTCATCCAAATCAAAAATAGTTTGACACATCAAATCTCATAATTTTACTTTTAAGATATAATATGTCCCAAGTTCTACCGCGTACGGAGAAAGAACCACTTTTGTGGACAAGTACTTCAAAATCATTTGAAACTCCAAAGATGATCAATGTTTGCAAAACTAAATTCAAATATACCCTCCCTATTTTTTATCCAAACGACATCAATCATGTCACTGTCTCAAATGTGAGATTGAAGAAACCACAAGCTTTCTACTTCTTAACAGCTTCAACACTTCACAGTAGAACCGCGGTATACAATCTATCAAGATGTTTCCATGTGCATGTTTTGAATTTGCTATAAGTTTGACACAACACTGTAAACTACCAAGAGCTTTAACAAAGCATTCATAATTCTGGCAAATCCACATTGATAAAAAAATGCACACTTTAGATAATTGACTATAGTGCTGCTTTATGCAAATGTACGTTTTTATATAACTGTAATCTAAAGACCGATATAGCAGAAGTAGTTTATACGTTATACCTCAGAAGTGGAATAGTTGAAGTTCCGCCGCGAAACAGGACATTGCGAAGCAGAACGGGTCGATCGTCGACCCGTATCCACCCTAGAAACACTCCGACCAGTATCCTTCCGATTCGGTTCAGCATTTCGCGCCACAGAACGTCCCCGAACAGGAGACGAAGTTTCTAGAAGCGGAAGAGTTTGATTGGGTTTGGAAGTTTGGTCAAAGAGAGGGTTATCCCTCTTGTTAAGAAACTCATTGGAAAAATCGAAAGTAGTGTTTCTAGAAAACGCGCTTACGCTTCTAGACCTTCGAATTGGAGGAGCTCTGGCGGTGGTTGTGGTGGTGGCGGTGGTGGGAGTTGAAGTGGAAGAAGATGATGATGATGATTGGTTTCCTCTCCGTGAAGAGGATTTGAAGGCTGCGACTGCCATCACGAGATAAAGAAGAAAAATGTAGCGAATAAGTTTCTTTGCATCTTCGGAAACGGCGAAGCTTCTTTCTCTTTTGTCTTGTTTATTGGTAAATTTATTTTATTTATTTTATTTATTTCTTTCTTTTCTTTTTTTTCTAATTGTGTTTGTGTGTGTTTTTGGATTTCATATCAATTTGTTTAGAAATGTTTATTAATTAGCATCGTGATCACATGTTTTTGCAGTAATTAAAGGGTTAAATAGCTGTTGATTGACTAAGATTTTTCAAGATTCTTTCTATGTTAGAAAGCTTGGTTTTGTTGTAGCACAAAAAAAATATTACATTTATTAATGTGTTTCTCATAATTTATTATTTTAGCAATATAATAGAACTTTTACATTTTAATGTTATATATACTTTTGATATATATCTTGTCTTTGGATTTTTTTATTGAAGTAAAATAGAGATGATGCTAGTCGAGGTGGTGTGACATTTAAGGGTGGAGGTTTGATTAGAGGTATTTATGGTAATTGAATTTAAAGTTACGTGAAGGCGACGGGTGAGTGTAGTGCTTTAATGGCAATTATGGGGTGTTTATTGCTTTGAAGACGATGGTGATATTAGAGCTGAAACTAGTATGGGCTGGCGGTTAATTTGAATTTACTGATTTGGGTGTTATTCTTATCGTGAAGTTAATTGTTATGTTGATAAAGTTCTAAATATATGTACAGACGGTGGCGACTCTTTTGACGACTCTTTGATAAATTATTATAGTTGTGTCCAAATTGTTCTTATATATGTATAGAATACTATTTGATAACTTTATTAGAACATAGAATTAGTCCTCCTTTCAATTATTGGTGATTATTGGTTTATAAATGATCATCTTTGCCTAGAATCGATGATGTCCTACTTATTATTCATTATGGTACCTTTTTTTTTGTCGGGTCTTATCTGAGGCGGACTATTTATGATTGTTAATGTACTCTTAAAGTTATGTCCGTGTATTTTAAGGAGTTATTATTATTATTATCTAGATGTGTATGTCTTGGATCGACCTGTTTGCTTTGGACCAATGATCAATTTGTGTTCGGGTTCTTATCTGACATAATCACTCCACGTCTAGGTTAATATTTGAGTTGGGGAGAGACTGAAATATACACAGTCTCTCAAGCATGAGGCCCACAGGGGAGAGGTGTTTTAAGGGGAGGTCATGATGTACATGGTCCCTAAAGCATGAGACATGTAGGGATGGGATGTTTTGTATGAGTAACAGGATTGTACACAATCCTACAAGCATAAGGCTTGTAACAGCGAAATATTTTGAGTGAGAGATTGTGTTGTATATAGCCTTTTAATAGATCTCCCGTTTATCGGGGTTGAGCTTAGTTTAGTCGAGTTGACTTTAATATTAAGAGTCAAGTTGGTCCGATGATGGATGTCATTGTTATCTTATGGTGAGCTCTTTTTATCTTGGCGTAAGTTGCTTATAGGGGCGAGATGCTTCAAGTGAGAGACTAGATGAGAAAATGGAATGTATGCAGTCCCTCACGTATGAGATCGCACATATTGATTTCGCCATTGTCTTATATTTTGATTGACCCCTTCGTTCGACTATATCCACCTTCCGACCTTTCCCTTCTTAGTGGACACATAGTTTTGTGTCATACTCTAATTTTACCCCTAAGATTCAACCTATCATATCATTCGCATTTCAACCAAGATCACAAGCATGATATCCTCATAACCTTCACCTCTTTGGGTTTGCCTTTGAGGGAGATCATCAAGCACACTTTGTGTTTTCTTTTTACCTTTTTGCTTACTTGCATTCTAACTTTGCTAACCTTATTCAAAATACAAAGATATGTGTTATTTTATTTTTCATATTGTACAAGGTAGGGACTTGCAATCAAAGGATCAAGCTTGGTTTCTAAATTAGGATTTTGATTCCAAAAGTCAAAGTTTGGTCAACCAGTGGTCCACAAGATCTTTTACTTCAAGGCATGACCTATAATCTTAGGTCATATTCATGTCAAGCTTCATTCAACATCATTTGATCAAGATAAGTTCAAGTTGGTGCATGATTTCAAAGTTGATTCAAGTATGGTGCATATGTTTAATTCCATGTCATCTCCATCCAATTTTCAAGCAATTATCAAGATATTTTTGAGGGACAATCAAGTTTCCTTAATTTGGTATTCAAGTGTTCATCGTTGGACCTTTGGATGCAAAAAATGGCAAGAAATCACAAGTTGGTACATCTTTGGTTGACCTAAAATCAAGTATGGTATGTCATTTGGTCCAAACATCATAATTCTCTCATTTCTCAACATTTTTGGAATCTACTTTGAGCAAAATGTCACATTTGAATTCCTCTACAACTTTGCTTCGAGGGTCAAACATCAATTTTTCCTCAAAATCCATCAATTTTGGAATTGGACAAGATGCCCATGTGTGCACAAAAGTCGGCCCAAGACCTGGTTGACTTAATGTCTGACCTAGAATTTCAGGTCATAACCTCAACTTTTCACCCATGCCATTTTTAACTCAAGCATCACTTTGATTTGATTTTTTTGTATTTAATTATTCATTATGAGGAGATTATTTTCCATAAAGAATATCTCAAAACGCACAAGTGGATTTCATTTAGCCTAAGCTCCAACATGGTACCCTGGACTCTGCTTCTAGCACAAATTCCAAGTCACGGATTTCATGCCATGTTCAACTTGGGACCACCTACACATGTGCAACCTATTTGGCAAAGCAAAACACGTATGAACAAGTGAAAAACGACTTGGTTTCATCATCAAACCACGCATTTCATGTTTCATTTCACACGTTTTGTAAATCCTCAAAGTCTTGACCAAATTCACACAAATTTGCCTCCATTTCACACGTACTATGATCCCATATCATTCCCTATAAATAGAGGAAGCATTTGCCTTCATTTCCAAACTTTGATAGCCAAAGAAACTCTGAAACCATTTGAACCCGATACCTAAAAAACCAGTTAACCATTTCCTTAATTCAAGCTCTTTTAATTTTGAATTTTTTCCCAAAATCACTCATCGGCACCTTCTGAAGTTGACTGAAGCATTGTCATGGCTTGAAACTCCTTAAAACTAGACTTCCAAATCCATCATTGTTTACCTCTGAAGTTTCAACAGGAAAGGTAGATACAAGTTACATTTTTGAGCAAAAAGTTACCAGTGTGTTTGTCTTGATTCACTGATCAAAAGCCCTCAACTACCTTTAATATATTCTTCGTATTCATCATTTAATTTTACTTTGAATAACTAGGGTTCTTAGAGTTCTTGAGAAATGTCTCTTTGTTGCTTTGGACCAATGATCAATTTGTGTTCGGGTTCTTATCTGACCCAATCGCTCAATGTCTAGGTTAATATTTGAGTTGCGGAGAGACCGAAATTTACACAGTCTTTCAAGCATGAGGCCCACAGGGGAGAGGTGTTTTAAGGGGAGGTCATGATGTACATGGTCCTTAAAGCATGAGACATGTGGGGATGGGATGTTTTATATGAGTAACTGGATTGTACACAATCCTACAAGCATGAGGCTTGTAACAGCGAAATATTTTGAGTGAGAGATTGTGTTGTATATAGCCTTTTAATAGATGTTTCCCGCTTATCGGGGTTGAGCTTAGTTTAGTCGAGTTGACTTTAATATTAAGATTCAAGTTAGTCCGATGATGGATGCCATTGTTATCTTATGGTGAGCTCTTTTTATCTTGGCGTAAGTTGCTTATAGGGGCGCGATGCTTCAAGTGAGAGACTAGATGAGAAAATGGAATGTATGCAGTCCCTCACGTATGAGATCGCACATATTGATTTCGCCATTGTCTTATATTTTGATTGACCCCTTCGTTCGACTATATCCACCTTCTGACCTTTCCCTTCTTAGTGGACAAATAGCTTTCTGTCATACTCTAATTTTACCCCTAAGATTCCACCTATCATATCATTTGCATTTCAACCAAGATCACAAGCATGATATCCTCATAACCTTCACCTCTTTAGGTTTGCCTTTGAGGGAGATCATCAAGCACACTTTGTGTTTTCTTTTTACCTTTTTGCTTAGTTGCATTCTAACTTTGCTAACCTTATTCAAAATACAAAGATATGTGTTATTTTATTTTTCATATTGTACAAGGTAGGGACTTGAAATCAAAGGATCAAGCTTGGTTTCTAAATTAGGATTTTGATTCCAAAAGTCAAAGTTTGGTCAACCAGTGGTCCACAAGAGCTTTTACTTCAAGGCATGACCTATAATCTTAAGTCATATTCATGTCAAGCTTCATTCAACGCCATTTGATCAAGATAAGTTCAAGTTGGTGCATGATTTCAAAGTTGATTCAAGTAGGGTTCATATGTTTATTTCCATGTCATCTCCATCCAATTTTCAAGCAATTATCAAGATATTTTTGAGGGACAACTTAATTTGGTATTCAAGTGTTCATCATTGGACCTTTGGATTTAAAAAATGGCAAGAAATCACAAGTTGGTACATCTTTGGTTGACCTAAAATCAAGTATGGTATGTCATTTGGTCCAAACATCATAACTCTCTCATTTCTCAACATTTTTGGAATCTACTTTGAGCAAAATGTCACATTTGAATTCCTCTACAACTTTGCTTCAAGGGTCAAACATCAATTTTTCCTCAAAATCCATCAATTTTACAATTGGACAAGATGCCCATGTGTGTACAAAAGTCGGCCCAAGACCTGGTTGACTTAATATATGGCCTAGAATTTCATGTCATAACCTCAAATTTTCACCCATGCCATTTTCAACTCAAGCATCACTTTGATTTAATTTTTTTTTTGCATTTAATTATTCAGTATGAGGAGATTATTTGCCATAAAGAATATCTCAAAACGCATAAGTGGATTTCATTTAGCCTAAGCTCCAACATGGTACCCTGGACTCTGCTTATAGCATAAATTCCAAGTCACGGATTTCATGCCATGTTCAACTTGGGACCACCTACACATGTGCAACCTCTTTGGCAAAGCAAAACGCGTATGAACAAGTGAAAAACGACTTGGTTTCATCATCAAACCACACATTTCATGTTTCATTTCACATGTTTTGTAAATCCTCAAAGTCTTGACCAAATTCACACAAATTTGCCTCCATTTCACACGTACTATGATCCCACATCATTCCCTATAAATAGAGGAAACATTTTCCTTCATTTCCAAACTTTGATAGCCAAAGAAACTCTGAAACCATTTGAACCCGATACCTAAAAAAACCAGTTAACCATTTCCTTAATTCAAGCTCTTTTAATTTTGAATTTTTTCCCAAAATCACTAATCGGCACCTTCTGAAGCTGACTGAAGCATTGTCGTGGCTTGAAACTCCTTAAAACCATACTTCCAAATCCATCATTGTTTACCTCTGAAGTTTCAACAGGAAAGGTACATACGAGTTACATTTCTGAGCAAAAAGTTACTAGTGTGTTTGTCTTGATTCACTGATCAAAAGCCTTCAACTACCTTTAATATATTCTTCATATTCATCATTTAATTTTACTTTGAAGAACTAGGGTTCTTAGAGTTCTTGAGAAAATTCGCTTTGTTCAGAACCAATCAATGACTCTGATACAAAGAGACATGAACGATGACGTGTTGCGAAGCTACTCCATACTTGGGTATTGTTAAAAACACGAGTTCATGATTTGTAGAAATCAAGTTGAAGGTTGAAGGTGAAGCTTCCTTCGTGCGCCTTGGTGCCAAACATTTGAATCCCAGCCAATCAAATGCTTCCACACATTTTTTTTTTTAATTTCTTGACTGTTGGAGCCCTAATTTTATTTTCTTTTATTTCTTTTCTTTTCCATTTAATTTTTCACTCATTTTTAATTCAATTTGATCCAAATTTTTTACACAAGGTCTCTAAAAATATTTTGCATCACATAAATTTGTCTCACTTTTTTTAAAATCATTTTGCATTTTTGGTTATTTTTATTTCATTTTATCTTTAATTTCCTTTTGCATTTTATTTTTAAATCATTTCCAAGCATTTTTGCATCCAACTTTTGAAATATTTTCATTTGTAATATTCTTGACTTTTCGTAATTTTCTCAATCATTTCTTTTATGTTTTGGTGCTTGATTTGAATTTTCTCTTTATTTTCCATTTAAAAATCATTTTAATTTCCTTTTAATTCATGTTTGTTTTATTTTTGGTTGACTTTTGTTTGACTTGGGTTATTGACTTGGTTGATTAATACTTTTACATTCCAAGTCATCCATAGATGGTCCCTTAGGTTGACTCAATCTTCTCTAATTAAATATGTTGATAGGTGATCGTCTGATCATATTTTTTACATTTTGAGTTAGTGATAAATGATCCCTAATTTATGTCATATGTTTGGGTCCTTTGGTTTGTTGATAGCGGGTCCTAAGTCAAAAAATTGAGTTTGTTTTTCTTTTTGCCTTTTGTTATCTCTTTTCTTCTTTTAGTTTTAAATAATTGTGCTTCATGCCTTGAGAGTTTGATGTTGTATTAATACTCTAACATGACTACCACATATATTGCTTGCCTCTTGAACACTAACTTGTTACATTTAACCTCCTAAAATTTACTTTATGCACTTTATATCCATGTCATTTACATTCTTGCCTTTTACTTTTGGCTTGTTTTACTTTCTTATTTCAAAAGAACAAAAACATGATAAAATGGATGAAATCCTAAAAAGCTTTAATCTAATCTTATGGACTTTATGTTGTTATCCCCTGCTTGAGGAGTATTTTGGACTTTAGAACTTAGGACTTAGTGATTTCCCCTTGCTTTGAGTATCTGAAACTTTGTGATTCATTTGAGTATCTGATACTTTGTGATTCAATTAAAAACTTGGATGTCTATATGGCCTTGTGTTCATCTGGATCTTTTGACATTCATTTGCTTGTGTATTTTGTATCTTGTGGCTCAACCCAAAGGGAAAGGAATACTTGTTTTGACCAATGTCAAATGTTTGCTCCATCTTGTGGTTAGTACATTTGCACACACAAAGGCTTTCTCTTAGGCTACCTTACAACGAGACCTTTTTATTTCATGTTATTTACTTTATGCTTTAGGATAGTCTCTTCATCTCCTTCCCAATTCTTCAATTTTCAAAACTTCTCCCTATTTCGGAAAACCTCTTGTTTTCAAACTTCACTTTTTTCTTAATAAACCTTGACTTTGTCAAGTGATCCAAAAAATAAATTTTCTCAATAAATGCTAAAATAACTAAGCATACCTATAATCTTTTTCAAACTTCTAAAAAAGAAAAATCGCATCAAACTTCTTTTTATTCCTTTGTGAACTTTCCTTTAAGATCCTTTTTTTGTTGGAAATATTGGATATTAGTCTATTCTTGTAGTGATGCAAACCACTATACTTCTACAATATGTTGAGAAATGATTGATATTTTCCACTTGAATGTTGAGACATGCTTGTGAGAAAGTCCAAGTAAAAGTTATCCATATCAAGATGACGCAAATGCTCATTTCCTCATACTTGTGGGTAGTAAGCTGAGTTTTCCACTCGAATCGGACTAAATATCTTTTCAAATTAAAATTAATCAAACAAACAACCCAACTTTTTCATAAGCACGGATTTGCAAGTGGTTCGTGTGGAGTACCATAGATGTGAGGGGTTCTAATACCTTCCCCTTGTATAATCAACCCCCATATCCATATTTCTCTTTTCCTTTACCTTTTTGTGGGTTTTGTTCGACCTTTTTCCCATTCCCTTTGGAAACAATAAAGTTCGGTGGCAACTCTTGCTTTTTCTGAGTTAAGTCAATTAATAGCTTAATCTCAAAAATAAATTTTCTGAGTTAACTCTTGCTTGATTTGAATTTTCTCGATGTGACACTTTGCATAAAACTAATGGTTATTAAATGTCTTGAGAATTAAAAAGAGATCTTGGTAATACAATGTCGCCTCTACGATCAAAAAGAGTTACATTTGCCATATGCTATTAAATTGGCCTCGTGGAAAGGGGAAGACGCCCTTTCTTTTATAGCGGTAAGCTTAGAAGATCATGATAAAGATTGTCTGACGTCCTTTAGTCATTATTATTGGTCCTGGTAAGAACGTAAAAACATGTGTGTATGGTGAAGTGCTTTGAGCAGAAGACCAGTTGGGCAAAACAGTTTTCTTTAGGGGCAAGCTGACCTTTTAACTGGGCTAACTCGTCATTTCTCTTACTGATAAGTTTCTTTCTAATATGTCTCAAGTATGAGATGCATATGGTTTAAGTGCTTTGAGTGGTAAGCCCCGAAATCACACTCATTTGACCTCGTTTGAGGTCGCTCTGAGTCTGGCATTATTGATGTGGTATTCTCTAGAGTCTTGACATGACTCCTGTTTAGAAGAATGAAGTAAGGTGAGTTATATTTTTATGGATATACTGGTGTATAATAGTGGGCTCATGTTATTTTCGGGCGAATTCTTTCGTCTTTGTCAAAAGTTGTCTAGAGCCCATTAGTACAAACAATATGTTTCATGACAAATGTTTCACCTCATCCAATTAAAAACTAAGGTCAAATTCCATAGAACGGGACCTTTTATTTTTTTTTAAAAATTAAATCTTATCCATCGGTTTTTAAGTAAAACCAACATAAAATGTAGCTCAGGGTTTGAGTTTTTATTCTCAACTCCTACAGTTTCGTATTTTATTTATATCCAAAACAGTGCCCTTATTTTATTTAATTTTTTAATTACAATATAAATCATTTATTCCCACAAAACCGAAATGAAATATAACTCAAGGCTTGAGCTCCGATTCCTAGCTCCTTCAATTTCATGTTTTATTTACAACAAAAATGGCCCTCTATTTTATTAGTTTATGAATTACAATCTAACTACTTTATTCCGTCAGTTGTTTAAACAACTGAGATACAACTTTAAACAATATTTTATTCCAATATTAGAATGTTAACTCTCATTCACTTTTTTATTTCTCATAAACTTTTTGCACCCTAGTGAATGAACGAAATATCATTTTTCATCTTCTCTACCTAACAAATGAAACACCATTCTTCATCTTCTCCACCTAACAAATAAAGTAAAGAAAGGAGTAAGAAAGCTCGAATAATGAAACTTGAACCTCAAACCAACATATATCGTTGACTCTCTCATCACGTTTTCGGGATATAAAATTTTCTCATGATTGTACCAGTAATATTGTTGTTGTTGTCGTCATCATCGTTGTTGTTGTTGTCGTTGTTGTTGTTCTTGTTGTAGTATTTATAGTTATTATGTTGAGATTGAATGTTTAGTTGTTGTTTTTCCATGATAGTACCATCAATGTTGTTTTTGTTTTTGTAGTATTTGTAGTTGTTGAAGCTAGCGGAAAAATACCCGAACGTATCGCACACTCGAACATACAACAGAGTCGCCATCGAACTTTATTTATTCCCGAAGGAAAGGGAAAACATCGATAAAATCGGGGGGAAAGAGATATGTTGGGTAAGGAAGTCGGTTATTAAAGGGGAAGGTATTAGCACCTCTAGCATCCATGGTACTCCATGGGAACCATTTTGATTGTTCTCACTCGAATAGGTGTGATATCTAAATATTACTTGCAAAAGAATGGGAAAAGGAAAGAAATAGATAAAGTGCTCAGTGAGGATTGGGGCCCTCATGCCTACGTATCCTCATAGTGTAATGAGGAACTCAGAGCTCCATAGTTCAAAGAACTAGTGGTGAGAGATGAAAAAAAGTTATGATCAAACGATGGTCTGAACCTAAGGATTGTGTTTTGAACTCCAACAAGGGTGAAAAGATTAACCCAAGAGTAAGGTGGCTATTACAAGTACGTGGGCTAGCATGACTGCCGCTATAGGGTAATACCGAAAATACGAAGAAATAAGTGTTTGGGGGTATGACCCAAACATCTCTTGGTTCACAAGGGGACGCAAGAAGGAGCACAAAGAGGTAGTGTATTTGGCTCAAGTAACTGGTATATCACATGGAGTGAATGATGGTAGGGTATGAGTGCATCATGGACATGAACGGATTGAAGTGACCAAAGTCACATAATTGAATACTTGGTGACAAGTGACTGAAGAAGTATTGTGTTGAAACTGAAAGTTAAGGTATATTGGAATCCATGAGAAAAATTGGATTTGCACCATAGAGGGAAACAACGTTAAACGATACGTGGAACATCATGGTTGCCACTATCTGATATTTAGCCAAAAAAGAAGGAATTAAATGTTTGGGTACAAGCCAAACAACTATAGGGACTAATGCGGACTTTTTGCTATGCGTCCTAAAAGGATGTATACGGAATTCCAAAGAAAACTGTGTTTCGATGTCAAAGAAATAGTACGTCACTGGATGAGCGATTTATGATCGAAGGTAGATAATGGATAGTGAAAGATATGAGTGGTTCCCTAAGGCGGAAATAAGGATAATTAGGAGTATGCTCGCCAAGGATGTGCATCCTCGTGCCTACGTATTCTCATTGTGCAATGAGAAAATTAGAGTTATCATAGTTCGCGGAACCATGAAAATAGAGAGAGATAAGTGATAAAAAGTATAACTTGTACCAACAGAATGGTATCAAGGGAACTCACAAATGGATGGAACTTGGAATCAAAGAGTAAACATACATTTACCCGTACGTGGGCTAGCATGGTTGTAGTTATAGGGTAAATCCAAAAACAAAGACTGAATTAAGTGTTTGGGCACAGTCCCAAACAATTCTTGATTTGTAAGACAGACTGCCGCTATATCATCCTAAAAGGGTATAGGCGGGGACCAAGAGAAAGTATTGTTGTGTACAAGGACATTTAATCACTGCATAAGGAACACACAATTTGAGATCATAGAAGAATAGTCTCTTGGATCCAAGAAGAGATAGAATCTGAATCAAAAAACAAGGTGGTGTCTAAACCCAAAAAGACTGAATTAAGTGTTTGGAGGTGATACAAACAACTCTCGATTGATGAGGTGGACTGCCGTTATAACGTCCTAAAAGGATGTACAAATATTCCAAGGAGAAGTATATTTGATCTTAAAAAGATGGTATTGATTGAATGAATGAAGAATGATTGATTAATAAATAGGGTAGCTTGCGAAGAAATCGGGTTCTCCTGCCTACATATCATTATAGTGCAATAAGGAAATTAGAGCTTTTGTAGTTCATCCCATTAGGGTTGAAAACAAGATGATTAAGGAGGCAAGAAGAGATGATTGATTTAAATGAAGGAATGGAATAGACTTGATAGTTATTGGATAAGAACTACACTAAAGTCTATGAGTAAAGGTGGATACAATAAGCAACGGGCCAAATGTCCCGCACCCAAAGATATCCAGAACGAGTGTAGGAAAGCTCTAGTCTCATTCCTTCTTTACTACTTAAGGCTCATGACATGTAATTCTCATCTTGACTTTTAAGTTGTTGGAGAAGAAAATCTTTGTCATTGTTTGTTGAAATAATGAGAGAAAGACTTGACAGTTGATTGACGAGAATCATACTAAAGTCTATGAATAATAGCAGACGCTTTGAATAGACGGGGCCTACGCCCTGTGCGCAAAGTCGCTCTAGATAAGGATGGGAGAAACTCTATCTCATCAATCCCTATTACTTAAGGCTCGTAGCGTATGATACTTCTTATAACTGACAAGTTGCTGGAGAAGAATCTGCATTGTTAATCCTTGTGTTGTATGGAGAAGACTTAGTAGTTATTCAATTCTTATTGCACTAAAGTCTATGAGTAAGGGCGAACACTTTGAATAGCTAGGTCCTACTCCCCGTACGCAAAGTCGCTCTAGACAAGGATAGGAGAAACTCCGTTTCATCATTACTTATTACGTAAGGCTCGTATCGTACAATTTGGATTGTATTTACCAAGTGTTGACCTTTGATTTATTTTGTATAATCTGCTGCTTGATGTGACTGAAGATCTGACTTAAGGCTTCGAGCTCCACAACTTAGAGAAAAAAGTTTTATTAAGTGACCAAGGGTATTTTGGTCACTCAAATTAGATTGTGGGATTATACAAGTTCAAAGGATTTAATTGATCAAAATTGCTTTTGATCAATTTGAATCGTGGGGCTTGAAATGATTTGGAAACTAGGTTAGGATCTAATCTAAAGGTTAGAAATGATTAAACTAGTCTAAGGGATCAAGTTAATATATGGTTCAAACTTGATTAAAATTCTAAGGGAACATGCAGTTGTCAAGACTTGATTAAAATTCTATGTCAAATTCTAGTCCTAGAGGAAATATGTATATTATATGGTCAAAATACCAAAACAACCTAAAGGGGTAGAAAGGTCTTTTCATAAGGTGTCCAATTATAAGCACAAATTAAATTCTAGTCCAAATCTAACCATAACCTAAAATTCAATCAAATTCTATAATTAATTACCCTAATATTGAAAATTAGCCTAAGTCCTAAAATTAAATAATCTATAACTAGTCCTAATTAATTTCTAATTTCTACTCTAAACTATATTAGAATTCAATTAGAAAATTATACTACAATCTATTTATCCTAAATTCTAATTGAAATCTAATTTAAATAAACCTACTTTTAATCTTTACAAACAATTAAAATGGTCAAAGAGAACAAAATATTGAAAGAAATCAAAAAAGGCAATAAAAAAATGGGTCGGGGGGGGGGGGGGGTAGAACCCTGAAACGGGTGTGTGCCTAGCAGTACTCGTAAAGGCCTATGCTTACGAAGCCCACATATTCACAAACAGATGGGTATGGATAGAATTATTTGTATAGGCCCAATATCCTTAAACCAATCCAACAGAGAGGAGTGTAAGCCGGAATGCAGGGTGTGTTAGGCATTTACGTGTGGGGCTAATCACAAAGCCCACAAGATGATAGATTCTGGCCAGGGTGTAGATGGAAACTGGGGTGTTGGCCAATAATCAGTTGGGCACATGGTCAAAGAGGCCCACTCAACAAACAAATATAGAAACAACACAACCAATCCAAATCACTCACATGGGAAGGATATTCAAAAATGGAAACGCGCCAACGTCGTCCACTATTATCAGTTCCAATAATGTCCGGCCAAGACCACCGTGGGTGGCCGCGCAGGAATCCGTTTTCGGCAGCGTTAGCCCATGAAAAACCAAATTCCAAATACCAACAGGACCGTCTCAATCTCCTCATCACGAAAACACCCTTCAATCTTCCTAATTCTTGTTCTATCACTGCAATCGCTAATGAAAGCTCAAGAACCCTAGAAACTAAATTTGCTATTAAATCTTGGATATGGCAATTCTAAACCTCTGAGGTTGGGGCTTTGGATCCCCTTATCTCACTCTACGTTCTAGGCACTATAAATCAGAGAAAGCAAAATGAAACTCACTGTGGCCAGACATTTTGGAGATGACGAAGGTGACGGAAGTTACACGTAAACACTTCTGACTTTCTTGCTTTCTGAGATTCTGGATCCTCTTCTCCTTCTCCTCCTTGGTTCTATCTTCTTCTTGCTCTGAATAGTGATGTAGAGGGGTTTAGCTAAACCTAATTGAAGCTTCGATGAGAAGCTTCAATGGTTATAGATTATGAGCTTTAGATGAGGATTAAGAGATTTTCCAGAATGAGAGTGTGAGTTTGCAGGTGATCAAAAAATGATCGAACGATGATGGTGATTGTGTTTAAATAGGGATTAGGTTCGGATAAGGTAGGTTTGAAGTTAGTTTGTATTTAGGATTGAAAGATAGTTATGTGAGGTATGGAATCATTTGGTTTGAACTCAGTGAGTTACTCACTGAGTTAGTTTGTTATAGACTTGAAAGTTGTTATGATAGTTGGTTGGTTAATTGAGTATAAATGAGTTTAAGTCCAATTATGTTTCTGATCATCCATTGCAGGTTACAAATGAGTGATGACCTGTTATTTAGTTGGCTCATTTGCAAGGTGAAACAACTAGGCCTAAACGCGACTTGCAAATGTTGGTTAGCAAATGTGTGGTCATGTTTTGCAAAATGTGATTTTAGTTATGTTTATGTAGGTTATGTGAACCATGTGATGCTTCTGATTTTAACCTGGTGGTGCTTAGTCATGTTGTGATCATGTTTATGGTTTGTATGTTGAATCTTGTTCCCATTGTTATGCCAAGTTTCCTTGCTTGCAGGATTTAGGGGTTGTATTAGATGATAGCATATTGGTGTCATGTTGAAGCTTAAGGTATGTTTACTGATTAAATAGTTCCCTTGTTGTTTGTTATGCTAGGACGAATTTCTTGAACATGATGCTAACCAATCTGAATATGATGCCATGTAGATGAACTACTGCCATAGTCTTGAACAAGACATGTACATCATTGCCATATAATCATTCTGCACATTTGTATCATGTCATAGGTTTCTGACTTTGAATGCTGCTAGGACTTGCTTAAATGAACATGAGCCTGACTGGTATGCAATACCTTGAAATGTTCACTTCTCGTTGACGTCACTATGACATGTTCTTATGACCTAAACTAGGTGACTGACTTGGATGGTTCAAGACTTGTCTTAATACATTGCTGCAGGATGTAGGATTGGATATGATTTTGTTATGGAGTGTTGCAATTTGATGTCGTGCTGAGATGTTGCAGGATCCATGTTCTTGTACCCAAACTGCTAGGTTAATTCAATGCTTCAAAGTGCCTTTGTTTTAGGTCTGAGTGCACGTGCAAGAAGCTATGGTGTTGCACAGTTGCATTGGCATGGTTTGTATAAATTCATATGATGCTTTGACCTGTCCTTGGTTTTGCATATACAATTTACCATCACTGCTTCCATTCTGACCTTGGCATAACTTCAGGTGACATGGTTCTTGGTTGTACAAGTTTGTGGACATTGCAATGTTGGTTCTGTCATTGAAGTTCAGTATGCATTATTGAATCCTGGTTATGTGTAGGAGTTCCACATGTATTGCTGACTTTGTGTGTTTATTGCTTAACAGGTTTGTTGCAGGTTCCTTCTATGCCTTGACTTTGTTTTTGCAGCTTAGCATTTGGCAATGCAGGTGGTAGGCTCGATTTTGCACAGTTGGCTCATGGTTCTGATGAAGTCAGGTTAATATACATTGCACCTTATTTGTTCTGATTTATGTTAGCATGTGTTTGTTGATCAATGATTGGATGGTTGTGCATCATGGTGGTTTGCGTATACATGTATGCATTGCATCTTGGTAGCATGTGAGTTGGTTCAACAAGTGCATTGGCTTTGCATCAAGGTGACTGACTTGTGCAACCTAGTGGCTTTGAAGCATGTTTTTATTCTTGTTTTATGGTTCAGTTTATGTTTGATGATACTTTGAACCAATGTCTAATGCAGACCATTTGCAAGTTCATCATGGCATTTTATTTGGTGGCATGACAACAGGATTCAAGGCAATGTCTCATGGCACCACAAATGACCATACCTTGATGCAAAAAGTGGCTTTCTTGTTCACGAAGAAATTGATCATGGAATCACATGGAAAGGTACAATAATGACGATACAATGAGCATTAAGGTTTAGGTCATGCAAAAGTAGGTTGATTGACTTCGGTCAACTGGTTGACCAAAAAGTCAATAGTTGACCAAAAGTCAACCTTTGTAAAAAATGTATTTTGAATTTTATTTTGTAATGGACAATGTATATCTTTATGAATGAATGAAAACTCAATTGTTTTAATGAAATAAACATGATTGTATGTAAAATAAGGCTTGGCTTTTAACAAAAAACAAAATGACCTATGAATGAAACAATCATCCTAATCCATTGAATCCTAAGGATCATGAGCACATGATCACACATGGACCTGTTGCCCCTAAATTTGCCCTCATCTTTCTCACCTGTGCATCCAAACATTTGATCAGGAGATGAATTGCATACTGTCATACGGTGAACTGGACTTTTTGTGTTTTTTATCGCAATGTCGCGGTTAGCAAGAGTCGCCACCGACTTTTCTTTTATCCAATAAGGAAAGGTGGAAAAGAACAGGAAAGACCTTAATTTAGATTTTGGGTTCGGGAGGTACATTATACAAAGGGAAGGTGTTAGCACCCTTTGTATCCATGGTTATCCATGGGCTCTTAATTGCTCGATCACTTATATTATTTTTGTCTGAAAAAAAAGTGTTTGTGAATTGTTTGGAAAATTGTTTTTGGAAAGAGAATTTAACTTTGTAATGATTCTTGTATGAATATATACAAAGTAGTTATCTCGTTTAGTTTTGGAAATTGTTTAGAAAAATATAACTCGGTAATGATTCTAGTATGAATATATACCAAGTGGTGATTTTCTAAAGATATTTTGAAAGGTGTGAGGTGTGAAAATTGTTTTTAGATTGTGAGCCAACAATTAAGAGTTATACCGACCCAAGGTCTTTATGAGCATTTCCTATCCTTATGAGGGTAAAACTGTCCTTATTATTGAGAAATAAGTAGTTTTATCCTTTGGATGTTTAAGGGTCATCGTAGGGTCATCGATAGGTCATTGAAGGCAACAGTTACGAGGATATCTTAGCATTCGAAGGGACTATCATCTTTTAACCGTAGGCAACATCGGAGGGTCATCGAGGGACAAAGTTGTATATTCGAAGGCAACATCCGAGGGACTATAATTTATTTTATGATGATTTAACCGAAGGGTCTTTGCTAAGGGTATCCCCACGTTCGCGGGACATGACCGTAATATCGTAATCGTAAGGCAACAAAGAGAGGTCCAAGATCACTTATTCAAAGGCAAAGTTTTACAATTAATTATATAATTAGGATGAAACTCCACATTAAAATTATTAAAAATAATATATTAAAAAATTAATACATTAGAAATTAATACATTAAAAATTAATTTAGGGTGAAACTCCACAAGGGTATCCCACAAATAAAGTGGAATACCTAGCCAATAACCTTTTCCTGGGATATGTGAACCTTTACGAAACTCAAAAAAAAGAAACATGTCAGAACACCAAATCAGGGTGCAATCGAAGATTACACCGGAGAAATATCACAACAATAAATAGGATAGGATGAATAATGCATGGCTATGATAAAACATAAAAAAAAACAGAATAGAAAAGTCAGCTACTGTCTCGTTCGCCTCTGCCTCGCCTAGCGAAGGCCAGGCGAATACTCGCCCCAGGCTCGCCTAGCGAGGTGCTAGCGAGCGGCCACGGATTTTGAATTTGAAAACAGCCCCACGTTAGGAACTTTGAATTTTATGGCATTTTATCACAGGAATAACATGATCAAACATTCAGGGTATTCAGGCATATTTAAATTCCCATACGAAAGCAAATTATATATCAACATTTAATCATGATGCATTATATATGTAGATATGGCCAATTGAAAGTATAAACAATAGAGATACGCAAACCTGTTTGTCAATTCAAGGTTGAAGGGATTGACCACTTGTAGTATCGGAATAAGTTAGGCAGCGGGAATTGGACGGCGATGGCTTCGGTGCAGATGGGCTGCCTTCAGGGTTTCTTTACTCTGAATTCTCCGGGTAGGCAGGGTTCCTATGCCAAAACTTCTATTCGTTCTTTTCTGTGCTCCTCCTCTTTTTTTTTTCCAGTGAATCTCCCAGTGTGACTCCAAGTGTTTTTTCCTCTACTGAAACTTCAGTATTTATAGACTAATTTCGTGGGTATGGGCTTGGAATGAGGGAGACCCAAGTCCAAAATAATTTGTTATATTTTATTTATAATATTTATTTTAATTATTTAATTAATTAATTAATTAATTAATTAATTAATTAATTAAATTTTTTTTTTTTTTTTCGTTTTTTTTTTTTTATTACTGAAGTGCTGGTATTTATAGTGATAATGGTGACCTAATGGGCTCAGAATGAAGCCCGAAATTTTTGTTGTCTGTCAGCTTCGCTAGGCGAGCGCGTAGCGAACAGGCCAGTTTGGGCCATTTTCTGGATTGGCCCATCCGTGAGCTGGGCCTTTGTTTCTTCAAGATCAGTGTTATATATGAGTCGGAATGCCTTGCAAAATGTCTTGAAATATTAATGGGCAAATTTTGGGGTATGACAGCTGCCCCTGTTCAATATTCTTGGACCGAGAGAGTTAGAATGGTGTGTACGCCATTCGTGGTCTGGAGGTGGAAGATTATTGAACACTAGAATGCCCCAAAAATTTGCACTTGAGAATCGACAGTTGGTCTTGATGGAGATGGGCTTAAAGGTGCCATCCGGGAGGTTTGATGACGAAAGCTTCAGATCGCGCCGTATATTAGGCCAATTTGAAGACATGGGTGCCACACTGGGTCGTACGTTAGACCGTATAATGAGTCATCCATTAGGCTGCCGACTTCGCTGGGGAGTCGGAGTGTGTCATATGCTGTTGGGGATAAAGGATCAGAATGGACCATACGCTAGATCGTATCTGAGTTGCAGAATGAGCCGTACGTTAGGCTGAATCTGATGACGAAAGGGGTAGTCGTACGTTAGACTACACTTCAGAAATGTACCGTATGTTAGGTAGCATCTGAGGGGATGGACATCCGAACGGGTCGTACGTTAGACCGTCGCAGAATGAGTCGTCTGTTAGGCCGCATCTGATGATGAAAGCGGTAGTCGTACGCCAGACTACACTTCAGAAATGTACCGTACGTTAGGTAGCATCTGAGGGTTGTAAGATCCAAACGGGTCGTACGTTAGACCGCGTTGGAGTTGCTGGAGTTCAGAATGGATCATACGCTAGATCGTATCTGAGTTGCAGAATGAGCCGTACGTTAGGCTGTATCCGAAGAAGAAAGTAGTCGTACGCTAGACTACACCCCTGAATGTACCGTACGCTAGGCAGCATCTGAGGATTTGAAGGTCCAAATGGGTCGTACGTTAGACCGCATTGGAGTTGCTGAAGAAGTCATATGTTGGGCTGAATCAGAATGAACCGTACGTTAGGCTGTATCTGATAACCTGTATATGTTGTACTTGCAATAAATGTCTGGGATGGGCTTAAAGATGCCATCGTTAGGAGGATATCGAAGTGTTGTCAGAATGAATGTTCCCATGAACTGTATTTGAAATATGTATCTGAATCTTGAATGTGATTGATAAAGGTGTCTGTCTGAATGAACCTTTTATTTTGACTATATCAGGAGGATAAATAACCTGCAAAGAAAAGTTAGCTTCATGCTATGTCATGATGTATGAGATGTTTCGTGTTATGCTAAAATAAATGCGAATGTTGTATGCATGCGTATGCTGTGAAATGATGTAATGAATGAGTTATGCGTATGAGAAGTTCTTCTTGGGGACTCTACTGGGGAAAATAAATCCCCATCTACTGATTGGAGATATTTGTAACGATGACCCTTTCTCGGCAGGGGGTTCTTGATTCTGTCTGATGGTAGAAATATTCCACAGATCTTGGCTGAGGATGGATGAGATGATCAATCTGTCTGATGATGCCGACCTCTGTTGGGGAGTAGCTGGCTGTGCCGGGGAATACTGCCAATTTCTTCTGGGAAAAATAGGCTTGCTGGGGAATATAATTGGAAGCGGATTCATTGGAAGCATGGTTAGACCTTATCCTCGATCCTGAAGTCTTGTAGTAATTGCTATTGCTATTCTATGCATGTATTTTGGTAAACATTGGTTATATTCAAATGCATATATTAATTCAAATTAAATCAATGGACGTTTACGCAAACAAAACAGAAAAAGAAAAAACAAAAGCATCTTTTGAAAGAAGGTTGTATTGATTTTGAAAGAAGGCCTATAAACAGGTAATTTGTGTACAAGGAGACAGAAATCCTAGTAAGAGGAAATTGTCGAAAACCAAGAGAAAGCTATGTGGAAGAAGTCCTATTGATTTTAAGTCTACTACTGTCATTATGTCTTCAAGCATCTCATCCCCTGCTGTCGGATGGAAGTGATTGGCTTGTTCAGTCCCTTGAACTTGGATGAAGTTGACTAAGAACGGGACATAGTCATACGCTTTAATCCCTAATTTTTGCCTGGACCGCCTTTTCAGGTTTTCAGTCCACCAGGATACCCCTTTTTGCCCAAGCCGCCTTTTCAGGTTTTCGACTTGCCGGGTGTACATTTTTTTTTATATATCCCTAATTTTTGCCCGAACCCTTTTGGTTCGCCGGGATGCCCTTACTTTTGCCTAGATACGTCGATCTAGCGGGTCTCTTTTATGCGTAGTATTTTTTAACTATGTCCGCGTTCACGGGATGTGGGAAGTCTTCACCATCCATTGTAGCGAGTATCATGGCTCCACCTGAGAATACCTTCTTAACTACAAATGGCCCTTCGTATGTGGGAGTCCATTTGCCTCTGGGGTCAGTTTGTGGTAGGATGATGCGTTTGATTACCAAGTTGCCAATTTGATACACTTGTCTCTTGACCTTTTAGTTGAATGCCCTGGTCATGCGCTTCTGATATATCTGCCCGTGACATACAACCGCAAGTCTCTTCTCATCCATCAAATTTATCTGATCGAGTCGAGTCTGAATCCATTCGTCCTCGTCTAAGCCCGCCTCTTTCATGATCCTTAGAGAGGGAATCTGAACTTCCACTGGTAAAACGGCTTCCATTCCGTAGACTAAAGAGAAAGGAGTTGCCCCTGTCGAAGTTCTCACGGAAGTACGATAACCATGAAGAGCAAATGGTAACATCTCATGCCAGTCTTTGTATGTTACCGTCATCTTTTGTATAATCTTCTTAATATTCTTATTAGCCGCTTCTATAGCGCCGTTCATCTTTGGCCGGTACGGAGAAGAGTTATGGTGTTTTATTTTGAACTGCGTGCAGAGTTCAGTAATCATCTTGTTGTTCAAATTAGTGCCATTGTCAGTGATAATTCTCTCAGGGACGCCGTATCGGCAGATGAGGCTGTTCTTGATGAATCGTGCCACCACATTCTTAGTAACAGAAGCAAATGAGGCTGCCTCCACCCACTTTGTGAAGTAATCAATAGCAACAAGGATGAAACGATGTCCATTAGAGGCGGTAGGTTTAATCTCGCCAATCATATCAATGCCCCACATTGCAAAGGGCCAAGGCGCTGTCAACACGTTTAATGGAGCAGGAGGCACATGTACTTTATCCGCATAGATCTGGCACTTATGACAAGTTCTGGAGTGATGGTGGCAATCAGTTTCCATGGTAGACCAATAATACCCTGATCTCAGAATCTTCTTGGCCATCGTATGTCCACTAGAATGAGTCCCAAAGATACCGTCGTGCATGTCTTCCATAATCTTCTCTGATTCCTTTCTATCCACACAGCGAAGCAAAGTCGAATCATGGTTACGTTTGTACAATATTCCATTACTCAAAAAGAATTTAGCGGAGAACTTCCTCAGAAATTTCCTGTCATTGATGGATGTCCCTTCAGGGTATTCTTGAGCTTCTAAATATCTTTTTATCTCGTGGTACCAAGGCTTCTCTTCTACTTCATCAGCGTTAAGTTCATAACAATATGCTGGTTCGTCTAGTCGTTCAATGGTAATCCGGGGAGCTTCATTGTCCCATCTGACTCTGAACATAGATGACATGGTAGCTAATGCGTCTGCCAACTGGTTCTCCTCTCGTGGAATATGTTCGAATGTGATCTCTTCAAAGTATGGGATTAATGTCAACACCCGTTCTTGATAAGGGATGAGATTCGGATGTTTAGTGTCCCATTCTCCTTTGACCTGACTGATTACCAAGGCTGAGTCTCCGTACACCTTCAAGAACTTGATTCTTAGGTCTATAGCAGCTCTGAGTCCCAAAATACACGCTTCATACTCAGCCATATTGTTGGTGCACTTAAAACATAGTCTAGCGGTGAAAGGCGTATGGCCACCCTTGGGGGAAATGATCACGCCGCCAATACCGTTGCCCAATGCGTTAGACGATCCATCAAAAACCATAGTCCATCGGGATCCCACTTCAGGTCCTTCCTCCGGTCCAAGTTCTTCATAATCAGTAACAAGCATGACATCCTCATCTGGGAACTCAAAATTCATAGACTGATAATCATTCACTGCCTAATGAGCCAAATGATCAGCTAGCACGCTTCCTTTGATTGCTTTTTGGGTGGTATACTGGATATCATACTCTGTTAAAATCATCTGCCATCTTGCTATTCTTCCGGAGAGGGCGGGTTTCTCAAATATGTATTTGATAGGATCCATCTTAGAAATCAACAAAGTGGTGTGATTCAACATATACTGTCTTAGTCGGCGAGCAGCCCAGGCCAAAGCACAACAAGTTTTCTCGAGCAGTGAGTATCTTGTTTCACAGTCGGTAAACTTTTTGCTAAGGTAGTATATGGCATACTCTTTTCGACCGGACTCGTCATGTTGTCCCAACACGCACCCCATTGAGTTTTCTAAAACGGTTAAATACATGATTAGAGGTCTTCCCTCAACTGGTGGCACCAGAATTGGAGGTTCTTGGAGGTACTTCTTGATTTTGTCGAAAGCTTCTTGACATTCATCATTCCATATCATCTCTTGATTTTTTCTCAGTAACTTGAAGATGGGTTTGCAAGTAGCGGTCAAATGGGAAATAAATCGGGCAATGTAATTCAAACGTCCCAAGAAACCTCTGACTTCTTTATCCGTACGGGGAACTGGCATCTCTTGAATAGCTCTCACCTTGGCTGGGTCGACCTCAATACCTTTACCACTGACAATAAAGCCCAAGAGTTTACCAGATCTTACTCCAAAGGTGCATTTGTTCGGGTTCAATCTCAACTTGTATTTCTTCAGCCTCTCAAACAGTTTGTATAAATGATCGAGATGTTCTTCTTCAGTATGAGACCTGGCTATCATATCGTCCACATATACTTCTATTTCATGATGGATCATGTCATGGAACAAAACCACCATAGCACGCTGGTACGTTGCTCCTGCGTTCTTTAAACCAAACGGCATTACTTTATAACAGAAGGTGCCCCATTGCGTCACAAACGTAGTCTTCTCCATGTCCTCAGGTGCCATTTTGATCTGGTTATAACCCGAGAATCCATCCATGAAGGAGAATACCTTGTGTTGAGCGGTGTTGTCTACCAGAACATCAATGTGTGGCAGTGGGAAATCATCCTTGGGACTCGCTCTATTCAAATCTCTGTAATCCACACACATTCGCACCTTACCATCCTTCTTTGGCACTGGTACCACATTAGCAACCCATTGAGGATAAGAAGTAACCGCCAGAAAACCAGCATCGAATTGTTTCATGACTTCGGCCTTGATTTTCTCGGACATTTCAGGACGCATGCGACGAACCTTTTGCTTAACAGGACGACAATCTTCCTTCGTCGGCAAACGATGCACTACTATATCGGTATCCAGCCCTGGCATGTCTTCGTAAGACCAAGCAAAAATCTCCACATAGTCATGTAGCATTTGAATCAATCTTCTTTTGACACTGATTTCCAAGCCTGCTCCTATTTTGACTTCTCTCTTGTCCACCTCGGTACCCAGATTTACAGTCTCAACTGACTCCTCATGCGGCTGTATAGTCCTTTCTTCTTGTAGTAACATTCTGGCAAGTTCTTCAGGTACTTCACAATCTTCCTCACTTCCATCTTCGGCTCGGTAGATCGGATTTTCAAAGTCATAATGAACAGTAGTAGAACTATTATCAACAGGATCCATAGTGGATAGGGATCTGCAATTCGTTACGTGCGTGTGTGTAAGAAAACATAGCTCGTTTGAAAGATAATAGGAAAGACAAAGAGCGCAATATTTGAATGCAAAACGTCCATTGATTTATTGAATATAAATATGCTTATGAAAATGACAAAACCCTTAACAAATTAGCTATTGTGCCTCGGGCATAGACACAATGCTTTAAGAAGTTTGATTGTAAAAGAAAATTAAAATTTGCAATTCTAGAATAAACAATAACAATTACTCCTGACTAAAGGAAATCGGGATAATGTCTTCAGTCTTCCAATTGTTGAGTCCGTCACCAATTGTTGGGAAAATCCAGCAATCCAAGTCGCAATCGCTATCAGCATCTTCTACAACATTAATCTGATTTTTGACTATCTTTCCAGAGTTAAACCCCAGGCCAGCTTTATCAGACTTGTACGGTACATTAATCAGTCGACCCCAACCAGCACGATCACCATTTTCAATCGCGGCTTGAGCATCTTTCAGAGAGATCATGACAGGGGGAGCACGAACAACCTTGGGCACAAGGGGAGTTGGCTTAAGGACAGGAATGGGTGGAGGAACTACTTCAAATGACTGAGAAGGAGTCTCAAAGAATTCACCATCCATCTCGACGTATTTGAAGGCTTGCACACTACTGACAATATACTCTTCTTCTCCACATACAGTGACGACCATGCCTGCTATTGGATACTTCAGCTTTTGATGAAGCGACGAAGCTACCGCACCTGCCCCATGGATCCAAGGGCGCCCCAACAAGCAGGAGTAGGCGGGACGAATGTCCATCACGTGAAAGGTAGTGCTGAAGACTTGAGGTCCTATCTTGATAGGGAGAACCACTTCACCATAGACAACACTCTTCGCACCATCGTAAGCACGCACCACAACATCACTAGGTTTCAGTTCAATGCCTTTGTAGTCAAATTTATCGAGTACAGCTTTCGGGAGCACATTCAAGGAAGAGCCGTTGTCGATCAACACGTGAGCCAGGGTGATCCCCTCACACTCGATGGAGATATGCAGAGCTTTATTGTGATTCTTTCCTGCTGGCGTCAGGTCAGCATCGGAAAAGCCTAGGCCATTGTCAACAGTCAAATTAGCAACATAATGTTCGAATTGATCGACGGATGTTTCTTGAGGCACATGAGCGGTCTTCAAGAATTTCACCAATGCATTGGCATGGGATTCAGAGGATAATAACAAGGACAACATTGAGATTTTAGACGGAGTATGCCCCAATTGTTCCACTACATCAAAATCGCTCTTACGGATGATTTTCAGCATCTCTTCCATTTCCTGTTTGGCAACATCTTCAGAAGTAACTTCGACCGATGTCTCTGACTGAGGAGGATTGACTGGTCTTTTTCCTCGAATTTCGGGAGCGGGAGGTGAGATTTCTGGGGAGTAGATCCTTCCACTTCGAGTAACTTTACTAGTCCCCACAATATCATTAGGATTAGCAGAACTACCAACTTGCTTTATGCCATGGATGTAAACGTCGCCTCCATAGTTCCACGGAATAGCTTTGCTGGAGGAATATGGCACGGGGCCAGGTGCGGTAATAATCAGGGGAGCCACTTTGGGCTCAGCGGTAATCTTCACAGGCACTCTAGTAGCGGTAATCTTCACTGGAGCTTTGGACCTAGCAATCACAGATACCTCTTCAATAGAGTTGTCCACCTTAGGAACCCTTTCAAATAGAATTGTACGATCATCCATCAGCCGTTGAATGCCGTTCTTCAACTTCAAACAATCATTGGGTCGGAGTACACAGAGATCGCAATCTTCAGCACAACCTGGAAATAAACCAGCTTGCAATAAATTCTTCTTAACGATCAGGAGAGGAGATGTTAAATCAGCAACGTCAGTAACGTGAGAATTGTCGTCCACAACATTAACATTCTGGTCATGATTAGGCATAGGTGCTGTGATGACATTGGGGGTCGCCGGAGGATCAAATTCAATTTCTCCAGCGTCGATCATATCCTGAATCTTGTTTTTCAACAACCAGCAATCATTCGTATCATGCCCGGGGCTATCGGAGTGATAGGCACACCTGGCGTTGGGATTATAACGAGGAGAAGTAGTGTTGGGATTTGCAGGAGGGCCTCTGAGGGTAATCAAATTGGCCTTTAACATACTCTGCAGTGCTTGGGTTAAAGTCATATTGATCTTGGTAAACTGTCTTCTCGACCCGTCTTGTCTGTGTTGGAAGTTCTGAGATGGTGGTGCGGCAATTGTAACTGCCCCAACAGTATGGTCATGATTCTTCTTGTTATGCTTCCTCTCACTGTACACAGCATTTGATTCATTCTTTCCCTGATAGGACTTTTTGGTGCTTGCAGAAGTAGCTGCCTGTATCTTTCCACTTCGAATGCCGCTTTCAACCCGTTCACCTGTCAAGATAAGTTCAGTGAAACCTGACGAGGAACTTCCCAGTAGATGGCTGTAGAATGGGCCAGTCAGTGTACCCATGAACATGTCCACTAACTCTCGATCAGTCATAGGGGGTTTGACTCTGCCAGCCAAATCTCTCCACTTTTGAGCATATTCTTTGAAACTTTCTTTAGAGCCCATAGTCATATTCTGTAGCTGTAGCCGAGTAGGCGCTAACTCAGAATTATACTGGTAGTGCTTGTAGAAAGCTGTTGCTAAATCAATCCATGTGCGGATGTTAGAGCTCTCAAGCTGATAATACCACTCTAACTGTGTGCCAGACAGACTCTCTTGGAAGAAATGGATCCACAGTTTCTTATCAGTAGTGTGCGGCTGAATCTTTCTCACATAAGCCCTTAGATGCATCTGAGGACAAGAGGCACCATCATACTTAGTGAAAATGGGAACCTTGAATTTGCGGGGAATGACCACATCAGAGACCAGACCCAAGTTTTCGAAATCCAGACCGGGCACTTTCTGCCCCTCCATAGCTAGCATACGTTCTTCCAGCAACTTGTACTTATCATCCTTCGGAGAGTACTGTTCATGTTCATAATCTTCATCGTCGTCCTCAGAATTGACGAGATTAGGATTCTCATCTTCCGAATCATTCTCGGTCTCTTCTTCTGAATCCTTCGGAATTCTAATCTTGACTCCTGTAACCTGTCCCTTAAGCCTTCTCCCCGGGTTGATGTAACCCACAGGTTTCTGGTCCTTCTTCTTCTCCATCAAAAGAGCTTTCAGTTCTTCCTGCCCCTTAGATAAGCTCAGCATCATTTCCTGGAATTGAGCATTCTGGGCCTGGAGATCTTTGACAGTTTGTTCGAGAGCCATTGTTCAATCTGTTTGAACCTGCTGGAATCTGTTTGATAGGAAAATCATGAGAACACTGATCCTTTAGAATACCTGTTATGTGATGCAATGCAATGTATGAAATGTTTTCAAGGACTTTCGGGATTTAACTTTGCATAAACTAACAAAAAGAGCTTTTTTTTCTTTTCTCTTTTGTTTTTGCTTTTGTTTTTGTTTTTTCTGTTTTTTTTTTAGCAGAGTTAAATCCCTAAATCCTTGAAATGGTTAGTACAATGCCATGATGTTATGATGTTATGTTGTTATGATGTCATGTTGTTAGATAAATAACAAGCACAAGCAAGTCACACAACAATCATTCCTAGGTTTTAAGGCTTGCGTGAGTTCCATAGGTAAATACCCTCCCCACTGAAGTTTGGTTGGTTCAACCTGTCTTAGAATAGTAATCGGGTTCTAGAAGGATCTCAAATCATTGACCTTTCCTTAAGTCCACTTCAGTGCAACACCAAGTGGTTGACCGAAGCTTCCCTAAAGTCCAATCTCAAAGAGTGTAGTATCGAGTCTCAACCAACTCCAGTCGGAACCGAAGCCAGTTATCTCACTACTTTCTAATGGCCAGGATGAGTCAATTAGGGTTCTAAAGGTCTGGTTAATGCTTTTATGACACCACGCGAATGCCAAATATTTCCTCAACTAACATGAGGAACATCAGGACATCCAAAGTGCCACATTAACCGTAGCCATCATTTTGACCATTCCAGTATACGCCGGACAGTCGCGATGATCTCTTGCTACTTACCTAAGGTACACTAGATCCGGGTGTAGGATCTTTCACTCAAGCATAACATACCCAAGCAATCCCTTAAAAATAAATCAGACAAATTGACTAAGTGATCTTGTTTTTAAGGTAACCTCTCTTTTTAAATATTTAGGGTCCCCAGCAGAGTCGCCAGTTCTGTCATACGGTGAACTGGACTTTTTGTGTTTTTTATCGCAATGTCGCGGTTAGCAAGAGTCGCCACCGACTTTTCTTTTATCCAATAAGGAAAGGTGGAAAAGAACAGGAAAGACCTTAATTTAGATTTTGGGTTCGGGAGGTACATTATACAAAGGGAAGGTGTTAGCACCCTTTGTATCCATGGTTATCCATGGGCTCTTAATTGCTCGATCACTTATATTATTTTTGTCTGAAAAAAAAGTGTTTGTGAATTGTTTGGAAAATTGTTTTTGGAAAGAGAATTTAACTTTGTAATGATTCTTGTATGAATATATACAAAGTAGTTATCTCGTTTAGTTTTGGAAATTGTTTAGAAAAATATAACTCGGTAATGATTCTAGTATGAATATATACCAAGTGGTGATTTTCTAAAGATATTTTGAAAGGTGTGAGGTGTGAAAATTGTTTTTAGATTGTGAGCGAACAATTAAGAGTTATACCGACCCAAGGTCTTTATGAGCATTTCCTATCCTTATGAGGGTAAAACTGTCCTTATTATTGAGAAATAAGTAGTTTTATCCTTTGGATGTTTAAGGGTGATCGTAGGGTCATCGATAGGTCATTGAAGGCAACAGTTACGAGGATATCTTAGCATTCGAAGGGACTATCATCTTTTAACCGTAGGCAACATCGGAGGGTCATCGAGGGACAAAGTTGTATATTCGAAGGCAACATCCGAGGGACTATAATTTATTTTATGATGATTTAACCGAAGGGTCTTTGCTAAGGGTATCCCCACGTTCGCGGGACATGACCGTAATATCGTAATCGTAAGGCAACAAAGAGAGGTCCAAGATCACTTATTCAAAGGCAAAGTTTTACAATTAATTATATAATTAGGATGAAACTCCACATTAAAATTATTAAAAATAATATATTAAAAAATTAATACATTAGAAATTAATACATTAAAAATTAATTTAGGGTGAAACTCCACAAGGGTATCCCACAAATAAAGTGGAATACCTAGCCAATAACCTTTTCCTGGGATATGTGAACCTTTACGAAACTCAAAAAAAAGAAACATGTCAGAACACCAAATCAGGGTGCAATCGAAGATTACACCGGAGAAATATCACAACAATAAATAGGATAGGATGAATAATGCATGGCTATGATAAAACATAAAAAAAAACAGAATAGAAAAGTCAGCTACTGTCTCGTTCGCCTCTGCCTCGCCTAGCGAAGGCCAGGCGAATACTCGCCCCAGGCTCGCCTAGCGAGGTGCTAGCGAGCGGCCACGGATTTTGAATTTGAAAACAGCCCCACGTTAGGAACTTTGAATTTTATGGCATTTTATCACAGGAATAACATGATCAAACATTCAGGGTATTCAGGCATATTTAAATTCCCATACGAAAGCAAATTATATATCAACATTTAATCATGATGCATTATATATGTAGATATGGCCAATTGAAAGTATAAACAATAGAGATACGCAAACCTGTTTGCCAATTCAAGGTTGAAGGGATTGACCACTTGTAGTATCGGAATAAGTTAGGCAGCGGGAATTGGACGGCGATGGCTTCGGTGCAGATGGGCTGCCTTCAGGG
The DNA here is from genome assembly GCF_024323335.1 of Lathyrus oleraceus. NCBI lineage: Eukaryota > Viridiplantae > Streptophyta > Magnoliopsida > Fabales > Fabaceae > Lathyrus > Lathyrus oleraceus. The sequence goes on from NC_066582.1 coordinate 378,212,635, forward strand.
TTTCTTTACTCTGAATTCTCCGGGTAGGTAGGGTTCCTATGCCAAAACTTCTATTCGTTCTTCTCTGTGCTCCTCCTCTTTTTTTTTTCCAGTGAATCTCCCAGTGTGACTCCAAGTGTTTTTTCCTCTACTGAAACTTCAGTATTTATAGACTAATTTCGTGGGTAATGGGCTTGGAATGAGGGAGACCCAAGTCCAAAATAATTTGTTATATTTTATTTATATATTTATTTTAATTATTTAATTAATTAATTAATTAATTAATTAAAAAAAAATTTATTTTTTTTTTTTTTCGTTTTTTTTTTTTTTTTTTATTACTGAAGTGCTGGTATTTATAGTGATAATGGTGACCTAATGGGCTCAGAATGAAGCCCGGAATTTTTGTTGTCTGTCAGCTTCGCTAGGCGAGCGCGTAGCGAACAGGCCAGTTTGGGCCATTTTCTGGATTGGGCCATCCGTGAGCTGGGCCTTTGTTTCTTCAAGATCAGTGTTATATATGAGTCGGAATGCCTTGCAAAATGTCTTGAAATATTAATGGGCAAATTTTGGGGTATGACACATACATTCATAACTCATCCATATGCATCATTCCTCATGGATTCAGAAGTAGCTTGGGCCCATAAAGCTAGGGTTCACACATATATCAAAGTCTAAAGGCATGCTTGAATCACAGCATCAGCATAAGGGGTATGAAACCCTAATGATAGTGGTAAAGGTGACTTCAACAAAGGTGTGGTCAGGCAATCCTCTTGGTTTTCAAAACCCTAAATTTTCAAAACATGACCTCTTGAAGCTTCCCTATACCTTGTCTTGGTCTTCAAAATTTGATATAAGGTCACACACTAGAGGACTGGTGGTTGGAACTCATGGATTAATTCAAGAGACTTGCTTAAGGGGTAAGCCTCAGTGAAACCCTAATCTGGGAGAGGGTGGATCAGATAAACTTGGTGGCCCAATTGTGCATCCATGCCCCTTCAATCTTCATCCTTACCAACATGCTTGGCCTAGCCCTACTTTGATTCTATGGGCATAAGTTTTGGCCTAAAGTCATGGCATTGCTCAGGTAATTGTTAATACACTTATGGTCTTGGTTATCGAAACAACCATCCTTCTTATGTCACAAGCCAACTGCCAATCATGCCATTTGATATCCCTTTCAAACCCTAATCCTATACCATCATTTCATGGCTTTGTTAACATGTATTGCCAGTTAAGTTATGTTCCCTTTTAAGTCAAGCATTCAAGTCATGAAAAATCCTTTGTAAGAACCAATTTCAAATCTTTTGTTAAAATCATTTTAATCCATCCCATATTATTTCAAGACGTCAAATTTGAGTCTAGACAAAAAAATATAAGTCTTATCATTTTGATCAATTGTTGACTTTGGTCAACAATTGACTTTTTGGTCAACTTTGACCAAAGTCAACCCAAATTCCCTAAACCCTAATTTTCACCACAATCATCAATCATTTGTCCATTTACAAGAAAAATGCAAATAAAATGGAATTTTGACCAATTGTTGACTTTGATCAATAGTTGACTTTTTGGTCAACTTTGACCAAAGTCAACCCTATGCCATTGGTCATCCCTAATCACTAAGTGGCTATCCCTAACTCTCATTCCACTCTTCATTTCCATATTCTCCATGATTAAACCATGTGGACTTGTTTTCTTCATGCTTGGTCATGTTGTGAAGAATTAGAGTTTTGCTTTGCCAATCCTACTGCATTCACCCTGCTGCACCAACTTATTGCAAAGCCAAGGTCAAGCCATGGAGTGCTGCTAACCTGCCATGAATCAATACCATAAGATGAGTTAGCTGGGCAAAATCACTGCAACCTACCATCCTCTAGATGCATCAATCCATGCTATGAACCTACTGCATTGCCATTACTAAATTAGAATTGTGAAGCATAAGTTTGGACCTTGCTGCACAACCATGGTTATTGCTGCATTAGACTCAAGGTAGAAGTGGAAATAAGCATGTTCCAAGCCAAGTGAACCAGGGTGCACATGAACATCACCCTGTTGTTATGTAAACATACATGCTACATCCTGCTAGCAAAACCATTGACCTGTATCAACAACAACAACAACATGAAAAATTAGTTAGCATTGAAATTCAAGCAGACACAGGGCAAGTTATGCATTATGTTATCTCATTACCCAAAAGCATGAACTAATGGACCTTGATTTTGATCCATCCAACTGGTGCAAAAAACTGCATCTGCATTAAACAAGTATTGCATTCACCATGCTGCACCAAGCCAAATGAACAAGCAGCTTGAAAGCCCTGCAGTACAGCAGACCAACTCCTTAGTTACAGACCAACATGCTCATGTTGTCAGCAACATGGCTAAGACTTAATGCTACAACAAATAATCCTAACAGTTAAACTCAGCTAACCAATGCTAATTGAACCAACTGTTGGGTGTAGGGATAGAGTATCGGGGTTTGTTATCGTCTCCACAGGGATTATGTGATATTGCCGCCGTTCGACAGTTGTTAAGTTCTTAACTTATAGTAACAATGGGGTTTTAGTTTGGTTACGGTAGCTTGCATAAAAAGTAAGAAATTACGGTAAAAGTTTTGGTTTTACGATATGAGAAAGATTGTCAAAGTTAGGGTTCGACGATCACTTTGCATGCATATGTTCGATCAAACAAAACTTATAAACTCCATTAGATGATAAACACATCCACAAAGTCCTCCCAATGTGTTTATCTCTAACACACATTGTGGGTTTTCCCATTTTGATCCATTGTTGATCTCTCAAACAATCTATCAAAATGACAACTTTTAGGTTTAACTTTTTAGTGAGCAAACTCATTCAATACTATCTCTAGCTAAAGAACAAGGATGGATGAAAACCTAGGTCAAGAGTTGGAAAACACCTTTCAATAATAAACCAACACAAAGAGTTATCAATAAAACAAGGTTTTCACCATATATTCATCATCAAAGAGTTTACACATGAAGATCAATCCATTTACATACAAAGCTTATGATCATCTACATCTAACCTTGACAAAATGAAGGACTTAGCTACTCATTTTCATGGTAGCTTGCACAACAAGTTTCAGAAGAAGGTTGATCAACATCCGAGTCGAAGAATCGAGATTGGATGGGAATCCACCTTCTTTTTGTGAAATATTATCAAGAGAAGAAGAAATATGAGAAAATGGGTTTCTAAGCCAAAAACAAGTAAAAAGATGATCCCAAGAAAAATGAAGATAAAAATATGTTGTTCCAAAAAGTAGCCCCTGCTACTTATAGTACTGGTTACTGAGCTGTCATGCTCGCTAGGCGAGCAAAATGGTTCGCCTAGCGAGCCCCAAAATAGGCCACCAGAAGAGGTTGCGCTCAGAGGAATCATCCAAGTCCAGTTTGCATATGTTCGCTAGGCGAACAATCCTTCGCTAGGCGAAGCCCACGCTTCTCTCCTTCGCTCCAGCGAGTCTTGATGTTTTGCTACTGGAATTGCTCGCTGGATGCTCGCCTAGCGAATGTTGATGAATTTGCCACTGGAAGTGTTCGCTACTTCCCTCGCCACAACGAGTTTTGATCATTTTGCTACTGTAAAAGTCTGGGAGTGTTCGCTGGCATCTCGCTGCTTGCTCGCCTAGCGAGTACCTCGCTACCTCACTCGCCTAGCGAGCTTGCTGATGTTTGCTTTCTTTCTTGGTTCCTTTGCCATCTTTCTTGTGCCTTAGTTTTCTACTCTTTTCATGCCTAATTCCTGCACAATAACACACAAATTAAAGGTACCAAGATCATTTCGCATTGTATTGCAAATCATCAAAAGCAAGGGCGGTTTCGAACACTTTTTCGATAAAAAAGAGTGAAAGATGCCCATATTTGATAGCTCAAATAAACACACTTTGGCATCTAACAACTCTCCCCAACTAGATTCTTGCTTTCCCTCAAGCAAAGTATGCCTCTTGAAGGACAAGAAGATTTACTTAAAGAAAAAGATTTCTCCGAAATCAGATAAAACGGCTCAAACACAAGAGAATCAACTAGATACAAGTTCCCAATGGTTAGAATAACACAATACACAAGAACTAAAGCCTTATAGCAATGCAAAACATGTATCAGTCCACAACAATGTTATCCTGAATGAAACACCCTATCTCTCCTCTTCGAATAAGGATTGAGGAAATTACGCGTTTGCAACCACGGGAACAATTTCACTCTCCAACAAACAATGCACAAGTCAATTCAATTCATACAATGTCTAACAATTATAAATGAAAATGCGGAAGCACGAAGATCACTAAGGTCTTTTCCGGTTGTAGCTTGGTCAGGTTTACAATCAAGGGTCATATCTAAGGCCATTGAAAATGAACTTGCCGACGCAAAAGAGACATTCACTGTACACGCTATCCACACATCTCAACTTCGTTCCACTTATTTCTCATTTGAAACCTTCACAACTCTTATTTCACAACTCAATTTTTGTTTTTCACTATTTTTCTTCCAAGCAAGCATTCATTTTCATTTTCTTTATTTTTTTCACATCGTATTCACAAAACAGATGTTTCTCTTTTCTAATTTTTTTTCAATGCTTGCTCGGTTATTCAAGAGTTGTGGCACCTAGCGATTTTCATTTTCGCTCTCCCCAACTTATCTTTTACTCACCCCAAGTGAATGCTCTTGACTTTTTACGGCAAAAGAACAATTATAAAAAATTTCAGGGTTTCAAGAAAAAAGATTTTGACATCTCGCCTTATTTCAAGCTGAGATTCAACTGTTTAAGCTCAAAGGGTTTCACGAATACTCTCTGCTCACGGGTAAGTTGTATTTGGAACTGGTTGTGCTCGAAAGAAAACAAACGCCTTGATCATTTCTAATTGCTTCCACAAATTCACAATAATAAAATACAAGGCATGAATCAAATGAATCGACATAGTGTAACACCTCAAAATTTGTCCTCCTCTCTTGGGACTAGCTAACATAGTGCATTGCATTTCTTAGGTCATTAGGCATGGCATATTGCATATCATGTGGCTGCATTGAGCAAGTATTCCTTCTAAGTCTTGGTCAGAAGATAAGAGAGGTTGAGATTCAAGTCTGAGGGTTTTCATTGATTGAATGGACTGGATCACTAACTGTCTGAAGGTTGGTGTATCAAATTAGGGTTTCATGATTCTCAAGGAGATTGGTCTTCATCTTGGTTGCAATGATACATCATCATCATCATGGTCTTGATTATCATCCAGGAGATTCATGTGATTGATCAGATACCTTGAGATTAGGGTTTTGACCACTGGTCAACCCTAATCAGTTGTATTGGGCCAATTAGGGCATGGCAAGGAGATGGGGTCTACAATGGATATGGGGATCATCACATGATTATATTGAGATTATGAAGGCTAGGGTTTCATCCTTGAGCCATTTCATCAGAGGATTGGGGCTCAACTTGATCAGTGCATAGCCAGATTCATCTATCAGTTGAAAAAGTCAACTGTGGTCAATTGTGCTTGATTTTATGGATTTGGAGGTGGGAGAGAGTTGGATACACTTCATTCATGTCTAAACAAGTTTCATTTGACATTTCAAACATCAAGAATGAAGAAAATAAAATCAGGAGAAAAGTTGCCAAAGATGGAAAGTGACTTGTAATGAAAGTTTCCAAAAATGGAAAGTTTTTCACCACAAAATTACATGTCTAAAAAAGCTTCAAATAAAATTTTGTTCAACATGAAAGTTGTAGATCTTGTTCTCACCTTTCTAAAAAGTCCAAGAACTTGAAATTCCCATGTATGGTTGACAAGTTATGGCCCAATCATTTTCCAAAAATGCCTAAAATCAAAGTGGCATAACTTTCACATGGAATGTCCAATTTGGGTGATCTTTCTTTGAGCAAACCCCATTTCACATGTACTTTCATGATGCATGGTCAAAATTCATCAAAAATGGTCAAGGCAAAAAGTCATTTTTCAAGTGGATTCTTTTGAATCTTTGGTGTGAGATAGTGAAATTGAGAAATACAAGGCCAATGCATATGAAACCACTTCCAACACACTCCAAATAGCAAATATGACTTGTTGGAACTGTCATGGTACTGTTACATTGCCAATTTGAAAATGTCATTTTTGGACTTTCACTTAAAACCACATTAACACTAATTCACTTGGATTTATTAATTATGATTAAGAGATGGATTAAGAAGTTGGTATAAAGCCTTAACTGTAACAAAATTGCTAATCATAATCACATTCTCCAAGATTGCAACAAACTTTTTCATCAAAACCTCTCAAATTCTCTCAAAACTTCATCACTTTTTTTCACATTTCTTCATCAATTCTTCATCATTTTGGTTGATTCTTCGTGGATCCATGCTCTACAAGTGATTGTGAGTAACTGTTTTGCAAAATTCGTGGCCAAATCTTCAAGAATTGGACTGTTGGAAAGCTTGCACAACAATGGCAACTTCATGATTCAAGCATCTGGAGCATCATCGAGCTAAGCTAGCTTCTCCATTCACCTTCCTCATCAACAAACTACATCTGTTTTGCATAATTGGAGCCAGAAACATCAAGATCAAGATCTGCAATCTCCACAAGGTGATTTTTTGAATTTCACCATTGCATGAATTATGATATGCGTTTTAAAGATTTTTCAATGTAGGTTAACATGATGCTTGTGGTTTTCCATTTGGTTGAGTGTAGAGAGAGATATATTGATTTGAATGTTTGGATGTGAATTTTCTTTCGCTCGATCCCGTTGCTATGCTCAGAGTTAGGATAAATGCTTTCGATATCTTTGATCTATGTTGAAAGACGAACACGTGGATGTATAGTTTGTGCGTTTTGGTGAGAATTTGTTCAAGTGCATTTCTGGAAAAAATCTGAGTTTGTTCTTGTCCAAGAACATGTTATGAACGCGCTTTGATCCAAAATTTCCTGGCCTGGATTCAAATATGTGTTTGGCGCCATCTCTGTCCAATAGGAACGCGCCACTGCGTTTAAGTGGAACGACCGCGTTTTGGTCATGTTCCTGGTATTTACAAGAATGCCATTTTCAGATGAAATTAGATTATTATTTCATTTTTCTTTTTCATTTCATTTCATTTTGATGCTTGATCTTTAAAAATTCATAGATGATTCATTTTTTATCCAAATTTTGTGAGGTTTTTTCATGATGATCCTTGTAATGTGTAGAATTTAATCATGATTTTTATTATTTTTGTGCACATGTGGAAAATTAAAATGCCTAGGGTTTGCTTGGTAGTGTCACATTTGCACATGCTTTGCCATATCTTTCATAAAATGATGATGCTTTCAAAGAAATGGATGAAATTTTTTGTGCATATTTTGGACACTTTGATGGTGATTTTGATGTAGAGTTTGTGGTTTTTGGATACCTGGTTGTTGAGATATGAATTTTTGAATAGAGGTGTGACAATTTGTGTCACACCAAGCTTGATGAATTTCATGATTTTATTTGCCTTGCCTAGGCACCTTGAATTGAGCCAATTTTTTGCATGGTTGAACATGTGTATGTTGAGATGACATGGGAATTTTTCTGGATTTATTGATGGCATTTCCTATTTGATTGGAATTTTTCCTTCTGTTTGGTCCTTTTGTTGATTCCATGTGACACATGTTACCATTTGCTTTGTGAAATTCTGGTCATTGATTGTATGAGTGTGAAATATGGTATGAGCATTGTAGACACATTATAGGTCATTATGGTTTTGATCCCATTCATTTATCATGTATTGTCACTGTTTTATGATTTATGGAAGTTGGTGCTTGTGTGGATACCATGTGTTGGCTTGCTTGAACTTGTCTGAACTTTATGAATTTAATTTCTATACTTCCATTGATCCAAATGAGCTGAAAATTGATATGCTACTCATTGAATGTGTTCTGTTTAGGTTGGAATTTTTGTGGAATTTATTGAGCTGTTTTGATATTTATTTGATTGTGATCATTCTGGTTGGTCTTTTGATGTTGCAAATAGCATGCTTTGTGATATTTTGTGCATAAAATGATAATGGTGATTGATATGAGCATGGGACCAATGGGTCTTGCTTTTAAATTGTTTGAATTGTGGTTTTGGATAATTTTCACTTGCTGTTTTGGATTTTCCATCTCCTTTGGACCCTAGGCTTGGCCTAGTGGTCTTGTTTCTCATGTTTGGTTTGGATTTTCAGGTTGAGATGCAAATGCCTTAAGGAGAAAAATGCAAGTTGATTGAATTGAGTTTGGTTGCTTGTTGTAAACTAACTTGTGTGTTTTGTAGGATGCTTGGCTCAATTGAGTTGATTGTGCTTTGCACATTGCATTGGTTGACTGTATATATTAACTGTTTGACTTTTGCTGTTTAATTTTGGTTTGTCTGGTGTGCTGACTGTGCTTGATTGATTCCAGGTACCATAGTCGCTTTAGTTCTTTAAGAACTTGCTGTGCTGCTGCTTGGTTTTATAAACCAGTTGAGGTAGACTCTCTTGTCTCCATGTAGTCTGGAAGACCTGGCTTGTTATTTAGCCAGGCAACTGTCTGAAGTCCTCCTTAAGAGGCGATGTTTGTGATTGTTTACTTTTGTGCCAAGCAGGTAAAGACCTCTATGAGGTAATTGGCGGATCATAGGGATATGCAATCTATCCCCCGCTATTCTGTTGAGTCGTCCCTCTGCTCACACCACTGTGTTGATGCATTGGGACATTAACCCAAGATCTTGTGCTGTTGCACAGTCGAGTCAGAGTCTTGAGCGTAGAAGGGTCCCTCCATTCTGGACCCACGCTCCTTTGTCTGAAGCTCTCCCTGGACAGGGGTAAGAGCTGTGAAGTCTCATCTTCACCCACCTTTCATCTGCTTCACCCTGACTCTCAATGTCAGGGTTAAGAGCGAACACTACCTTGTACAGATGACTTGCCTCGGCAGTCCACCCTTGTTTGAGCCTCACTTGACTGGATATAGTGTGTGCTATGTGAAATGTTTGTTTTATTTTGATTGATGCTTGCATGCTTGTTTTTCCTGGTTAGGATTAGCTTGCTGTTGTGCAAGTAGATAGAAACCATAACATAGGGCAATGATGCATGATAACACTAGGCTCGAGTCCAGCTCCCTAGTAGTGTGTCTCCCCTTTGTTTCTGGCTAGAATTTCTTTCCCTTTCAGGGGAACTACGTCGCCCTGATCCTCATACCAGATGAGGTACGTAGGCAGGAGACTGTGCGAGGTCTCTCCGGGCACTTTTCTTTCTTTTTGTGTGTGTGTTTGACGGTTATAGGCTCGAGTTCCCGACTCCCTATTAACTCGTTTGGTTGTTGTGTGCTTGGAAGCTGATGTAAGTCCATCGAGTGGCATTCGGGTTCCAGTGTGCGTGTGTTTGGTTCGGATGCCGATGTAAGTCCAGTGATTGGCGTTCGGGCTCCACGTTTGCCTTTTTGTGTGTGTTTTGGTTCGGATGCTGATGTAAGTCCAGTGGTTGGAATTCAGGCTCCATGTTTGCATGTGTTTGTGTGTGTCTTGTTTGGCGTGCGTGAGCCGAACTACGACAGCTCTGATTCTCGTTCCAGACGAGATACGTAGGCATAGGATGCGACGTCCTAGCGAGCCCTCTCCTCTTTTACCCCACCTGTGTTGTCTTCTGTGTGTGTGTGATGTTTGTTTTAGCAACCTTTCCTTTCTTTTAGAGCGTGGATCCCGTCGAATACGACGGACGTGAGGGGTGCTAATACCTTCCCCTTGCGTAACCGACTCCCGATCCCATTCTCTTTGGTCGCGAGACCATGCCCTTTCCAGGTTTACTCTGAGCGTTTCCTTTCCCTCTTTTGGGATAAATAACGCACGGTGGCGGCTCTGTGTTGTTTTGTTTCAGCCCGCCGGTTGTTTTTCGCGGATGCGACAGCTGGCGACTCTGCTGGGGACAAGAGATGTTGACCTGTGCTGGTCCATCTTCCCTAAGCGAGTCTCTCCTAGCGTTTTAGGATAGTTTAGGTTGCTTGTGTTGCTATTTATTGCATTTATTATTCTGACTGTGTATATATTTGCATAAATACTTGCATGCATCATACTATCATGTTGTCGTCCTCTGTGCAGGTGGTTCCGTTGTTTTGGGGTGGGTGTTCTGAGTGGGGCTAAAACCCAGGCCCGAGTATACACCTAGGATTAGTGTGGTCTCATGTTGCCTCCTTCATGTTAGGTCAACATGTGCCTGGCAACGTGATGTACCACAAGCCGGACGAGGTTCATTTGATAGTGCTTTCCTCTGTGGGGTACTCCACTTTGGTTGAGTTACTTCATTTGAGATGTTGACTCTGGTGACTGATCATTTCCCGGATCTTTGGTTTAGACGATCTCAGGAGAGCTACAATGGCACACCCGAAAGGGCAAACCCATTGAGTATCTCTGCCCGATTGTCGAGACTATTATCCGCCTTAGGATGACCTAATTAGAATTTACCTGTGAGGGGAGGGTGATTCTTACAGAGGCATGTTCAGATGGTGACTTTGATGGTGACTATTGGTTCCGTTGATCAGAGTCCTATTTATAAGTCGGATTTATGGCCATTTATTTCTGAGACGCCGAAGTGCTGTCCGAGTTATTTATCAGTGGGGATCCGTTTATTTCAGGATTCCCCGGGCCGATTCAGAGGATTGTGGGTATCTGTTCAGAGATTATTTGATGATGATGGTGATGTATCTTCCGTTTATTTCGGAACCCTTGAGTTGGATTTGTGGTTACATCTTCCTTCAGATGGTTGTGATCGGTTCAGAGATCAGGGCTGTAATTCAGATCAACAGATGATCAGATGGCTTGGAGGATGGCAATGCATTGCATTCATTCATCAGCATCATTACATCTTGCATTTACCTGCATCTAACACATGTTTATCCATATGCAGGGACATTTCTATTGAGATCCTGGTTGAGAGATTTCTTTGCTCAGACATGAGGACCGGTTTGAAGCATGATGTTGCCTACAGTTTCTTCGACCCAGAGATTGGTGTGCTGAAGGAGATGATAACATTGATTACACCCGACCATGTGGGGATGTTCAGGGAGGCATACGGTAGTATTCTGAAGATGGTTTTCAGACTCACTGATAGTGACAGGAGCGCCATTCATACACTTCTCCAGTTCTATGACCCGGGGCTGAGATGTTTCGTGTTTCCAGATTATTTGTTGGGGCCTCTGATGGAGGATTATGCCAGCATCCTGGGTATGCAGATCCGTGATCAGATTCCTTTCCATGTTACTAGGGTGGAGCCCGATGTCCTTGGGATTTCCCGTGCTCTTTATTTGAGTCCGGAAATGATCAAGGAGGGTTTAAAGGAAAAGGGGAAGTTACCTGGATTTCATTTGAGTTTCTTGGAAGCTAATGCCAAGGAACATGCTGCAGTGGGTAATTGGAAGACGGTTTGTGCTTTGGTTGCTGTGAGCATCTATGGGATTATTTTGTTTCCTAATCAGAAGAGCTTTGTGGACCATAATGCTATCAGATTGTTCATGCAGAGAAACCATATTCCTACTCTGATCGGAGATGTTTACTACTCGGTTCATAACAGGAACGAGAAGAGACGTGGTGGTTTGATCAGATGTTGTGCTCAGTTGCTATTCAGGTGGTTTATGGGGTATTTGCCTTCCCGAGGTGCTTTTGCTCATCTTGATCCTACTGTCAGGTGGTCATTCAGGTTGATGGGTTTGCGGGCTGCTGACATCGCTTGGACTCATAATGGTATGGCTGGACGGGATTTTATATACAGTTGTGGGAGTCTTCCCAATGTGCCTCTTGTGGGAGTTCAGGGTTGCATCAATTACAACCCGGTGCTTCTCAGGAGACAGATGGGGTTTGCTGTAGAGGGTCCTCCTCTCGGGCGGGAGATCCAGGAGTCTTTTTACTTCCCGATTGATGGAAATCAGGCCAAGCTAAGGCAAGTATTGGATGAGTGGCGTGATATCCAGAGCAAGGGTAAAGTCCCTTATGGCAAGGTCAACAGTCGGTATTTTCCTCTATTTGATGATTGGTTGCGGAAGAGAATTGAGATTACACATCTACCATTTCCGGGAGGTGATCCTTGGTGTCCTATGATTGAGGGTCCGACTTCCACTATTAGTATGGAAGAGTTCCTTGAGATGAAGAGAGCCAGAGATCAGTTGCTTACAGAGAAAGCGGAATTGGAGATGAGTGTTGCTCGGATTCAGATGGCTAACCAGGAGATCAGAGTGAAGATGGAGGATCAGGACAAGCGACATGCCCTAGAAGCGAAGCGCTTTGAGATGGATACTGCCTACTATGGGAAGGTCAGTCAGGCTTTGGCATCTTCAACAAAGGAGCACGACATTACCAAAGAGAGATTGGCTAGAGCTTCAAAAGTCATCGAAGATCAAAAGAGGAGGCAGATTCTCGTGAAGGATCAGAGAGACGACAGAGTCCGAGTTCTCATTGCCGAGTGGGAGGCCAAGCTGAAGGTTAAGGAAACGGAGAATGTGAAGATCATCGCCGAGAGAGATCATTGTATAGCTGAGAGAGATCATTACATTGCTGAGAGAGATCATTACTTCAGGCAGATGAAGATTCACCAGAAGGAGGTGGGGAGATTACAGCAGGAGAACACCGAGCTCAGGTTCGCCGCAGAAGATGGAAGCTGAGATAGGGCCATCTGTGGGACCCTTATCAGGCTAGATCTTTCATTTATGTTGGATTACCGTCAGGCTTGTTGACGGAATTCATTTTGCTTGTATTTTCTTTCCCGATTCTAGAGATTTGTATCTGATTTGATGTATGACTATGGCACTTATTGTGCATTTTGTTATGTGATGGTTATTTTCATTCATTGATTGATCTCCAAGCTTTATTTGCTTTACCGTATGCACTCACACAAGCGCACACATGGTTGGGGGGGTATTTTGCTAAATCATATATTTCTGATCGGTATGATGAAATCAAATGCTGAATATCAGAATATTGCTGCTGAATTATTATATGTCTCGATGAAGCCAGGATCATGAAACAAAGTGTTCCTCATGTGGATAAACACTGCATTCATGCATGATCATAATAATTTGTGTTTTATTTTGCAGGTATCTGTTGCTAACATGCTTGATTGTTTCAGGAATCATTGCTCGTGCTCGCAGAACTGTACCTTTGCACTCAACACGCCCGCACAGATACTTCACAAGACGCAATACTCCCAGATTAATGGATCTCCCGAATACTGATATCCTCGAGCTGAAGGACAAGATGACTGAGCTGATCAACATCATGCAAGGTTTTGCGGTTGGTCAGAAGGCTCTAGCTGATAAGGTTGAGAAGCTCGAGCGGGCTTCAGCGGCCAACAGTGGTGTAAACCTGGATGGTGTCTCCAACCAGGGGCTGGGTGGTTCCAGAGATGGTGGTAAGAGAGCAACCGTGGGTATGGTGAATAACGCTGCCGGTTTTGGTGCTGCTGGTGGTCAACCGGGTCAGAACTTGAAAGAAAGTCTGTTCCCTCCTTTCTTCGGTGTTGATGACGACAGAGAGGAAGATAGAGAGGCCGATCAGTTCTCGATGCACAACGAACCGTTTAGTCAGTATGGGGCCCCACCGCAGAATAAAGAGATTCAGCTGCTGGCTGAGAAGATCAGAGTGTTGGAGAGTTATGCCACTCCTGGGGTGGTCAACATGTCAAATATGGGGTTGGTAGAGGGGAGTGTGATCCCGCAAAAGTTCAAGGCACCCACATTTGATCGGTATAATGGGAGTTCCTGCCCCGAGACTCATCTTCAGGCTTTCGTTCGCAAGATCTCAGCTTATACCATGGACCAAAAGCTGTGGATGTATTTCTTCCAGGACAGCCTGTCTGGAGGCTCACTGGAGTGGTACACCAAGCTCAAGTCCTCAGATATCAAGAATTGGCAAGATCTTGGGGACGCATTCTTTAAGCAGTATCAGTTCAATGTTGATATGGCCCCGAGTCGTACCCAGTTGCAGGGTATGTCTCAAAAGAATAACGAGGGGTTTAAAGAATATGCCCAAAGATGGAGGGAATTGGCTGCCAGAGTGCAACCTCCACTTGTGGACAGGGAGATGTCTGATCTCTTTATGGGAACCTTGCAGGGGGCATATGCTGAAAGGATGGTTGGTTGTCCGGTGACCAACTTTTCTGATATAGTTGTGGCTGGAGAGAGGATTGAGAGTTGGCTGAAGCTCGGGAAGATTCAGGGTAGCGCTTCTTCTTCAGGGTCGAAAAAGCCTTTTGGGAATGGTCAGAGGAAGAAGGAGGGTGACACAAGCGCTGTCTACGCACAGAGAGGACCCAGTAGGGATCGTTACTTCCAGCATACTGCTGCGGTAACTATTCCTGCTGAGCATCAGCCTGCACCGCAACAACAACAGCAGCAACCTCAACAACAGAGACAACCCTTTCAGCAGAGGCCTCAGAGGGCTGGATACCAAGTCAGGGGAAGAATGAATGATAGGCAGTTTGACAGGCCACCGGTTACTTACTCTTTCTTGTTGAAGAAGTTGATGGATCTGGGGCTGGTACAACTGAGGACCTTGGCACCTTTGAGACCTGATCAGAGGCCAGCCAATTATGATGAGAATGCTAAATGCGAATTTCACTCAAGTGCGCCCGGACACAACATAGAGAACTGCAAAGCTTTTAAGCACACAGTTCAAGACCTGGTGGATTCGAAAGCCATCAACTTTGCACCATCTCCCAACGTCAATGCTAATCCCATGCATGCGCATGGTCAAAGGGGAGTGAATGCTGTTTCTGAGGAGAACAGGGTGGGGCTGTTGTCTGTGGATCAACTGAAGACTCCGTTGGCTGAGGTTAAACGACAGTTGTTGTTGAATGGGGTTCATCCGGGTTGTGGTATTGACTGTGCTGAGTGCACTATTTCTGACAATGGGTGTATACTCTTGAGGGAGGCTGTCCACAGTCTGATGGATGAGGGGAGTATTCTGATTGAGAAGGTCGATTTGGGGAAAGATGAAGTCTCCACCATAACGATTTATTTTGACCCGGTGGATTTGTCGAATCTAGCTGAGGCGGCTCCAGTTACCATCACGGTACCTGGACCAATTCCATATGACAAAGATGATGCCGTGCCTTGGCATTATGGTGGAGAAGTGTACTGTAATGGTGAGAGGGTAGAAGACCAGACTGCTAGTGAAACCACCGTGTCAAAGGTGGATAATGTCGGTCCCAGCGGTTTCACTCGCAGTGGGAGGTTGTTTGCACCAAATGCCTTGAGAGGAGGAGAAGGAGAAAAAGAGAAAAAAGAAAAGGCCGAGGCTTTAGCCAGGGCAAAAGGGAAAGCAGTGGTTAATGATAGTACTCCAGTGGTGACACCGGCGCCTGCGGGGTCGGAAGAGAAACTTGATGACGATGCAGAGGAATTCTTGAGGATCATCAAGAAGTTTGAGTACAAGTTGGTTGACCATCTGCAGCAGACTCCCTCCAAAATATCCATTTTATCGTTGCTGTTAAGCTCTGAGGGGCATAGAGAGGCTTTGATGAAGATCCTGAAGAAAGCCTATGTTCCTCAAGAGATTACGATTAACCAGTTGGAGACGGTCGTGTCTAATGTGCATGCCAGCCATGGGTTGGGTTTTACAGACATGGATCTGACTGTGGATGGGAGAAATCATAATCGGGCTCTACACATTGCAATGGAATGCAAAGGAGCTGTGCTTTCGCATGTGCTGGTTGATACCGGCTCCTCATTGAATGTGTTGTCGAAGAAGGCTCTGGCAAAGCTGAATTGTGACGGGCTGATTCTGACTCCGACTGATTTGATAGTGAGGGCGTTTGACGGATCAAAGCGGGCCGTGTTCGGAGAGGTCGAGCTGCCTGTGAAGATAGGCCCGGAGGTGTTTAAGTCGACTTTCTATGTCATGGATATTCAGCCGGCATACAGTTGCTTATTGGGTAGGCCGTGGATTCATGCTGCTGGGGCAGTAACCTCGACTTTGCACCAGAAGCTGAAATATATCTGGGAGGGACAAGTCGTCACTGTGTGCGGAGAAGAGGACATCTTTGTCAGCCACTTGTCCTTATTCAAATATGTGGAGATGGACGGCGAGATCTGGGAGACGCCAAGCCAAGCATTTGAAACCGTTAAGGTGGAGAATGCTCTGTTTGCAAAAGAGGAGGAAAAACCGTCCATATCTTCATACAAACAGGCCACTAAGGTGGTGAAGAATGGAGAGGCTCCTGGTTGGGGCAGGATGATGGATGTCTCTGCAAAGACAGACCGCTTCGGAGTGGGGTACCAGCCGGGTCGAGGCTCAGGACAAGGCAGAGGACGTCGTACGTCAGTAACATTCACTAGTGTCGGGATGCTGGATCCGGATCACATCTGCATGATGGAGGACGATGCTGACAGTGACTGTGACATGGACCGGTGGATAAAGTCGTGCACACCAGGGATGGGAATCCAGAACTGGAAGGCTGAAAAGATCATCCGGGTCACTCTGCTGGAAGAGTAATATTTTTCCTGTTTTGATTTTATGTGCATGAAAGCCATGCGTGTTGCCCGACACGTAATGGTTCATTGTAAGGGCCACCTCATGTTTAAATTTGCAAATTTGCATCATTAATAAAAGGATGTTTTTCAATTAAAAGCGGTGTTCCCTGTTTTTCATTTATTTTTGCAGTTTAAAAATAAAAACAAAATAAAAATGGCAATGTTTTCATTTTTCTTTTTCAATTTGTCTCGTTCCGGTTCTAAGCAATGTATGAATCCACATTCATGCAGATGCGATCATTCTCCGGATCTCATTGATAACAATCCTGTTACACCCTTGTATGACTTCGACAATCCAATCTATCTTGCTGAAGAAGAAGACGAAGAAGATTGTGAACTACCAGGGGAATTAGCCAGGTTGTTGAAACAAGAGGAGAAGGTGATTCAGCCGCATGAAGAGCAGATTGAGGTGGTGAATCTGGGTACCGACGAGGTCAAGAAAGAGGTGAAAATCGGGGCTGCTTTGGAGGAAAGTGTCAAGAGCAGAATGGTAGTGCTGTTGAGAGAGTATGTCGACATCTTTGCCTGGTCTTATCAAGATATGCCAGGGTTGGATACCGATATTGTTGTGCACAAGCTACCGTTGCGATCAGATTGTCCTCCAGTGAAGCAAAAGTTGCGTAGAACTCGACCTGACATGGCGATGAAAATCAAAGACGAGGTGCAGAAGCAGTGGGATGCTGGTTTCCTTGCTGTCACTAATTATCCGCCGTGGGTTGCGAACATTGTGCCAGTCCCGAAGAAGGATGGGAAGGTGAGAATGTGTGTGGACTACCGAGATCTGAATAGAGCTAGTCCAAAGGATGATTTTCCATTACCTCACATTGATGTGTTGGTAGATAATACAGCTCAATTCTCGGTGTTTTCCTTCATGGATTGCTTTTCTGGCTATAATCAAATCAAAATGTCGCCAGATGATATGGAGAAAACAACGTTCATTACACCATGGGGCACCTTTTGTTACAAGGTGATGCCATTCGGTCTCAAGAACGCCGGTGCTACTTATCAGAGGGCCATGGTGACTTTGTTTCATGATATGATTCATCATGAAATTGAATGCTATGTTGATGACATGATAGCAAAGTCCCAAACAGAAGAGGGGCATTTGGTAGATCTGGCCAAGTTGTTCGACCGGCTGAGACAGTTCAGACTGAGGTTGAATCCGAACAAGTGCACTTTTGGGGTGCGGTCCGGTAAATTGCTGGGGTTCATTGTAAGCGAGAAGGGAATCGAGGTCGATCCTGCAAAAGTAAAAGCAATAAGAGAAATGCCTGAACCGAGAACAGAGAAGGAGGTTCGTGGTTTCTTAGGTAGATTGAACTACATTTCACGGTTCATATCTCATCTAACAGCCACGTGTGAACCAATATTCAAGTTGTTGAGAAAAGATCAAACGGTCAGGTGGAATAATGATTGCCAAGCGGCATTTGAAAAAGTAAAAGAGTATTTGCAGGAGCCTCGGATTCTGATGCCTCCTGTGGAGGGAAGACCGTTAATTCTGTACCTAACAGTCCTCGAGGGGTCTATGGGGTGTGTATTGGGGCAGCATGACGAGTCTGGCCGAAAGGAGTATGCCATATACTACCTTAGCAAAAAGTTTACCGATTGTGAAACAAGATATTCACTGCTCGAGAAAACTTGCTGTGCTTTGGTCTGGGCTGCTCGCCGACTAAGGCAGTACATGTTGGTTCATACCACTTTGTTGATTTCCAAGATGGATCCAATCAAGTACATTTTCGAGAAGCCAGCATTGACCGGACGGGTTGCGAGATGGCAAATGATTTTGACAGAATATGATATACAGTATACATCTCAGAAGGCGATCAAGGGGAGTGTATTGTCTGATTACCTCGCTCAGCAACCTATTGATGATTATCAACCGATGAAGTTTGAATTCCCTGATGAGGACATCATGTTCCTCAAATCGAAAGATTGCGAGGAACCAATCCCGGAGGAGGGGCCTGACCCTGAATCCGAATGGATTCTGATGTTTGATGGGGCCGTTAACGTGAATGGAAGCGGTGTTGGTGCTGTTTTGGTTACGCCGAAAGGATCTCACATTCCTTTTGCTGCCCGGCTAACATTTGAGTGCACCAACAACGTGGCTGAATACGAAGCTTGTATATTGAGGATTGAAGAGGCGATTGATTTGAGGATCAAGAACCTTGTCATATATGGAGATTCAGCTCTGGTTGTAAATCAGGTTAACGGAAAATGGTATACGCATCAATCTCATTTAGTGCCGTATCGAGATTATACGAGGAGATTGTTGACGTTTTTCACCAAGGTGAAGATGCATCATGTGCCCAGAGAAGAGAACCCTTTGGCAGATGCTTTGGCTACTCTGGCCGCCTTGATTAAGGTACAGAGGTGGAATCAGTTCCCCAATGTTGAGGTAGGTCGTCTGGATAGACCGGCTTATGTGTTTGTTGTTGATACAACGTCTGATGATGAGAAGCCGTGGTATTATGATATCAAACGCTATCTAGAGACTCAAGAATATCCTGAGGGAGCGTCTAAGAAGGACCGAAAGACTCTGCGGAGGTTGGCCATGGTGTTCTACCTGAATAAGGATGGGGTTTTGTATAAGAGGAATTTCGATTGGGTCTTGCTCCGATGTGTTGATGATAGAGAAGCAAGCCAATTGATAAAAGAGGTTCACGAAGGGTCGTTCGGTACTCATGCTAGTGGGAATGCAATGGTAAAGAAGCTGCTGAGGGCAGGTTATTATTGGATGACAATGGAGGCCCAATGTTTCAATTTCGTGCGGAAGTGTCATAAATGCCAGATTTATGCTGATAAGGTGCACGTGCCTCCAAATCCGTTGAGTTTAATGTCGTCTCCATGGCCGTTTGCTATGTGGGGCATTGATATGATTGGGAAGATTGAGCCTACGGCTTCGAATGGGCATCGTTTCATATTAGTGGCTATTGATTACTTCACCAAGTGGGTAGAAGCAGCCTCTTATACGAACGTGATGAAGCAGGTCGTTGCCCGATTTCTCAAGAGAGACATCATTTGCCGATATGGGGTTCCCGAGAGAATCATTACCGATAATGGTTCTAATTTGAACAACAAGATGATGGCAGAGCTGTGCCGGGAATTCAAGATTGAGCATCACAATTCTTCTCCCTATCGTCCGAAGATGAATGGGGCGGTTGAGGCAGCCAACAAGAATATCAAGAAGATTGTGCAGAAAATGGTGGTGACCTACAAAGACTGGCATGAGATGTTGCCATTTGCATTGCATGGGTATCGAACGTCGGTGCGTACATCTACTGGGGCAACTCCTTTCTCATTGGTATATGGGATGGAAGTCGTGCTACCGGTTGAGGTTCAGATTCCCTCTTTGAGAGTCCTGATGGACGTGAAGTTGCAAGAGGCGGAATGGGTAAGGACCCGGTACGAAGAGTTAAGCCTGATAGAAGAGAAGAGGCTGGCAGCCATTTGTCATGGGCAGTTATACCAGCAGCGGATGAAGCGTGCTTTTGACCGAAAGGTGCGACCTCGGGTATATCACGTAGGTGATATGGTGCTGAAAAGGATCCTTCCTCCTCAAAACGATCGAAGGGGCAAATGGACACCCAATTATGAAGGTCCATTCGTGGTCAAGAAGGTCTTCTCTGGTGGAGCCTTGTTGTTAACGACCATGGATGGTGAGGATTTTCCATCCCCTGTGAATGCGGACGCAGTTAAAAAATACTTCGTATAAATAGACCCGCTGGACGAAAAGAATAAAATAGTCCAGGCAAAAATGGGCATCCCGGCGAACCAAAAAACAGAAAGAAAAGGTTCGGGCAAAAATTAGGGATAAAATGAAAAATTGTACACCCGGCAAGTCGAAAACCTGCAAAGGCGACTTGGGCAAAAATGGGTATCCCGGTGGACTGAAAACCCGAAAGGGCGGTCCAGGCAAAAGAGGGATTAAAACGAACAACTGCGTCTGGCATGATCGTTTGCGCTTTGGTTAAAGCATCATGGATAATACCCGGTAGGGATCAATCAGAAGCGTCTTTTTCAGAAGGCAGAAAGCACGGAGAGTCTGAGGACATATGGGGTGTAACCGAGTTGGAACTCGATGAGATCACGGGTTTCACATTGCCATTAGGATAGATTTTTCCTTTTGTGCGCAATTACCTCTTTTCAGGAATTGCTTCCTTTGTATTGCTCAGTTTGAGCCACACTTTTTCAATCAATAAAATTCATATTCAGTCAAATAATTTTGTTTTTATTTTTCATTACCGCTTTGATTGCAAAAACATCCGATTATTTTTGATAAAGAATCTGCATTTTAAGACATACAGGTCCCTTCCAATGCATGTCTATAAGATTGAAAGCTTGAAATCTTATTCGGAAGGTTGAGTGACCCAAGTGTTGGAATTTTGATACGCCTGGGGCACGGTTTTATCTAACGATCTCTTTTGCAGGTGCTGTTAGATATCTTTCCCTCACTTGCAGGTTGTGATGCGGAAGCTGTTGACAAAACAAATCCCCCTGGAGTCCAATCAGGGACGAATGAATGAATGAGAATGACGAAAGGACGACGGTGAGACGTACGACGATCCTTGGAATTAATCAAGAAGACTCTTCAAAGTCGGAAAATTGAAAAGTCTGTATAGTCCCCAGAAGTTCGCTTTCCGTCGAGCGCGGAGCGGTTGGGAGTACAAGATGATGAAGCAGAAAAGGTCCAGACGAGTCGGGATGTATATCCCCAAGCAGATTCAGGAGGACCAAATCTCCAGCAGATCCAAGGTCTGTGGTTACCCTAGCAGGGTCGGGATCGTTATCCCCAGCAGGTGTCAGATCGATGCTTCCCCAGTCGCCAGGCCTGGAGGTTGCTGCTTCCCCAGCAGAGCTATCTGTGAGCATTTCCCTAGTGAAGTCGCCAGGTATTTGTGAGGGTTCTCCAAGCAGAGTCGGGATTGATATCCCCAGCAAGTCGAAGACTATTGTATCCCCACAGAATGTTGGTGGTTCTTATCCCCAGCGATATCCCCAAGCGGATCGGGTGCAAAGGAGGTTTTCCCCAGCAAGGGTTGCCTTTTTCCCAGCAGCAGTGTTATTCCCCAGCGGGGTGGAGATCGGAGAATTGACGAGTTCCTCAATGGAGTGTCTCATGCTCCCCAGCAGAATCCCTTGAGGGGGATGCTTTTTATGCATTCATTATGTAGAATAAACATAGCATGTTGCATAGAAAAATAAATCGCGTAGCATTTCCATAGTTATGGAGCATTACGCAGAAAAATCAATCATGCATCATTACAAGCATAAGCTAGTCTCAAGTCGTGGTTATCGTTTGAGAAGTGGTTTTGCCAGTAAGTGAAGGTGTTATTCTGAGGAGTTTAGCCTCATGATGTTAGATCAGCAATATTCCCCAGTAGTGCGATACTGGAGGAGGTTTCTGTCGTGAGAGACAGCAGTTGGTAGGTGTTACTCCGAGGAGTTTAGCCTCATGATTTAATCAAAGGTATTTCCCAGTAGTGTGATACTGGAGGAATTTGTTTCTGTCGGACAGAGATGGAAATATTATGCGATTAGCGCAATTCAAGCCGTGGTTACCGCTTGAAGTTTTTGTTTCGCCGGATGGTGAGGGGGTTATTCTGAGGAGTTTAGCATCCTGATGTCAGATTAGCAATGTTCTCCAGTAGTGCGATACTGGAGGAACTTTTTTCCATCGAACGGAGATGGAAATGAAATCAAAGGACGTTACGCGATCAGCGCGACTATCGGGGTCCAAACGGAGAAAGGGAAATGTTGTGACGTTTTCTGGAGAGTGGGGTTCGTATGGAGATTGGAGTTGAAGATTATATCCGGGATGAGGTCCTTAGGATTATCTTCTGTTCATGTGTCACCTAAGACTTTGGCTGAGTCCAACAGAGGTCGTTAGGGGTGTCTTCTGAAGAAGAGATGCACATGTTACCTTCCTTTTGTGAAGGTGTACCCTCTGATATGTCGCCCTCCGAGTGGTTTGGTGTTATTTCCGACGTTGCCAGCGGAATTATCACGGGAAGTGGGAGAGCGGGGTTCAAATGGAGAAAAGGAAATGTTGAGACATTTTTTTTGGAGAGCGGGGTTCAAATGGAGAAAGGGAAATGTTGCGACATTTTCTGGAGACTGGGGTTCACAATGGCGATCGCGAGTTATCGTCAGGCGACTGGGGTTCAAATGGAGAATGGGGTTCATTATATTGGCAAACAAGGTGTCGGGGTTCAAATGCAGTGATCTGGGATCATTTGCGCAAAGAGAAAAATTTCGAGGTTCAAGAAAACAAAAAAAGAAAAGAAGAGCAATCAGAAAATTTCGGGGTTCAAGAAAAGCATAAAAAAGGAGATGATAATCCCCAGCGGATATGTGGTGTTCAGTCCATGGTTATCCCTGCGTTACCATTTATTTTGGTATCCAGGTCGACGTTGCTGTTTCGGTGATCAGGCCGACTTTCTCCGTATCAGACGGGTTTTCTCAAGATTGTTTCTTTGCCGATCCTGACAGGCATTGTTAATTATTTTCCCATCAGAGTGCAAATTATTCGTCTGTTCTTGGTATTCAATCACTCTTCATCCTGCTCATCTGAAAGCCGAGGCTATTCATATCGAAAGGTTCACAGTGGATTGAATAGGGGCAGCTGTAACACCTCAAAATTTGCCCTCCTCTCTTGGGACTAGCTAACATAGTGCATTGCATTTATTAGGTCATTAGGCATGGCATATTGCATATCATGTGGCTGCATTGAGCAAGTATTCCTCCTAAGTCTTGGTCAGAAGATAAGAGAGGTTGAGATTCAAGTCTGAGGGTTTTCATTGATTGAATGGACTGGATCACTAACTGTCTGAAGGTTGGTGTATCAAATTAGGGTTTCATGATTCTCAAGGAGATTGGTCTTCATCTTGGTTGCAATGATACATCATCATCATCATGGTCTTGATTATCATCCAGGAGATTCATGTGATTGATCAGATACCTTGAGATTAGGGTTTTGACCACTAGTCAACCCTAATCAGTTGTATTGGGCCAATCAGGGCATGGCAAGGAGATGGGGTCTACAATGGATATGGGGATCATCACATGATTATATTGAGCTTATGAAGGCTAGGGTTTCATCCTTGAGCCATTTCATCAGAGGATTGGGGCTCAACTTGATCAGTGCATAGCCAGATTCATCTATCAGTTGAAAAAGTCAACTGTGGTCAATTGTGCTTGATTTTATGGATTTGGAGGTGGGAGAGAGTTGGATACACTTCATTCATGTCTAAACAAGTTTAATTTGACATGTCAAAGCTCAAGAATGAAGAAAATAAAATCAGGAGAAAAGTTGCCAAAGATGGAAAGTGACTTGTAATGAAAGTTTCCAAAAATGGAAAGTTTTTCACCACAAAATTACATGTCCAAAAAAGCTTCAAATGAAATTTTGTTCAACATGAAAGTTGTAGATCTTGTTCTCACCTTTCTAAAAAGTCCAAGAACTTGAAATTCCCATGTATGGTTGACAAGTTATGGCCCAATCATTTTCCAAAAATGCCTAAAATCAAAGTGGCATAACTTTCACATGGAATGTCCAATTTGGGTGATCTTTCTTTGAGCAAACCCCATTTCACATGTACTTTCATGATGCATGGTCAAAATTCATCAAAAATGGTCAAGGCAAAAAGTCATTTTTCAAGTGGATTCTTTTGAATTTTTGGTGTGAGATAGTGAAATTGAGAAATACAAGGCCAATGCATATGAAACCACTTCCAACACACTCCAAATAGCAAATATGACTTGTTGGAACTGTCATGGTACTGTTACATTGCCAATTTGAAAAGGTCATTTTTGGACTTTCACTTAAAACCACATTAACACTAATTCACTTGGATTTGTTAATTATGATTAAGAGATGGATTAAGAAGTTGGTATAAAGCCTTAACTGTAACAGAATTGCTAATCATAATCACATTCTCCAAGATTGCAACAAACTTTTTCATCGAAACCTCTCAAATTCTCTCAAAACTTCATCACTTTTTTTCACATTTCTTCATCAATTCTTCATCATTTTGGTTGATACTTCGTGGATCCATGCTCTACAAGTGATTGTGAGTAACTGTTTTGCAAAATTCGTGGCCAAATCTTCAAGAATTGGACTGTTGGAAAGCTTGCACAACAATGGCAACTTCATGATTCAAGCATCTGGAGCATCATCGAGCTAAGCTAGCTTCTCCATTCACCTTCCTCATCAACAAACTACATCTGTTTTGCATAATTGGAGCCAGAAACATCAAGATCAAGATCTGCAATCTCCACAAGGTGATTTTTCGAATTTCACCCTTGCATGAATTATGATATGCGTTTTAAAGATCTTTCAATGTAGGTTAACATGATGCTTGTGGTTTTCCATTTGGTTGAGTGTAGAGAGAGATATATTGATTTGAATGTTTGGATGTGAATTTTCTTTCGCTCGATCCCGTTGCTATGCTTAGAGTTAGGATAAATGCTTTCCATATCTTTGATCTATGTTGAAAGACGAACACGTGGATGTATAGTTTGTGAGTTTTGGTGAGAATTTGTTCAAGTGCATTTCTGGAAAAAATCTGAGTTTGTTCTTGTCCAAGAACATGTTATGAACGCGTTTTGATCCAAAATTTCCTGGCCTGGATTCGAATATGTGTTTGGCGCCATCTCTGTCCAATAGGAACGCGCCACTGCGTTTAAGTGGAACGACCGCGTTTTGGTCATGTTCCTGGTATTTACAAGAATGCCATTTTCAGATGAAATTAGATTATTATTTCATTTTTCTTTTTCATTTCATTTCATTTTGATGCTTGATCTTTAAAAATTCATAGATGATTCATTTTTTATCCAAATTTTGTGAGGTTTTTTTCATGATGATCCTTGTAATGTGTAGAATTTAATCATGATTTTTATTATTTTTGTGCACATGTGGAAAATTAAAATGCCTAGGGTTTGCTTGGTAGTGTCACATTTGCACATGCTTTGCCATATCTTTCATAAAATGATGATGCTTTCAAAGAAATGGATGAAATTTTTTGTGCATATTCTGGACACTTTTATGGTGATTTCAATGTAGAGTTTGTGGTTTTTGGATACCTGGTTGTTGAGATATGAATTTTTGAATAGAGGTGTGACAATTTGTGTCACACCAAGCTTGATGAATTTCATGATTTTATTTTCCTTGCCTAGGAACCTTGAATTGAGCCAATGTTTTGCATGGTTGAACATATGTATGTTGAGATGACATGGGAATTTTTCTGGATTTATTGATGGCATATCCTATTTGATTGGAATTTTTCCTTCTGTTTGGTCCTTTTGTTGATTCCATGTGACACATGTTACCATTTGCTTTGTGAAATTCTGGTCATTGATTGTATGAGTGTGAAATTTGGTATGAGCATTGTAGACACATTATAGGTCATTGTGGTTTTGATCCCATTCATTTATCATGTATTGTCATTGTTTTATGATTTATGGAAGTTGGTGCTTGTGTGGATACCATGTGTTGGCTTGCTTGAACTTGTCTGAACTTTATGAATTTAATTTCCATACTTCCATTGATCCAAATGAGCTGAAAATTGATATGCTACTCATTGAATGTGTTCTGTTTAGGTTGGAATTTTTGTGGAATTTATTGAGCTGGTTTGATATTGATTTGATTGTGATCATTCTGGTTGGTCTTTTGATGTTGCAATTAGCATGCTTTGTGATATTTTGTGCATAAAATGATAATGGTGATTGATATGAGCATGGGACCAATGGGTATTGCTTTTAAATTGTTTGAATTGTGGTTTTGGATAATTTTCACTTGCTGTTTTGGATTTTTCATCTCCTTTGGACCCTAGGCTTAGCCTAGTGGTCTTGTTTCTCATGTTTGGTTTGGATTTTCAGGTTGAGATGCAAATGCCTTAAGGAGAAAAATGCAAGTTGATTGAATTGAGTTTGGTTGCTTGTTGTAAACTAACTTGTGTGTTTTGTAGGATGCTTGGCTCAATTGAGTTGATTGTGCTTTGCACATTGCATTGGTTGACTGTATATATTAACTGTTTGACTTTTGCTGTTTAATTTTGGTTTGTCTGGTGTGCTGACTGTGCTTGATTGATTCCAGGTACCATAGTCGCTTTAGTTCTTTAAGAACTTGCTGTGCTGCTGCTTGGTTTTATAAACCAGTTGAGGTAGACTCTCTTGTTTCCATGTAGTCTGGAAGACCTGGCTTGTTATTTAGCCAGGCAACTGTCTGAAGTCCTCCTTAAGAGGCGATGTTTGTGATTGTTTACTTTTGTGCCAAGCAGGTAAAGACCTCTATGAGGCAATTGGCGGATCATAGGGATATGCAATCTATCCCCCGCTATTCTGTTGAGTCGTCCCTCTGCTCACACCACTGTGTTGATGCATTGGGACATTAACCCAAGATCTTGTGCTGTTGCACAGTCGAGTCAGAGTTTTAAGCGTAGAAGGGTCCCTCCATTCTGGACCCACACTCCTTTGTCTGAAGCTCTCCCTGGACAGGGGTAAGAGCTGTGAAGTCTCATCTTCACCCACCTTTCATCTGCTTCACCCTGACTCTCAATGTCAGGGTTAAGAGCGAACACTACCTTGTACAGATGACTTGCATCGGCAGTCCACCCTTGTTTGAGCCTCACTTGACTGGATATAGTGTGTGCTATGTGAAATGTTTGTTTTATTTTGATTGATGCTTGCATGCTTGTTTTTCCTGGTTAGGATTAGCTTGCTGTTGTGCAAGTAGATAGAAACCATAACATAGGGCAATGATGCATGATAACACTAGGCTCGAGTCCAGCTCCCTAGTAGTGTGTCTCCCCTTTGTTTCTGGCTAGAATTTCTTTCCCTTTCAGGGGAACTACGTCGCCCTGATCCTCATACCAGATGAGGTACGTAGGCAGGAGACCGTGCGAGGTCTCTCCGGGCACTTTTCTTTCTTTTTGTGTGTGTGCTTGACGGTTATAGGCTCGAGTTCCCGACTCCCTATTAACTCGTTTGGTTGTTGTGTGCTTGGAAGCTGATGTAAGTCCATCGAGTGGCATTCGGGTTCCAGTGTGCGTGTGTTTGGTTCGGATGCCGATGTAAGTCCAGTGATTGGCGTTCGGGCTCCACGTTTGCCTTTTTGTGTGTGTTTTGGTTCGGATGCTGATGTAAGTCCAGTGGTTGGCATTCAGGCTCCATGTTTGCCTGTGTTTGTATGTGTCTTGTTTGGCGTGCGTGAGCCGAACTACGACAGCTCTGATTCTCGTTCCAGACGAGATACGTAGGCATAGGATGCGACGTCCTAGCGAGCCCTCTCCTCTTTTACCCCACCTATGTTGTCTTCTGAGTGTGTGTGATGTTTGTTTTAGCAACCTTTCCTTTCTTTTAGAGCGTGGATCCCGTCGAGTACGACGGACGTGAGGGGTGCTAATACCTTCCCCTTGCGTAACCGACTCCCGATCCCATTCTCTTTGGTCGCGAGACCATGCCCTTTCCAGGTTTACTCTGAGCGTTTCATTTCCCTCTTTTGGGATAAATAACGCACGGTGGCGGCTCTGTGTTGTTTTGTTTCAGCCCGCCGGTTGTTTTTCGCGGATGCGACACATAGTTTATTAGAATCCAACATTTTAGTGTACAATAGAGGTTTCCTCACAATTTGTGGTTCTAAGTCCTATGTGAATCATTCATTCAATTATGTTGCAAAAAGAACAATATTCAATTACAAAAAGAGTAAAGTTCTTAATGCATTCTAAAATTCTAACCGAAGGTAACTATGTACCTTAGCATTATTCGCTTATTTATTTTTATCATTGCCATCCAAGCTCGGATGCACCTTCATTGGATACTTCTTTAAGGAGCAACCAATCTAGAAGGTTTGACCCTCAACAACCAAAATTTTATTAAACAAAAGAAATTCAAACCAAACACAATAATTTAAAACATAAATAATAACCATCACTTCAAAATGTTAAAAATGTGCGTGGGGGACAAAACACCCCAAAAAGTACATAACCAACTACCAAATATCTGAAAATAAAAGAAAATAAAACATAACATAAAAAAAAACTTAGTCCTCATAGGACTCAGAACCCTATTCACTACCGGCCTCAGAACCGAAACCATCATCACTATCATCATCATCAGCAGCATCATCATCAGCACCACCAGAACCAGAAGCACCAGAAGCACCAACACCCGCCCCTTCTCCGAAAACAGGCCTGTCCTCAGGCCAACCAGCATGTTGCAGGAACTGCTCACGCGTCATCATAGGATGCTCTCCAGAAGGGTCACGTACCTGCAACTGTAACAACTGCATAGAGTCATGAATATCAATCATGGCGCGCTGAGTCGCCGCCATCCAATCCCAATTGTAATTGCAGACAACTTGCTAGAAAGGATTAAGTCCCTGAGCAAAAGTACCAGGACCATCAGCAGCCCCGGTATCACCAGCACCTATACTACTCCTGAAGTTCTTGGGCTTATAGTACTTGGCCATATATCTATCCTCGATGGCGGACGGAATCCTCACTTGACTGCGGGAGGGTAGCTTCACCCTCAACTGTTGGCACAAAGCCATGATGAGACAAGGAAAATCAAGGGGGCAGTTAACTCGTGCCCCCGACTTCAGCCCGCTCTCAACCACGAACTTCATCTCAATAGCAATGATTCT
This sequence comes from Lathyrus oleraceus, assembly GCF_024323335.1. NCBI lineage: Eukaryota > Viridiplantae > Streptophyta > Magnoliopsida > Fabales > Fabaceae > Lathyrus > Lathyrus oleraceus. Next base: position 378,241,747 of record NC_066582.1, read on the forward strand.
CGCCACATCGATCTGTATATTAGTGAGAATGCAGTGGACCAAGTATGCCACTGGGATTGGCACGATCGACGTGTGTGACTTGGGTTTAATATTGGTCAGAACCAGCATTAGGATCAGTTGAGCCAAGGGAATCATATCCTCCCTATGGTACCTTACAGGAACCCCAGAAGGGTTCATCTCAACTGACTTTCCCTCAAACAACAGGGCTGCAGAAATAGAATCAGTGTCCCTGTGGAGCCTCAGATCCCTATGGTATGTGTCCCTCTCATTATCTCCTAGATGGAGCGTTTCACCCAGCACACGGTCGATAGCATCCCTATCAAAAGCAACCTGACGTCCTGACACTCTTGTAGTCCAAGTGAAAGGCTCGTCGTCATTTGGCAGTGCGTTCGCATAGAACTCACACACTATCTCAATGTCATAGCTTTCGAGTAGAGAGATCAACCGATCCCATTTCTTGCTATGAATCAACCCTGCAAATGTCCTATACTCGCCTTGTTCGTTGATCACAAACCTCTTTTCAGGTAAAATTTTCCTTTTTTCCAAAGCCACATAACGTGCGGCTTGCTTTGGCCCAACGAACTTATCTGTGTCAAATTGAATTGGCACAGTGTGGGAAGTGCTCCCGACCTTTCTCTTTTTTGCAGAACTTGACCTGGATGCCATCTGTAAAATCATAGAAAAGAAACAGCACACTACCACAAAACAGATTAGAGATCAAAATAGAAAAACCAACTACTATCATGGTCGCTACTGCTTCGCTTAGCGTGGACCCATCGAAGATTTGCTACGGGTTCGCTTAGCGAAGTGGCAGCGAATGCTCGCCACTGATTCGCCTAGCGAAGATGCTAGCGAATGTTACGGGATTCCGAGTTCTCCATTGATAACAATCCGATTTCAGAAAACCCTAAGTCTAATGGTACCCATTTCAGAAAAAAAGTGATTTAACATGCTAGAAATCGTTCTAAACATACATGCAAACCTAAACATACATGCAAAACCTAATGATACCCAATCTCCCAAATTCACCCTTAATGTCTCATACTTCAGAATTTACAACTTGAAAGCATAAAGTAATGGAGAAAGAACAAACCTGATTAGAGAGGTTAATTGAATCTGTAATGCAACGGTTAGGGTTTGCAATGCAACAATTAGGGTTTGTGTGAGATGGAAGTGAAAAGTGAGAGAGTGAGAGTGAGTTCGTGAGGTTCAGACTAAAATAATTTAAAATGGTTTTGGGCTCAAATGAGTGGCCCTCTGAAAATTAAATGGGTTTCTGCCACGCTCGCTACTGCTTCGCCTAGCGAATCAGCTCGCTACTGTCTTCGCCTAGCGAGCAGCTAGCGAACATGACAGTATTTCGTTTTTTTCAAAATAGCATGCACAACACATTTCAGCAAGGTTCCATCAATTTGAACACCAATACCACACAACAAAAAGCTATAAATACTTACAATGTTGGGGTGCCTCCCAACAAGCGCTTGTTTAACGTCGGATAAGCTCGACGGTCCGAGATGCACACTTAGGCATTCAAACAGATTGCACATCTCCCGCGATCCACAAGACCGCCAAGATAAATCTTCAAACGTTGGCCGTTAACCGTCCAACTATCCTTCTTCTCCAAGTCCTCAATGACAACAACTCCATACTCTTTGACCTCTTTGACACGAAATGGCCCGGACCATTTAGATTTCAATTTTCTGGGGAATAGCTTCAACCTAGAATTGAACAAAAGGACCAACTTTCTGGGCACAAATTCCTTCTTCCTAAGCTTTTTGTCATGATACTTTTTCACCTTTTCTTTGTACAACCAACTCGAGTGATATGCGACATTTCGCATTTCTTCTAACTCAAGCAATTGCACTTTTCTTTTTTCACCGGCCAAATCCTTATCAAAGTTTAATAATTTCAGAGCCCACAAAGCTTTGTGCTCCAATTCGACCGGCAAATGGCAAGTCTTACCAAATACCAATTGAAAAGGAGTTAGCCCAATTGGAGCTTTGAAAGCGGTACGGTATGCCCATAAAGCTTCATCCAACTTTTGTGACCATTATTTTTTAGAATTTGACACGGTTTTTTGAAGAATTCTCTTAATCTCACGATTAGAGACTTCGGCTTGACCGTTTGCTTATGGGTGATACGGGGTCGCCACTCTATGTGATACACCGTAATGTTTCAAAACGCTTTCTAACAGTGCATTACAAAAGTGTGACCCTCCATCACTAATCAACACACGGGGGGTTCCAAAACGAGAAAAGATGTTTTTCTTCAAAAAAAATATTACCGTTTTAGCATCCGCCCGAGGTGAGGCAATCGCCTCAACCCACTTAGAAACATAGTCAACCGCCACAAGCATATATTCATTACCATATGAGGGTGGGAATGGTCCAACAAAGTCGATACCCCAATAATAGAATACTTCAACCTCTTGGATGTTTTGGAGAGGCATCTCGTCTCTCTTACCAATCCCACCACTTCTTTGGCAACTATCACAACTTTGCGCATGGGCATTTGCGTCTTTGAAAATAGTAGGCCAATAAAATCCTGACTGAAGGACTTTAGTGGTCGTTCTTACCCCATTGTAGTGTCCCCCGTAAGGCGAGTTGTGACAATGCCAAAGAATGCTTTGCGCTTCATCGCCAGTAACACACCTCCTTAAAAGGTTATCACCACCCAATTTAAACAAGTATGGGTCGTCCCACACGTAGTACTTAGCATCCGAGAGAAATTTCCTTTTCTGGTTCGAAGTTAGGTCGGGAGGCACCAAACCACTAGCCTTATGGTTCGCAAAGTCCGCAAACCACGGCCTAACTTGAACTTTAAAAAGTTTTTCATCAGGAAACTCTTCCCGAATTTCCTTCTCGGAAGCGGTAACCTCCACATTAACTAAGCGAGATAAATGATCTGCCACCAAATTTTCCGATCCTTTCTTGTCTTTGATTTCAACATCAAATTCTTGCAACAAGAGGATCCAACGGATGAGCCTTTGCTTCGAGTCCGGTTTAGTGAGCAAATATTTAATCGCCGAGTGGTCGGTATGCACTACGACCTTTGAACCAATAAGATAGGACCTAAACTTTTCAAGCGCATACACTATCGCAAGTAATTCTTTTTCAGTGGTGGCATAGTTAACTTGAGCCTCATTAAGAACTTTACTTGCATAGTGTATCACATGAAAATTTTTCTCTATTCTTTGGCCTAATACCGCTCCGATTGCATAGTCGCTCGCATCACACATGAGCTCAAAATTTAAATTCCAATTTGGAGCGACTATAATTGGAGCGGTAACCAATTTTTCCTTTAAAATTTCAAAAGCTTGTAAACACTCATTAGTTAAAAGAAATACCTGATCCTTAGCTAGAAAGTTACTCAAAGGCTTAGCTACATTTGAGAAGTCTTTGATAAAGCGCCGATAGAAACCGGCGTGCCCCAGAAAGCTTCGGACTCCCTTCAAATTCACCGGAGGAGGCAACTTTTCAATCACTTAAACTTTAGCACGATCAACTTCAAGCCCTCTTGAAGAGACTTTATGGCCAAGCACTATCCCCTCGGTCACCATGAAGTGGCACTTCTCCCAATTAAGAACAAGGTTTGTCTTCACACATCTTTTAAGAACCGTTTCCAAGTTGTCCAAGCATAGACCAAAGGAACCACCAAATACGGAGAAGTCGTCCATAAAGACTTCCATTGTTTTCTCGATAAGGTCGGCAAAAATAGCTTGCACACATCTTTGGAAAGTAGCCGGTGCATTGCACAACCCAAAGGGCATTTTACGGTATACGAAAATTCCAAAAGGACATGTGAAAGTCGTCTTTTCATGATCGGCCGGGTCAACCGCAATTTGGTTATACCCGGAATAGCCATCTAAGAAACAATAGTATTGTTGCCCAGAAAGTCTTTCTAGCATTTGATCCATGAACGGGAGTGGAAAGTGATCTTTTCGAGTTGCGGTATTCAACCGCCTATAATCAATACACATATGCCACCCCGTTGCCACTTTTGTCGGGATCAACTCATCCTTTTCATTTCGAATCATGGTAATGCCACCTTTCTTCGGAACCACATGTACAGGACTAACCCATGGGCTATCCGAAATTGGGTAAATCATTCCCGCATCCAACAACTTAACAACCTCCTGTCTAACAACTTCCTTCATAGTAGGATTTAAGCGGCGTTGCGGTTGAGCTACCGGCTTAAAGTCCTCTTCCATTAAGATCTTGTGCACACAATAGGAAGGACTAATTCCCTTGAGATCGGAAAGAGTCCAACCCATGGCTTCTTGATTCTTTTTCAAAACATTGATCAAACGAGCTTCTTCATTCTTTGACAAAAGATTGCTTATGATAACCGGCTTTGCTTCGGTCTCGTCGAGGAATGCATACTTCAAATTAGAAGGTAACATTTTCAATTCAATCGGTGATTTTTCTTCATGATCAGTGCATTTTGATGCACGTTCTTTCATGTTTGTACTCAAGCATTTCTTCGGTTTGCTTTGATTATTTTTATATTTTAATGTGTTTTCATAATTTATGTTATTTTTGCACTTATTTAATTTTCGTATTTAATTTTCAGCATTAGCAGCTTTCGCGAGAAAAATCATATCTTGAGCTAGGAGTATCGGATTGAGACGTGCTACCAGTTGACGGAAAGCTAAGAAAAAGATCTACAACTTTTGTTCAGAAGTAGAGAGCTGAATCGGAGTGTAGCAGGGCCAGAAAGTCTGTTGAAGTTGTAGAATTTTATTTGTATTTTTGTTGGATCATTTGTAGTGGGCTGGGTCGACCCAGTTGAGTTGTAAAACGGGTCTTTGTTTTCCCCTAGGTCTAGCAGCCGTACACCATGGGGAATGGAACGGAAAAATCACTATTCATGTACGAATTTGAGAGCTTGCAAAGAATGACTATGGAGAACTACTTTCCCAAGAATCAATTCACTGTAATCGGATGCCACTTTGAGGTTCTTTTATAATTTTCCATTAATCTGTTCCTTTGAATTATATCTATAATCACAATTACTTGCTTAATTTAATTGTTTTTACATGATAGAATTCTTTAATTTGATTGTTGTCTGCTTTTGAATCAATTTCGTGATTAGTGTAGCTTTTGCATTATCGTGTTCGATCATATTGCGTTTGCTTAATTCGCAATAGTTTTAATCCGTTTGCTTTACTCGGAATTCAGGGACAGACTTCGTATAATTGTTATTGCGCTTGTCAGTAGTTTTTGTAATCGAATAAGATCAGACTCGTTTAGGGAATTGGAATTTTATAGGGATCAATGATAAGTCGGAAGATGATATAGTGGGTTGATTCGTTTCAGCTTATTCAAATAATCACTTATTTTCTGCATTTTTGTAATTGAACACCAAATCAACCCCCCCCCCCCCCATTCGATTACGTTTAATTATTACAAACAAGAATCCTTGAGACGATATCCGAGTTTAATTGTCGCTGTATTACGTTTTTACAAAATTACTCGTTTTGATCCGCGCGCGACAGCGGATCAAATTGGCGCCGTTGCCGGGGATTCTTGTCGAATTAGCGAATAGTCATAGGTGTTGTTTTTTTAAAGCATTTTTTGCCTTAACTTCCTTGCGTTCGGGTCTTTTTGCGGTTTAGGAGAAAAAAATATGTTTTTAAACAAATTGTCTCAGATTATTCCTATTTTTTGTCGATTCATTAGGAAAAAATCAGTAATCAAAAGCCTCTATTTATAGAATAAATAGTGGATGCCGCCCTAAAAAACCGAAATTCCTTATTTTTCTATTTTTTATGATTTATTTTCGGTTTTGGTAGTTTTAAAATAGTCTGAAAAAATTCTCAAAATTCTTAATTGACGTCATTAGATTAATTTCGGTGTTAGTTTATTTTTCTAAATTTATTTTAATCGTTTTCCTTCATTGTGTTTGTTTTTGACTATGGTTGACCAAAGAACTTTAAGGCGGTTAGCTGTTCCTGATGTGAATTATAATGGCATGTGTATTGAATATTCTGATGTTTCGGTTCCTTTTGAATTGAAATCTGGTTTAATACACTTGTTTCCAAGGTTTGGTGGTCTTGCAGGTGAGGATCCGCATGAGCATCTGAAGGAATTTGAGGTTGTGTGCTCTGCACCTTCTGGACCTTCACTAGAAGATATTGTCAAACAAATGGCTGCAAATAATCTCCAGTTTCAACAACAAGTAGATTCTACTTTAAAGACTTTGCAAACACAGATTGGGCAACTTGCCACTTTGGTGAATGCCATGTAGCAAGCTCAAGGATCAAACCAACAACCCTTGGAAGAACATTCTGTTTTTCAAATGTATTTGATTTCTGAAATTGTTGATGATACTTGTAGTGATTTGTTTGCATATGATTTTCCATCATTATCTGGTTTTGATGATGTTTATTCTTGCGATATTTGTACTGAAACTAAAATTTGCTATGTTTGTGCTGAAATTGAGGTTGCCTTGCAAGTTGATATTCTTACTGCAGATGAGGTTGCAAATAAAGTTGTTCATGTAGATAAAGCTTTTGACATCCCGGCTGCCCCAAACACTCCTTCTATTGAGCAACCACCTTCCCTCGAGCTGAAGCAACTTCCTGAAAATATGAAATATGCTTATTTAGAGATGAATGAAAAACTACCGGCTATAATTTCTTCTAACCTTGATTTCGATCAAGAAAATAAGCTTTTACAGGTTTTAAGGAAGCATAAAAAGGCATTTGGTTGGACATTGGCTGACATTCCAGATCAAATCACCTTCACGTGTCCATTTGTCACTTTTACTTTTAGAAAATTCTTTGATCCTGGAATAAAAGGCGAAGATACTAATAAAAATTTCAAGTTCAATGGACATTACCCGAAGCTATTCCGTGACAGCCCCACTTTGGAAGAAGAAAATGTAGAATATATCTCTTTGGGAAAGGCTGCTTATGTGATCACCTATCCTCCTTGACTACTCGGGTGTGTTCTTTCCTCTCTCTTATTTTATGTTTGTTTCTTTCATTGAGGACAATGCATATTTTAAGTGTGGGGGAGGGAATACTTTATTTTCTTTGTTTTGTTTTGTTTTTGTTTTCTTTCTAAAAAAAAATTGCATTTTTGTTGAAAGTTTTAGGCTATAGAATAATTTGAGGTCGAGTTTGCGGAGACTTGGGAAAAATTCACAAGATCGGTATTGTTTTAACACCGTAAGTCTCCTGCATATGGAAATTGAGTTGAATTTTTATTATGACATAGCCTTAAATTCTCATTCTCTGACAGCTCTTGAGTAGTTTATTTCAGCAGTCAGCACCATCTCACACACACTCTACGCAGGGAAGCCGATGAATATAAGTGAGTGTTCCGAAAAAGAAAAAAAAGAAAAAAAAGAAAAAATAAAGGAATGCACCTTCTAAGTTTGGCGACCCTCACCCGGTCACTTAACTCAACGGTTGTGGAACCTTCAAAAAAGAAAGTTGGAAATAAGACTCTTTTGTAGTTGGTTCAGCGGTTTCTGGTGCTGAACTTGGTAGGGCGGATTACGGTCCGATCCCCCGCAACTACAATTGAGTAAGCAAAGGGTTATGTCACTTAAGTACCAGAACCCCGTGCAGAAAAGGATCAGAGTTACTAACTGGTCGTCTTGCTATGAGTGTGTGGAGATAACGGGCTTAATGTGATTGCGCCTGAATGAAAAAGAGCCAAAGAAGGATGAGTAAGTTAGGCTTTAATATAATAACATGATTCGAGTTGATTTGTGTATTTAGGAGGTTTGTGTCTGCATAACTGTGGATTAGTGTTCTTACAATGTCCTTAGTGTGCAAGATTAGTACCTATCGAAGCAAACTTAACCGAAGATGACTTGTAGCCTAGAATGAGTAACCGTTGATGTGTTTGTGTTTTGTTTTGTTTTTCATTTTGCTCGGAGTGCAAAAGTTCAAGTGTGGGGGAATTTGATCAGTGCATTTTGATGTACGTTCTTTCATGTTTGTACTCAAGCATTTCTTCGATTTGCTTTGATTATTTTTATGTTTTAATATGTTTTCATAATTTATGTTATTTTTGCACTTATTTAATTTTCGTATTTAATTTTCAGCATTAGCAGCTTTCGTGAGAAAAATCATATCTTGAGCTAGGAGTATCGGATTGAGACGTGCTACCAGTCGATGGAAAGCTAAGAAAAAGATCTACAACTTTTGTTCAAAAGTCGCGAGCTGAATCGGAGTGTAGCAGGGCCAGAAAGTCTGTTGAAGTTGCAGAATTTTATTTGTATTTTTGTTGGGTCATTTGTAGTGGGCTGGGTCGACCCAGTTGAGTTGTAAAACGGGTCTTTGTTTTCCCCTAGGTCTAGCAGCCGTACACCATGGGGAATGGAACGGAAAAATCACTATTCATGTACGAATTTGAGAGCTTGCAAAGAATGACTATGGAGAACTAATTTCCCAAGAATCAATTCACTGTAATCGGATGCCACTTTGAGGTTCTTTTATAATTTTTCATTAATCTGTTCCTTTGAATTATATCTATAATCACAATTACTTGCTTAATTTAATTGTTTTTACATGATAGAATTCTTTAATTTGATTGTTGTCTGCTTTTGAATCAATTTCGTGATTAGTGTAGCTTTTGCATTATCGCGTTCGATCATATTGCGTTTGCTTAATTCGCAATAGTTTTAATCCGTTTGCTTTACTCGGAATTCAGGGACAGACTTCGTATAATTGTTATTGCGCTTGTCAGTAGCTTTTGTAATCGAATAGGATCAGACTCGTTTAGGGAATTGGAATTTTATAGGGATCAATGATAAGTCGGAAGATGATATAGTGGGTTGATTCGTTTCAGCTGATTCAAATAATCACTTTTCATAATCACTTATTTTTTGCATTTTTGTAATTGAACACCAAATCAACCCCCCCCCCATTCGATTACGTTTAATCATTACAAACAAGAATCCTTGAGACGATATCCGAGTTTAATTGTCGTTGTATTACGTTTTTACAAAATTACTCGTTTTGATCCTCGCGCGACAGCGGATCACTTTATTACCCTCCTTCTTCAATACTCCCTCCTCAACTTCCCACGGATGTAACTCTTTTAGACTATCAAGTTCCCTTAGGAATTCATCAAGAGCTTGCTCTTCTTCAATTGTGAAAACTTCAAAGGAGTCATCAAGAGCTAACTCCATAGGATATCTCATGAGTATGCTTCGAAACTTCAAAAGTTGCCTCTTCGATCACATCAATGTGAAAGCTATCACGACTATCCTTTGAATGCTTCCTGGCTTCGAACAGATCAAAAGTAACTTCTTCATTTTGGACCCTTATCTTCATCAAACCGTCGTCAACGTCAATCATCATGCGTGCGGTTTTCATGAACGGTCGGCCAAGAATAAGCGGAGCATCGTCATCCTCTTCCATATCAATCACAATGAAATCAACCGGGAAGAAGAATTTGTCAACTTTAACCAATACATCTTGGGCTAAACCATGAGGATGAGTAGTCGACTTATCGGCCAATTGCAAAGTCATCCGGATGGCTTTCATTTCAATGTTGCCTAGCCTCTTCACAATAGACAATGGTATTAGATTAATGCCTGACCCCAAATCAATTAGCCCTTTTCCGACATAGACATCACCAATTTTAACAGGCAAAGTAACTCGTCCCGGGTCAACTTCTTTTCTCGGATGCGTCCGTTGAATGATTGCACTACAACTAGCATCTAGGACAATCGTCTCCGGTTCCGTGTACCTCCGCTTTTTAGTAAGTATGTCTTTCATGAATTTCGCATACTTAGGCATTTACTTCAATGCTTCGGCAAACGGAATGTTCACTTGAAGTTGTTGGAGTATATCCATGAACCGGGCATAATGCCGTTCATTCTGAAGGAGAATTGCCATCCAAGGCGCAGCGGAATTTAAAATTTTCTCCATTTAGTGATCCTTACGAATGGGCATGATCAGTGATAGAATCGTTACCTCTTGTGGCGATCACCAATGTTGAACGATGACAACGTCTCTACTCAGTCCACACGAACGGATTCCTTCAATCGCAGTGCTAGCTGTTATGAATGAAGGCTTTGAGTGAGAGAAATAGAGATACGAAATTCCAACTCTTCAGTTGTGTTGTCTGTCTGAGTGACAATGCTTCTACCCAAGGGGTTCTAGAACCACTTGTGTGGGCTTCAAGCTAAAAAGCCCACTTAAGTGTATTTTGGCCCATATCTCATAATATGCCAAAATCACTTAAGTATTTGGTACCTTACCATATTTCGTCTTCCACTTAAGTGCACCGTACCTTACGGTGTTCCTTAGTTACTCTATTTCTCATCAATCCGTCCTTTGTGTGTGACCCTGTAGGTTTTCGCGACGTTGACAATTATATTAAATCACGCATTTAACATAATAAATAGTGAGCGGTATCTAGCAACACATCACTGCTACCCAAGACACGAAAATGTCATGTGATCTGGAAAAACCTCCTGTGATAATGATTATGTGTATAATTACCCTTTTTCCCTTATGTCTATATTGAACACAAGGTATAGACCGTGTCATCCTTGTCCGTTCAATATTGGGCCCATAGACATTTATCCTGTTACACAGGATGGGCAAATTCCATCTAGGACACTCATGTCCCTCAGCATGCTTTGTGGAGTACCCATCAACTGTCTTTATGGTTATCTAGTTACAGACAACGTTGGATCAGCAATAAAGCACTCGACTCTACATCTAGGATCCATAGTGGTTTCAGGTCGAAGAGTGGTATACACCATTATCACCATGAGAATAACTTATGACACTTTGCATAACTTTCTATATAGTATTCTCATAGCAGGTCAATCCGGTATAAATATTACTCTTAATATTCATACCTATGTTTAAGACTTGATAACTCTTTACCCATGATCCATGAGATGTGATCATCAGTCTACAAACATAATAGTCTTAATGCTTTAATGTTATCCTACTTCACAATAAAGCTCGACTACGGATACTTTAAGAATAGTGTCCTTATGTTTAATGTGGTCTTATGATCAAGTCACACTTGATGCATTAAACGGACTAGCTATTCTAGGGACTTTATTAAACAAGTGTAATAAAGAAAAAAGCCTTTTATTATTAATAAATAATTCGATACAAGTACCAAAAGTATTGGCCTTTAGGGCTTACACCAACAATCTCCCACTAGCACTAGAGCCAATCAGGCATTCCCCTAATGCCCATTGATCTAGTATGGCCATCATGCTTCTGCTGCGCAAGAGGCTTTGTCAGTGGGTCAACAATGTTGTCAAGTGTAGGTACTCTACATATTTTCACATCTCCTCTATCTATTATCTCTCGAATGAGATGATAACGCCTGAGTATGTGCTTGGATCGTTGGTGAGCTCTAGGCTCCTTAGCTTGTGCGATAGCACCATTGTTATCACAATAGATACTAATGGGATCCATAATGCTAGGGACTATGCCAAGTTCACTAATGAACTTTTTGATCCAAACAGCTTCCTTTGCTGCACTTGAGGCAGCAATATACTCAGCCTCGGTTGTAGAATCAGCAACTGTATCTTACTTTGAATTTTTCCAGCTCACAGCGCCACCGTTCAAGCAAAACACATAACCAGATTGCGATCTAAAGTCATCCTTATCTGTCTGGAAGCTAGCATCGGTGTAACCAATTACAGCCAAATCTTCCTGACTTCCATATATCAAGAATGAGTCCTCAGTCATTCTCAAGTACTTAAGGATATTCTTGACAACTACCCAATGGGCATCACCAGGATCAGATTGGTACCTACTCGTTGCACTTAAAGCATACGAGACATCTGGTCGAGTATATAACATGGCATACATGATATATCCTATTGCGGCTGCATATGGAATCTTATTCATGCGATCCATTTCTTTCTTAGTTGAAGGGGATTGTGTTTTTGATAGACACATGCCATGTTGCATAGGTATGAATCCTTTCTTGGAATCATGCATATTAAAGCGTCTCAGCACTTTGTCTATGTATGTACTCTGACTTAGGCCAAGCAGTTTTTGTGATCTATCTCTATAGGTTCTGATTCCTAATATATAGGCTGCTTCACCTAGGTCCTTCATAGAAAAGCATTTCCCCAACCAAGTCTTTACTTGTTGTAGGGTAGGGACATCGTTTCCAATGAGCAATATGTCATCTACATATAATACCAGGAAAATGGTCATGCTCCCACTAACCTTCTTGTAAACACAAGGCTCATCTTCGTTCTTGATGAATCCATATTGTTTTACCGTTTCATCAAAACGAAGATTCCAGCTTCTGGAAGCTTGCTTCAATCCATAGATTGATCTTTGTAGCTTACATATGTTTTGGGCTTCTTCTGGTATGTCAAATCCTTCAGGTTGTGTCATGTACACATCCTCAAGAAGATTCCCATTAAGGAAAGCAGTTTTGACATCCATCTGCCATATTTCATAATCATGATATGCAGCGATAGCAAGTAAAATCCGAACAAATTTAAGCATTGCAACTGGTGAAAAGGTTTCATCATAGTCAACCCCATGAATTTGTTTATATCCTTTTGCAACCAGTCTTGCCTTATAGGTATGTACCTTACCATCCATGTCAGTATTCTTTTTGAAGACCCACTTGCATCCTATAGGATTAACTCCTATAGGAGGCTCTACCAAGGTCCAAACTTGGTTTGTGTACATGGAATCTATTTCAGATTTCATGGCTTCTAGCCACTTCTCAGACTCGGGACCAGTTATGACCTCTTGGTAGGTCACAGACTCATCTTGATCCATGAGTAATACATCACCTTGATCTGTTATGAGATATCCATATCTCTCAGGTAGGTGACATATCCTGCCTGACCTACGCTGGTCTTGTTCTACTTGAGCAGGTTGCTCTTCCACAACCACTTGTGTTTCCTGCTCTAATTCCTCCATAGGTGTATCGATGCTTTGTGATTCTTGAATTTCTTCAAGCTCTACTTTCCTCCCACTGGTTCCTTTAGAAATAAAATCCTTTTCTAGGAAAACTCCAGTTCGAGCGACAAACACTTTGCCCTCAGAAGGATTGTAGAAGTAATATCCTCTTGTTTCTTTAGGATACCCCACAAATAAGCATTTATCATATTTGGGCTCAAGCTTAGTTGAAATTTGTCGTTTCACATAAACTTCGCAACCCCAAATCTTTCTGTAAGACATATGTGGTCTCTTACCACTCCATATCTCATATGGTGTCTTATCAACCTTTTTGGATGGAACACGGTTAAGTGTGTAAGCTGCTGTCAATAGCGCATGTCCCCAAAAGGAGTTTGGAAGATCGGCGTGACTCATCATGGATCGGACCATGTCCAACAGGGTTCGACTTCTTCTCTCAGACACACCATTCCATTGGGGTGTTCCAGGAGGAGTGAGTTGGGATAGGATCCCACACTCTTTCAGATGGTCATCAAACTCTAGGCTTAAATATTCACCACCTCGATCTGATCGAAGAGTTTTAATATTCTTCCCTAGTTGGTTTTGTACTTTATTCTTGAATTCCTTGAACTTTTCAAAGGACTCTGATTTGTGTTTCATTAAATAAACATAACCATATCTACTGAAATCATCAATGAATATGATGAAGTACTGAAAACCTCCTCTGGATGGTATGTTCAGTGGTCCACATACATCAGTATGTATGAGGGCCAAAAGATCATTAGCTCTTTCACCTTTTCCTGTGAATGGAGACTTTGTCATCTTTCCAATTAAACAAGATCTGCATGTCTCATATGATTCATAATCAAAAGAGTACAAGAGTTCATCTTTATGGAGTTTGGAAATACGTTTCTCATTTATGTGGCCTAATCGACAATGCCAAAGGTAAGTTGGATTTAACTCATTAGGTTTCATCCTTTTAGTATTAATGTTATAAATAGGCATTTAAGGATCAAGGACATATAGTTCATTGTTCATTTGTGCAGTAGCATAGAATATATCATTCAAATAAATTGAGCAACAATTGTTCTTTATTATAAATGAAAAACCAAACTTGTCCAAACAAGAAACGGAAATAATATTCCTGCTAATCGCAGGTATATAATAACAGTTCTCTAACTTAATTATTAAACCACTAGGTAAAGTCAATTCATAAGTTCCTACGGCTAAGGCAGCAACCTTTGCTCCATTGCCAACTCGTAGGTCGACTTCACCTTTTGCCAATTTTCTACTCCCTTTTAGTCCTTGCACATTTGTACAAATGTGAGAACCGCATCCAGTATCTAATACCCATGATGCAGAAGTAGATAAATTAATTTCAATAACAAAAATACCTGAAGTTGGAGTCTCTACTCCATTCTTCTTATCTTCCAGGTACTTTGGGCAGTTTTTCTTCCAGTGTGCGGTCTTACCGCAATGGGAGCAGGTATCTTCTTTTTCTATGCCTCCACTAGGCTTTAAAGCAGCACTAGTGGGTTTGGGTTTGGCAACTTCCTTGCCTTTCCCTTTATCATGTTTGAGGACAATCCTTAGGTTTCGGTACCAATCCAGGAAATTTGTCTGAGACAATTTTTCCTTGTCAAAGTTTGATCGCAATATGTTGTTAGAGGTAGGGGTGTTCGCGGTGCGGTTTGGGCGGTTTTGACGATAAAAATCATCCGAACCGCAAGAGAAAAAAGCATGCGGTTCGGTTTGGTTCGGTTGACTTTTAAAAATAAAACCAAACCAAACCAAACCAATGCGGTTTGGATTGGTTCGGTTGGTTCGGTTTTTTACAATATTTTTATTGAGTCATACATACACCTATAGAGAACAACGTAACTTTGTATTTAGTCATTCATACATTACTAAATAACATAAAAACTTATCATATTTAGACAAAAACTCCGCATTCAATATGCACAAAATTAGATTAGACAAAAATGGAATAAAAAGCATATATATAATAGTAGAATAAAATAATATCAAAGAAATTATAATAAAACATAAAAAAAACATATGAGAAGAGAGATTAGAGAAGATGAAAAAAAGAACATATGAGATACGGGATTGAGAAGAAATGTGCGATAAAAACGTAATTGGAAGAGAAAATAGTAACATAAAAGATAAAAAAGAAAGAACATAAGAGATGAAATATTAGAGTAGAAAAAGCGAAACGTACATGGTAAAGAAGATGAGAAGAATGTGTGATACTACTGGGAGAGATTTAAGAAGGTTGAAATTGAAATCCTAAGTGTGAGGAAGAGAAAATCGTTTTTAATTGTAAGGTTAAGGCATACTAAGTTTGAGTTTTGGATTGGATGTGGGATAATTGAAATTTGAGTTGTAACATAATGCAGTTTGGTTTGGTTTAGTTCGGTTTGAAAAATACAAACCGTAAACCAAACCAAACCGTGCGGTTTTGTTAGAGAATGACCCAAACGAATCCGAACCAAATGCGGTTTTTTGCGGTTTTGGTTTGGTTTGGTTTGGTTTGCGGTTTTCTATTGGGTTGGTTTGGTTTTGAACACCCCTAGTTAGAGGTGTTTGTTGTCATGGTAATCTACATAAGGATTAATGAAAATATAAGTATCATTGACATATTTAATTATGCCTTTAATTAAATATGCTCCCACTATTTTACTCAAAACAAATGACTCTCATCACTTGATTCGGAAAATCCCGTTGGAAGATTTTCTAGTGGGTCGAGATCCATATTTCACTTTGTTCTAAGTCCGCATAGGCGGATTACACAAAACTAGGTTATTTAGGTAGGAACTCCTTCCAATTGTATCTCATACAACTCTCGAAAATTTTAGTTGGGTGAATAACTCCTTATTCCAATCCATCATATGGATCATTCCCAACTCTTGCTTCTAAACATTTATAATCTTATTATAATTTGTTTAGTTAAGTTTGACCCATTATTTTAACAATTGGATATTACAATTATCCCATCGCACCTTACTAATATAGAACATGCACCTCGCGTAGGCGAAACCTACATTATCCATTACTAGTCTTGATGAGTGTTAAAACTTGGAAAGCATAAACTTAATATTTAATTTGAGGGATTGCAATTTTTCTGATCTCACCGGCTTGTTTATCATATAAATCGTCTCTCAGATGCATCAACATACATTCACATGCATCAAAATACATACAAACATAATGAAATAGTTATGGCCCCTAGCGCATTTATTCTCCCAAGCCAATGAGAGAACCTAAGCTAACCTAACAACGATCTAAGCTTCTCCAAGCAAGATCTTCAAGGTTGTCCTCCTTTGGCACTGACTTCTTTGCTTTCTTCATATCATTACATTACATAAAAGAAACTCGTTTTACATACGAGGGAGTGAGATGAGAAAAGAAGTTACATTTGGGAGATTAAGAGAGAGGCACGACACGCAGGTCGTATTTTAAACCCAAAGCAGAATAAAGGAAAACTAAGGCCATAACTGATCACCACAAGACAATAATAAACACTTTATTATTATTAATTCCTTTAATTAATTAAAATCAAATTAAATCTCGACGACCGATCACCACGTTTTAATGAGCAATTCATTTAAAATCGATGTCGCTTTTCGCATCAACACTTGATAATTTTAAAGCACTGAGTTAGCCGAACGGGTGAATTTTGCCTTTCGTTAACCGGTTAACACTGTTTGAAATTCTCTTGGAAAACTGTTTTCTGTCTTGCGTTAACCGGTTAACCAAATGCGTTAACCGGTTAACACTGTTTGAAAACCTTTAAAAAAATTATTTCGTATTGCGTTAACCGGTTAACCAAATGCGTTAACCGGTTAACACTGTTCCAAAAAGTGTTTAGAAAACACAACTCTTGTGCAGTCAAACCCCAATCGCATAACTCATTGACAACACAACCCTTGTACTGTCACTAACCCTGATGCACCAATTTCAGACCGTCAAACACATCTCGATTGTTGATTCAGTATGATTGATCAACACGTCATTGCTTCACCATACTAATGTCGTATCAAGAAGCAACCGACCATTGATCGCTCAAAGGAAAACAACCATTGAGTGTTTGAATGAACGAAACGAGAACACTATATCATATATAATGTATTTTGCATCAGGATTACATATATCATATATATAACTTGATCGATCTCAATTTAATTTTTGTTTCATTCTATTTTAATCGTATTAATACAGAAAATAAACAGTTATCAGATTCATGGTTTCGTAAGTGGCTCTGATACCACTGAAGGAGAATTGCCATCCAAGGCGCAGCGGAATTTAAAATTTTCTCCATTTAGTGATCCTTACGAATGGGCATGATCAGTGATAGAATCGTTACCTCTTGTGGCGATCACCAACGTTGAACGATGACAACGTCTCTACTCAGTCCACACGAACGAATTCCTTCAATCGCAGTGCTAGCTGTTATGAATGAAGGCTTTGAGTGAGAGAAAGAGAGATACGAAATTCCAACTCTTCAGTTGTGTTGTTTGTCTGAGTGACATTGCTTCTACCCAAGGGGTTCTATTTATAGAACCACTTGTGTGGGCTTCAAGCTAAAAAGCCCACTTAAGTGTATTTTGGCCCATATCTCATAATATGCCAAAATCACTTAAGTATTTGGTACCTTACCATATTTCGTCTTCCACTTAAGTGCACCGTACCTTATGGTGTTCCTTAGTTACTCTATTTCTCATCAATCCGTCCTTTGTGTGTGACCCTGTAGGTTTTCGCGACGTTGGCAATTATATTAAATCACGCATTTAACATAATAAACAGTGAGCGGTATCTAGCAACACATCACTGCTACCCAAGACACGAAAATGTCATGTGATCTGACAAAACCTTCTGTGATAATGATTATGTGTATAATTACCCTTTTGCCCTTATGTCTATATTGAACACAAGGTATAGACCGTGTCATCCTTGTCCAGTTCAATATTGGGCCCATAGACATTTATCCTGTTACGCAGGATGGGCAAATTTCATCTAGGACACTCATGTCCCTCAGCATGCTTTGTGGAGTACCCATCAACTGTCTTTATGGTTATCCAGTTACAGACAATGTTGGATCTGCAATAAAGCACTCGACTCTACATCTAGGATCCATAGGGGTTTCAGGTCGAAGAGTGGTATACACCATTATCACCATGAGAATAACTTATGACACTTTGCATAACTTTATATATAGTATTCTCATAGCGGGTCAATCCGGTATAAATATTACTCTTAATATTCATACCTATGTTTAAGACTTGATAACTCTTTATCCATGATCCATGAGATGTGATCATCAGTCTACAAACATAATAGTCTTAATGCTTTAATGTTATCCCACTTCACAATAAAGCTAGACTACGGATGCTTTAAGAATAGTGTCCTTATGTTTAATGTGGTCTCATGATCAAGTCACACTTGATGCATTAAACGGACTTGCTATTCTAGGGACTTTATTAAACAACCGTAATAAAGATAAAGCCTTTTATTATTAATAAATAATTCGATACAAGTACAAAAAGTATTGGCCTCTAGGGCTTACACTAACACATTCTCCCTCTTAGATGGAGCATGTGGATACGAAAGGTTTTGGATTGGAGTAGCGCCCACTACCTCCTTTCCTTTAGAAGCTCTAGAATTCCTCTCTCTTTTCTTTTTTACTCCCTCCACCTTCACTTCATCACTCTTATTTTTTTCAACTTCCACACTTTCTTTATTTTCTACTTCACCATTTTTTTCATTCTTTTCAACTTCTTCCTCACTCCACTCCCCAACTTCAACATCAATGTTATTCTCTATTTTTTTCTCCTCATCTTTTCCTCATCCTCTTTTTTTTCACTCTCATCTCTTTTTTTACTCTCACTAATCAACTCCCTTCCACTTCTCGTCGTTATTGCTTTACAATGCTCTTTTGGATTCGTTTGCGTGTTCGTCGAAAAAGATGGTCCGGTTTGTTGTTCCGCTAGTTGTTTAGCAAGTTGACCGACTTGAGTTTCGAGATTTTTTATTTCCGCATCGTTGCTCTTTTGATTAGCTATCGACAATTGCATAAATTGTGTCAATGTCTCTTCTAACTTTGAAGTCACGATCGACGGTTGTTGAGGTTGGTAAGGATTTTGACGGCTAGAAGTACCACCCCCATAACCTTGGTTATGGTGATAGTTGGCCCTTGGTTGGAACCCTTGATTCCCTTGAAAGTGTTGTTGTTGATTTTGAGGATGTTGTTGATATAGTTGTTGTTGTTGCCTTGGTTGGTAGTCTCGTTGGTTCGCCATGTAATTCACTTCTTCAAACCCGGGAGGTGGACAAAACCTGGTGTCATGATCACCCTTGCAAAGCTCACAACAAGCTATTTGTTTACCTCTTGACGGTTATTTCAACTCTTTTATTTGTTGAGTTAAGAGTTCAACTTGTTGTGAAATGAGTTTATTTTGGGCAAGAATAGCATCGTTTGTCCCAAGTTCAAGTACTCCCGGTTTCTTCAAAGTGTTGCCTCTACTTTGACTTTGGAGGTGATTTAGAGCCATACGGTTAATGATATCAGTAGCTTCTTTGGCGCTTTTAGACAACAAAGAACCATCCGAGGTAGCATCCAACAAAGTCTTGCAATTAGGTTGAAGGCCATTCTTGAAAATGTGGATTTGCGTCAATTCGTCAAAACCATGCCCTTTGCACTTTCAAAGCATGGATTTAAATCTTTCACATGCCTCATTCAATGATTCGTTGGTTCCTTGCAAAAACACGGAGATAGTCGTTTTGGATTCCATGAACCAGTTGTGGGAGAAAAATCGTTCAATGAACTTCTCTTCCAACATGTTCCAATCCGTCATGACTGCAGGTGTTTGATCCAAGTACCAATCTTTGGCTTTGCCGAGCAAAGCATGAGGAAATAATCTTTTGAACAACGGTAGCTCTTGAGCTTGATCAACTCCGGCTGCTAATGTTATCTCGTAAAATTTGGTGAGAAAAGCAAAGGGGTCTTCATGGTCCATTCCGGTGAATGGACTTCCGTATAACAAGTTAAGAATTCTCGTCTTCATCTCGGCTTGCCTTCTTGTGTGGTTGGCAAATTGAGCTGTATTCCTCGGACTGTTGACACATGGTGTGGAAATGGGCGGTGGTTGTGGTGGTGGATCCATGATAGGTATGAAAGATGGTGTGTGTGTTGTAGAAGAACCTTCTCCTTGTTCTTGTCGTTGTCTAGCTTGTTGCCTCCTTCGTCTTGTTCTGCTATATAGTCTCCTTGTGGTTCTTTCGATCTCGGGATCAAAAGAAGTTGGTCCTCAGGAACCTGCCCTCGCATAAAACGAAAGCTGCACACTAAACCAAACAAATTAACAAGCACAAGTCAAAAATTCAGAAGTTAAAAATTTAGCAACTATTGCGATGCTCGCAATATCACTCATAATCCTAGGCAACAACGCCATTTTTGTTGGATATAGGGATAGAGTATCGGGGTTTGTTATCGTCTCCACAGGGATTATGTGATATTGCCGCCGTTCGACAGTTGTTAAGTTCTTAACTTATAGTAACAATGGGGTTTTAGTTTGGTTACGGTAGCTTGCATAAAAAGTAAGAAATTGCGGTAAAAGTTTTGGTTTTACGATATGAGAAAGATTGTCAAAGTTAGGGTTCGAAAATCACTTTGCATGCATATGTTCGATCAAACAAAACTCATAAACTCCATTAGATGATAAACACATCCACAAAGTCCTCCCAATGTGTTTATCTCTAACACACATTGTGGGTTTTCCCATTTTGATCCATTGTTGATCTCTCAAACAATCTATCAAAATGATAACTTTTAGGTTTAACTTTTTAGTGAACAAACTCATTCAATACTATCTCTAACTAAAGAACAAGGATGGATGAAAACCTAGGTCAAGAGTTGGAAAACACCTTTCAATAATAAACCAACACAAAGAGTTATCAATAAAACAAGGTTTTCACCATATATTCATCATCAAAGAGTTTACACATGAAGATCAATCCATTTACATACAAAGCTTATTGTCGCGGTGCAAAAAATACCCGAGCGTAAGGAACGCTCGAAATATAAACAAAATAGAGTCGCCACCGAACTTTATTTATTCCCAAAGAGGGAAAGGGAAAATATCGATAAAACCCATGAAAAACAAAAAGAAATGGTCGTCGCAACCAAATCGGGTTCGGGAGTCGGTTATGCAAGGGGAAGGTATTAGCACCCCTCACATCCATCGTACTCGATGGGACCCATTTAGTTAGTTTCGTGTTAGAGTGTTAGCGTGATATCGTTTGTGAACTTCTAGTTATCGAGCGAGAAAAAAGAGAAAGAAAGAAAGGAAAGACTTAGGGTTTTTAATATTAATGTGCCTGACAAGATTTCGCAATCTGCTCCTACGTACAGGTGCTATGAAGAACTCAAGGCATACGTAGTTCTACCTAAAGAGAACTACTGGGTGGATTGCTTTTAAAGAGAGTGATGCTTGGATCACATTTGAGCGATTAAACCTTTACTTGCTACTCGCTCTTGGAGGCTGAAGTCTTTGTTTGTTTCACATCAAAATGGATGTTGCATACTCTTTTCTGAAAATGTTTTCGGAGTCGCACAAGGGCGGAAAACAAGTTTGATGAGTTTGAGTTGATTTTAAGCGGAGACAAGCATCTAAGCAGGGAGCTCTACTGCAGTACTCAGATGCTCGAAAAGGAAGAGGCCTAAGCCCAATCACTCTCTTTTCATCCAAAAGTTTATTATGAAAATGTGTGGCAAATTAGGTCAAAGTTCATTAACGAAAGACGATTAGTCAGACAGAGAGCTCTGCAGCAATGTCTAAATAATCGGGAAAGAGAAGGTCGATACCCAATCAATCTTTTTCTTCTATAAGAGAAATGACCCAATTCTGATAATTACTGTATGTTAATATGGAAGACGAATGTTTGAACATTGAGCTCTACAGCAGTATCCTAACATTCGAAACAGAGAAAGTCTAAACTTAATCAATTTCTTCCATTTTTATTGTGAAAAAATTTTAAAAATAGGAGGACGACTTGACGTTGGATCAAGTGTCTCAAGTTGACTTATGAAAATAATTTGGATGTGGCGGGGGTTAGAAATGATAGGTTTTATTTGTTTTGAATGGGTTTTAGAATTTAAGCAATTAATCAAACAGAGAGCTCTACAGCAGTGTTCAAATAATCTGAGACTGAGGAAGGTCTAAACTCAGTCAGTCTTTTTCCTTTAATAGGAGAACCTATCTTGATTTAATTTGTTATCGTGGTTTAAGATGAAAAACGAATACCCAAATAGTGAGCTCTACAGCAATATTCGAGTATTCGGAAAGGGAAGAGGTCTACACCCAATCACCTTCTTTTTCATTCCAATATAATATTTATGAAAAGAGTTTAGAAACGTTTGATTAAATTTGAAAATAAATTATCAACGCGTCTAATTCTAAAAATTCTAAAGATTTAACCTTGTTTTACAACAAACTTGTTTTATTACAAATAATTGCTTCATAAAAAGTTTTTATATTATTTTATGACATTCCTAAATCTAATAAGCTATAAAAAATAAATTAGAAGTTAAAAGCCAATTAAGGATGACACTAAGGCTCACATAACTAACCAAAAACAAAATAAAATAATAATAATAATACTAAAGGAATGGATTAAAGTTGTTACAGACACAAATGTTTTACACAGTATAATAACTACACCACCATTCATGCATAATTCAATACACCAAGACGTATACTATTATTACCGTTAACAATCACAATACCAATACTATCACACTCTACCAAAAACAACTAGTATATTGATTTCTTTTTACACACACAAAACTCAAAACTAAAATGCATGTGTAAGATGTATCTACTGCATTTATATGGACATACTTTAGATATTCAAACTAAATAATTAACTATCAGAGACATAAACTACAGTTAAATGACTTGAAATCCCAAACTCATTATATCATATAAACCTTACAACTCAATTACATGAGTACTCACATATTGTTAAATGCATCAACGATAATAGTGTATGTTCGAAAATGTTGCTGACTTATTCAAATAACCGAGATAAACATCAACCAAACACAAACATATTGACCATACAACTCGACATTGTGTGAATTGAATCACTCGCATACGAAACCAAACCACTGTTAGTAATAAAACAAACAAATCTCATGTCGATGCTTAGAACACTCATTCTCTTTCACTCTAAATAGCTCCCTGTTTCTATCTCTTTCTCATTTAAGCAAGCACCCAAGGTAATAATTCATAATGTAACATCAATCGGAATGCATGAAGTTGGGAAAACAAATATGTAGAAATATTCTATGGTAAGTCGTGAATATGTGGAAACGTACAAATGTCACACACCTATAATAGAAAATCTAAAAAAAAATGCACACGAACACCGACATCAGCAAAGTCTCGATCATGTTACAAATACATGATTTCAAGTAAAAAAACAGATGCAGATTCGTGTCCATAATGAATGCAAAATAACTAGCAGCAAACATAAAAAATTAGGCTCTTATCCCTCACTGCAAAGGCTTCACTCAGAATCATGGATAAAACACGAAATAACTAATCAAAAGTGAAATAAGAGAAAACTGAGAACATACAATACCGACGGTGGCTGCAGTGTCGCGCAATCTGGTGAGATGAATGTGTTATCTGGTGATGACGTGATGCGTGTAGTATGGTCGGTGTTACTGGTTTCGAATGGATGTTGGAGGTGTCTTCACATGGTTATGGAGGTTGAGGAGTGGTGTTATGTATCATGGTCGGAATATTCACGGTGGGGTTGAGGCGAACCGATGCTGGGTTGGAGAAGAGGTTGAATGAGAGGGACAAATTGATATAGAGGAAGGTGACAAACGTGTGTGGTTTCCCGGCGTGTATCGTGTGTGATTATGTGAAAAAGAAAAGGGAACCGAAGAAAATGAGTGAGGGATGGGGATAAATGATGAAGATTTGTGGTTGAAGTTTTTTTTTCTTTCTTGATAAGTGATGCTCTCTTTTCTTTTAAGGGCATCCTGAGAGAGAGCATTTTCATGTCCACTTGAGAAATGTGAGGTGATATATTTTTTCAATATGTTGAAGTGAAATGAGGTGGGAAGATTGATTTGGTTCAGTAATAATGAAAGTGTCTTTCTTTTGCAGATGATGATGGTTTGTCCTTTAAAATTGTTTTCTCTCCCTTTACATCAACTCCCCTCTCTCTCTCTTGATGTTGATGAAGAAAAAACTTTATACTACCAAAGAGAAAACACCACGTGGCGCCGAAAGAAGGAGTCTTTCTCTTCAATTTCTTACTTCTTCTTGTATTGGATTTTAAATTCTAAATAAGTTAAACTTTAGAAATTAAAATAAGTATAAGTAAGTCAACAGAAAATAAATCAAGTCTTAAATAAATTCTAACTTAACCTACTAATTGCTTTGGTTAAAAAAATTGATTAAAAAAAGGACGAAAGTCGGGCGCAAAAAATTCTCGAAAAAAAATAAACTGAATGCACCAAAATTATTAGTGTGAAACAAACTTCTTGGAAACGTACATATTTTGATCAAATTGTTAAAATAAAAAACGATCGGTTAAAAGTCTCAAGTTGATTGAAATGCGGTTGAAAAAGTGGTCGAAAAATAAAAATGAGCGTGCCAAATTAAAATACATGAATCGTAGATTAATAAAACTGACATCTGCAAGCTCAATTTTGAAATTTTTCGCCCGATAATTCGACGTACAGTTGAGAAACGATTTGACCGGTCTGTCTGTAGATCCGAAAAAATTAATTCGAGCGACATTTTAAGTGTTATCTGAAAAAAAATGCATGTTGTGTCAAGTATAAAATGCAAACAACTTTTAAATGTATTGAATTCATGACTGAATAATCGTGAACAGATAACCAGATGCAAATGAATTGCTCTTGGACCATTTACTGCTGATTCTCAAACAGAAACAAAACCTATAAAGATTCAGACGATGACAACACTCTTGATTATCATCTTCTGAACCTCTGAAACAAGATGCTACATAATGAATGATGCATGGAGATTTGAGAAATCAAGTTTTTTTGATTTCTTAATCAACAGATGACTGAATGAGTGTCATCAAGACCAGATAAAATGCCAGAATTCATGACTTTTCATCTAAACTTTGATAAATGCTTTTAACTTATGAAATGTGTGACAAAATGGATCAATTTTACTATAAGGATGCAAGTGAAAACTCAGGGTAAAATTTAGGGTATGACAGTTGCCCCTATTTAAACATCTTTAACTAGAGGATATGAAGAACTCTTCTTTAAATCATCATGGTGAAAGATAGTTTAAATACTGAACATACCCAAATTTTCCCCTCTAATGTAGAAGAATGATATGCTTATGATTATGACCGAATGCACTTGGATTTAAGAAATACTCTTGATTTCTTAATCAACAGACAATAATGCAAATGAATGTAACAAGATTTAAGAAATACTCTTGATTTCCTAATTACCGTGCGATATGCATGTAAATGAAGGTTAAGAAGTACTCTTGACTCCTTAAAAATGAATGCGAATGAATTGAGAAATACTCTTGATTTCTCAACCGTATGAATGACAAATGATATGGATGCTAAGAAGTACTCTTGACTCCTGAGAGATGAATGAAATTAAGAAAAAATCCTGATCTCTTAATCATCATATGGCTGAATGAAAATGCAGATGAATTGAGAAATACTCTTGATCTCTTAATCATCGGATGATAAATGATATGTATGCTAAGAAGTACTCTTGACTCCTCAGAGATGAATGAATTAAGAAAAAAATCTTGATCTCTTAATCATCATATGGCTGAATGAAAACGCAGATGAATTGAGAAATGCTCTTGATCTCTTAATCATCGAATGATAAATGATATGAGAAATGCTCCTGATTTCTTAAATTCTATGAAGATGAGTTAAGAAATACTCTTGATTCCTTAATCATGAATGAAAATGAATTGAGAAATGCTCTTGATTTCTCATATGACATGCAAATGAGTTAAGAAATACTTTTGTTTTCTTAATCATGAATGTAAATGAATTGAGAAATGCTCTTAATTTCTCAAATGACATGCAAATGACTGGGGATGAGAGAATCACGTTCATTTGCTCTTGACTGACATTAGGTCTCTGGGATGGATTTGTTATAAGGTAACATGCACGACTGGTCTTTAAACGTTCTTCGTTGAAGGCAGACACTCCTGGGGGAATAAATGATCATATTCAGCTGCTTTTGGCTAAAGATGTCATATTCAGCAACTCTTGGCTGAAACTGATGCATTCAACGACTCTTGGTTGAAGCAAAAACTGTAAAATAAAATAGTGTTCAACTGTTTTTTTGCTGAAAGCACTGCATTCAACTACTTATGGTTGAAGAAAAACCGGGAGATCAAAATAGTGTTCAACTGCTCTTGGCTGAAACTACTGCATAAAATAAAATGGTGTCCAGCTGCTCTTGGCTGAAACTACTGCATTCAACTGCTCTTGGTTGAAGCAAATTGCTGGGAAATAAACAAAATGCTTCCTTTGGGGAATAACCGCATATTCAGCTGCTCTTGGCTGACAGAAGACTCTTTTGGGGAATGAGAAGATCCCAAAGACTTGTTGAGGAGTTCATGAAATTTTGCTGGAGAAAATACAATGTTGGAGAAACTCTGTGTGGAGATATCTACTGGGGAAACCAAGCAGAAAATCTGTTTACACCAAAGTTCCAACGGAAGAAAATCAATCACCTTGCTGGGGAAGAAACTCGTCTTAAGAATCATTACCAATAATGACTGTATTCTGAAAATACTATAGTGCTGGAGAAGATAATTGCTCTACTCTTGAGAACACCTCTTGCATCTTGGTTTGCTGAGGATTATATTGAACTTCCTTTAGAGGTTGCTGAATCCGGCTGAGGATTATGCATGATCTGTTTTTGTACATGATATGCAAAATGAATATGAATGCATGAATATATTAGTTTATGCATTTTGTAGGTATCAAGCTCGGATTCCCCAACGCCTTGTCTTGAATAGCAGTGACACCATGAAATAATTTTTTTGTTGCGAAAAACTCTGATTTCTGCTTTTCCGCCAAGCGGGCTTCAATGAGGACTTCTTGCTTCTGGAAGAAAATCCACTTCAAACTTGCTTTAGATTACAATGATCCAGGAAATGTCCCACGTCTTGTGAACCAGATGCGTTATTGTAAACCAACAAAAATTCCTTTTATACTTTCAAAATCAAAACAATTTAAAGTTTTCAAAAGCTTTGTCGTTTCCACTATTTTAATATTTTTATCTTATCAAAAATAAAAAGCGACATTAAGCAGAAAAACAGAAACAATTGGTAAAGAAATGTTCAACTGAACAATTTTATTTGATGAGAAGAATAACTCATACATGAGGTTCATGAAGATGTAAACCCCTCTAAGAGGAGATTACAAAGAAAGAAAGCAAGTAAATGGCAACAAAAAATTTAACTGATTTTCCAACGAAATACAACTTTGCTACTTTCCCCTATGTCCTCTAGTCCTCATTACTTTGCTTCTGGAGATGGTAATTGGACTGTTTTCTTCCATCTGAGCTTTGTTGTAGTGTTGACTTATGTCGCTGCAGTATTATGCTTTTGGATATTCCCTAACTTTTGCGCGAACTGCTCCTTAAGAGTTTCAGTTCACCGGGAGATTTTACCCTTTTTTGCTTAAGTCGCCCTTTCGGGTTTTCGACTTACCGGGCTTATTTTTTTTGTTTATCCCTAATTTTTGCCTGAGCCGCCCTTTCGGGTTTTCAACTCACCGGGATGCTCATTTTTTGCCTAAGTCGCCCTTTCGGGTTTTCAACTTAGCGAGCTTTTATTATCCATATCTTTTTCTTAGGCATAATACTTTCTGACTGCATCAGAATTGACAGGGTGTGTCAACTCTTCTCCGTCCATGTTCGTGAGAACTAAAGCTCCACCAGAGAAAGCTTTCTTCACCATAAATGGTCCTTCATAGTTTGGAATCCACTTGCCACGTGAATCCTTATGGAGGGAGATTATCTTTTTCAAAACTAGTTCACCCACATTAAACTCTCGAGGTCGGACCTTCTTGTCAAATGCCCGCTTGAGTGTCCTCTGATATAACTGACCATGACATAACGCTGTCATCCTCTTTTCCTCGATTAGATTGAGCTGGTCAAATCTGGTTTGAATCCATTCAGCTTCTTCTAATTCTGTCTCCATCAAGACTCTCAATGAGGGGATCTCAACTTCTATCGGTAGCACAGCCTCCATGCCATAGACTAGTGAGAAAGGGGTTGCCCCTGTTGAAGTGCGAACAGCTGTTCGATATCCGTGCAAAGCAAAGGGTAGCATCTCGTGCCAATCTTTATAAGTTTTCACCATCTTCTGAATGATCTTCTTGATATTCTTGTTAGCTGCCTCCACAACTCCGTTCATCTTTGGCCTATAAGGTGACGAGTTATGATGTTCAATCTTGAAATTCTCGCACAACTCCTTCATCATCTTATTATTCAGATTTGATCCATTATCAGTGATAATCTTGCTAGGAGTTCCGTAGCGACAAATTATCTCTTTCTTGATAAACCGAGTGACGACTTGCTTTGTCACATTGGCATAAGAAGCTGCTTCTACCCACTTAGTGAAGTAGTCAATGGCAACCAGAATGAACCGATGTCCGTTTGCAGCTTTAGGCTCAATAATACCAATCATGTCTATTCCCCACATTGAGAATGGCCATGGAGCTGATAAAACATTCAAAGGAGTAGGTGGCACGTGCACCTTGTCAGCATAAATTTGGCACTTGTAGCATTTCCTGGCATAGTGGTAACAATCTGTTTCCATTGTTAACCAATAGTAACCAGCTCTAAGGATTTTCTTTGCCATTGCATGTCCGTTTGCATGAATGCCGAAAGAACCTTCGTGGATTTCTTTGATGAGTAGGTCGGCTTTGTGTCTATCCACGCATCTGAGCAGAACTAAATCAAAGTTTCTTTTGTATAGAACACCACCACTTAGGAAGAAATTGGTTGATAATTTCCTCAAGGTCTTTTTGTCTGTGATGGATACATCATTTGGATACTCATGCTTCTCAAGATATCGCTTGATGTCATAAAACCAAGGCTTGTCATCTGTTTCTACTTCAACTGCCAAGCAATGTGCTGGCTCGTCTAAACATTGAATTGTAATAGTAGGTGATTCGTTAGCCCACTTGACCTTGAACATAGATGACAGAGTAGCCAAGGCATCGGCTAGCTGATTCTCCTCCCTAGGAATATGATGGAAATTAATCTCATCAAAGTAGGGGATTAGCTTCATGACATGCTCTCGGTATGGGATCAAATTGGGATGGCGGGTCTCCCAATCTCCTTTGATTTGATAGATGACAAGTGCTGAGTCCCCATACACTTCAAGAATCTTGATTCGTAGGTCAATAGCTGCTTCAATTCCCAAGATACATGCTTCATACTCCGCCATGTTATTGGTGCATTTGAAACATAACCTTGCTGTGAAGGGAAAATGAAAATCCTTTGGAGAAGTTATAACAGCCCCAATTCCGTTACCCAATGCATTTGAGGCACCATCGAACACGAGCGTCCACCGCGATCCTGGTTCGGGTCCTTCTTCCGGGCCTGGAATCTCATAGTCTCTTATGTACATGACGTCTTCATCTGGGAAGTCGAGTCTCATCGATTGATAGTCCTCCACTGGCTGGTGCGCAAGGTACTCTATAACACACTACCCTTAATGGCCTTCTGAGTTACATACTGAATGTCATATTCCGATAACAACATTTGCCAATGAGCGATTCTTCCAGTTAATCCAGGTTTCTCGAAGATGTACTTGATGGGATCCATTTTGGATATTAACATTGTTGTATGACAAATCATATACTGTCTCAGACGACGAGCAGCCCATGCTAATGCACAACAAGTCTTTTCTAGCATGGAGTACCTGATTTCACATTCTGTAAACTTCTTGCTCAGGTAGTAGATAGCATGCTCTTTTCTACCCGTCTCATCGTGTTGCCCCAGTACACATCCCATGGATTCATCGAGTACTGTCAAATACATAATGAGAGGCCTTCCTGGAACTGGTGGCACTAAGATTGGTGGTTCTTGCAGATACTGTTTGATTTTATCGAATGCACTCTGGCAATCATCGTTCCACCTAACGGCTTGATCTTTTCTTAACAACTTGAATATTGGCTCGCAAGTGGCTGTCAGATGCGAGATGAATCTGGAAATATAGTTCAATCTGCCCAAGAAACCACGAACTTGCTTCTCTGTCCGAGATGCTGGCATCTCTTGAATAGCTTTGACTTTGTCAGGATCAACTTCTATGCCTCTCTGGCTCACAATGAATCCTAGAAGCTTTCCAGATCTGACTCCAAAAGTGCATTTAGCAGGGTTTAAGCGCAGTTTGTATTTCCTCAATCTTACAAACAACTTCTTCAGATGAATAACATGTTCCTCTTCTGTCTGAGACTTGGCAATCATGTCATCCACATAGACTTCAATCTCCTTATGTATCATATCATGGAAAAGAGTCACCATGGCCCTTTGATAGGTTTCCCCAGCATTTTTCAGGCCGAAAGGCATTACCTTATAACAGAAAGTGCCCCATGGTGTAATGAAAGTTGTTTTCTCCATATCTTCGGGAGACATTTTAATCTGATTATATCCTGAGAATCCGTCCATGAAGGAGAATACAGAGAACTGAGCTGTGTTATCTACCAATACATCAATGTGAGGTAACGGAAAATCATCTTTGGGACTAGCTCTATTCAGGTCTCTGTAGTCTACACACATTCGAACTTTTCCATCTTTCTTCGGAACTGGCACAATATTAGCAATCCACTGCGGATAAGTTGCAACAGCTAGAAAACCTGCATCAAACTGCTTCTTGACCTCTTCTCTGATCTTGACAGCCATGTCTGGTCGAGTTCTTCTCAACTTCTGCTTGATGGGCGGGCATTCCGGCTTCAACGGCAGCTTGTGCATAACTATGTCGGTGTCGAGTCCTGGCATATCCTGATATGACCAAGCAAACACATCCACATATTCATGTAGTAGCTTGACTAGTTCCTCCTTCACATTTTTTTTCAAAGCAGTTCCGACCTTGACTTCCTTTCTATCCTCCTCAGTCCCCAAATTGATCACATCCACTGGTTCCTGATGAGGCTGAATCATCTTTTCCTCTTGTTTCAAAAGTCTGGTCAACTCTTCTGGGAGTTCGCAGTCTTCCTTACCATCCTCTTCAGCTTGGTTAATCGGGAGGTCGAAGTCATAGGGAATTATAGCATTGTCGTGTTCAATGGATCCAGTTATTAATGATCTGCATGGAAATGATTTTTCTTTTTAGAGGAAGATTTTGAAAAATGAAAGTGATGTGAAATAAAAATTGCCATTTTTTTTGTTGTTTATTTGTTTGTAAAAAAAAAAAAAATTAAAAAGATGAAAGACAGGGATCTCAAAAAATGTGCTTTGTATTGATGATAAGGCTTAACTATTAACACAAAATGGGCCCTACAAAGCTATCCATATGCCTTGGGCATGGCATTGGATGTTTTTAGAAAACAGTAAATTACTTTGAAAAAGAAACTATATCTGGAACATCTGTTGCCTTCCAGTTAGTGAGAGCGGCATCCGGAGGTCCACGAAACACCATCTTGGACAAATCTGGATCTTCATCTTCAAGAGCATTCACTTGATCATCACTTCGGAAACCAGCTTTGGAGAATATTTCCTGGATGCTAGGAACCTTCCCCTGATGTATCTTCTGATCTTTGAAAAGTTCAAAAGAAGGCTGATATCCTAATCCACACTTGTCTTTCTTCTCTGGCAATTCAATCATTGTGCCCCAACTTCCAGGGCAACCAGCTTCAATTGCAGCCTTCACACTCTTCCACGAGGTCATGACCCCCTTGGGTTCTTCAACAAGTTTTGGCTTAGTCTGGACCACATTTACCACTTCAAGGGCTTGGAGAGGAGTTTCAACAATGTCTTCACCTACTTCAATGTATCTGAAAGAAGTCAAATGGCTGACGAAAATGTCTTCCTCTCCGGATACTGATATCAGCTTACCAGAAGTAACAAACTTCAGCTTCTGGTGAAGTGTCGAGGTGACAGCTCCAGCAGCATGAATCCAAGGTCTACCTAACAGACAACTATAGGCAGGCCTAATATCCATTACCTGGAAGGTAATACGGAAAGTTTGAGGGCCAATAAGGATTGGGAGGTCAATCTCCCCAATAACTGTTCGCTTAGACCCATCAAAAGCTTTCACTATCAAAGCACTGGGTCTCATCTGCACCCCTTCAATATTCAATTGTGCCAGGGTAGTCTTAGGTAATACGTTCAAGGATGAACCTATATCCACAAGTACTCGAGCCAAAGTAACATCTGTACATTGAATGGAGATATGAAGCGCCATATTATGTTCTCTCCCATTAGGGGGTAAATCATCATCAGTGAACATCAAACAACTACTAGCATTGAGATTAGCAACCACATTATCAAACTGAATAACACTGATGTCTTCTGCCACATAAGCTTCGTTCAAGAACTTCAATAGAGCAGTCCTATGAGCGTCAGAACTCATAAGTAGAGAAAGAATGGATATTTTTGAAGGAGTTTGGTTGAGCTGATCTACGACCTTGTAATCACTCTTCTTGATGATCTTCAAGAATTCTCTATCCTCCTCAGTAGTCACTGCTTTCTTAGATGAGCCTTCTCCAGCTTCTGGAGGATTCACCTCTTTCCCCTTCGTTGGTTCACCTGTTGGTGCACTTTCTTTGTTTAGGATCACTTCAGGAGCGAAAACCCTTCCACTTCGAGTCACACCACTAGCTCCAGCGATATTAGTCACATCTGGCTCTTTCAAGATTACTGGTTTGTTACCCACATAAACTACAGGCTCATAGTTCCAAGGCACTGCTTTGGTACTGTCAAATGAGAATGGAGCGGGAACATGGATAACCATGGGCTCAATCTTCTTCACTGGCTCTAGGTTAGCATTTCTCTGATAAGGGACCACAAAAGGCTTGGGAAGCCTCTCCTGATCAAACACAGGCACAATCACAGCAACGTCCTCATCAATCTTTGCTCTAGTGAACTGAATAACCCGCTGATCCATCAAACGTTGAAGAT
Source organism: Lathyrus oleraceus (assembly GCF_024323335.1). Taxonomy (NCBI): domain Eukaryota; kingdom Viridiplantae; phylum Streptophyta; class Magnoliopsida; order Fabales; family Fabaceae; genus Lathyrus; species Lathyrus oleraceus. The sequence goes on from NC_066582.1 coordinate 378,274,791, forward strand.
AAATTTTGAATTCACCACACTGATTAGGGTTGGATGAACACACCACACAATTATCATGTACTCCATTCATCAATTCTGCTTCCATTAATCTAGCATGGACCACTGTTAAAAGAGTCTTCAATTTGGACACATCCTTTATCAATCCATCATCAGTTGAACTTTCTATAGCATTGACACCTGAACTATCATGTTTAGGCAAAGGATTGTTCCCCACATTTGGAACATCAGCAAAAGACAATATTTTCTGATCTATCAACTCTTGAACCCGGAGTTTGAACACCTTGCAATTCTCTGTTGTATGACCCTCTGAATTAGCATGAAAGGCACATCTAGCATTCTCATCATACCAAGGCTTATGCGGCTTCGACATTGGAGGTAATGCCCTTGGCACGACAGTCCCATTCTGAATCAGATACGGTAGCAATTGAGTGTAAGTCATTGGGATAGGAGTGGTATTCACATTATTGTACTGTTGATATGGCCTCTGTTGATTTGGTCGTTGCTGCTGAACTGGACGTGGTTGATTATTCTGTTGATTTCTCTGTTGATGTTGAGGTGGAGGAGTCTGGAACTGAGGTTGTGGAGCTTGATATTGAGGAACTGGAACTTGATAATGAGGTACCGGAGCTGGAATAGGAACATGAGAAATTGGACGATAAGGCATGGTTGGATATTGAGCAGCTGCTACGTAAGGGTACTGATAATAAGGCAGAGGAGCAGGAGCCCTGGGTGGTACCCTCCTCTGAGAAGAAATGGCACTAGTCTCACCCTCCTTCCTCTTGAATCTGTTGAAAGGCTTCTTCAAGATTGGTTGACTGCTGGAACCTCCCTGGATTTTACCACTCTTCAGTCCTTCTTCTACTCTTTCTCCCACGATCACCATGTCAGAAAATCCTGTGGACACACTACTGATCAATCTTTCATAATATTGGCCCTGCAAGGTTCCCATGAAAATGTCAATCAATTCACGATCAACCAGCGGTGGGTGCACCCTTGCAGCCAATTCTCTCCAGCGTTGTGCGTATTCTTTAAAAGATTCATTGTCTTTCTGGGCCATACTCTGAAGCTGAGTACGATTTGGTGCCATGTCAGTATTATATTTGTATTGCTTTGCGAATGCTTCAGCCAACTCATCCCAAGTGTGGATGTTGCTACATTCCAACTGCATGTACCAGTCCAAAGATGCCCCAGTTAGACTGTCCTGAAAGCAATGGATCATGAGCTTATCATCTCTGGCATAGGCAGCCATTTTTCTGCAATACATTTTCAAATGTATGTTAGGACATGTGAGTCCTTTGTATTTTTCAAATTCAGGCGCTTTGAATTTTGGAGGAATCACCACGTCTGGGACTAGACACATCTCCAAGGCACTTAAACGGGTTGAGTTATGTCCTTCCAAGATTCTTAGCTTTTCGGCCAGAGCACGACACATCAAGATAGCCTCAAAATCTTGGGCAGTAGTAGGGATGACCACTGGAGTAGCTCCATTGTAATTCTGCATTTCAAACTCGTCTTGGAGCTCCTCATCAGTGCAGGGAATGGCCACTTGATTGACTATCGGAGGTCCTTGCGCAGCGACTCCATCAGCTACTCCAGAAGTATGTGCAGGTGGAGGCACATGAGTTCTTTCAGGCGGTGGAACAAAACCTGGAGGAAGACCGTAGATAACGGGATTTAGAATAGGAATTGAAGGTCCTGACTGAAGAGCAACCCCTTGAACTAGAGCGTCGTTCCTTGCAGCAGCGGCAACACGAGCCTCTTCTTCCCTTCTAGCCAGAGCTTGTATAGCCTCAAAGATCTGCTCGATCTTGTTTTTGACAGAGTCCATCTCCTCTCTGAAGGCAGCTTGTTCTTCTCTAACTACATCCATGATTCTTCTTGTGTTGGAGCGAGTAGCGTATGCACGTTGAGGAATCAGCTTGAACTACTGGACACGAGGAAAAATGGAATGAGTTTTTGTTTTGAGAAATGAAATGCATGATGCATATGTTAATGCACGTGGATTTAAAAATGTCTTTTGTGCTTATGTTCAATTTTATTTTCAGGGAACCGTGTTAGATTCCTTGTAACTTAGCAAGCATTCAAAGAGATCACGGGGAATAAAACAAGAATGGAACCAAACTTTTTTGTACAAAAGAAACTCAAAATCCTTCATTCATTCAATTCAAAATAGAGTACAAGGATTGAGTACAAAATATTCTTTCAAACATAAAGGAAAGTACAACATAAAAAAAGGTCAAACTGCAAGCTTCTGTTTGTTGAGATCTTCCAACTCTCCTTTGAACCTTTTTATCATGTCTTCACAAAGATAAATAAATTCAGTCACTGAACGAGGGATGTTGTCATTGTCTATGTCTTCCAAAGCACATCTTAGCATCAAAGGCACATTCGTAGCCATGCCATTACAGAAGTCTATCAAACTGGCAAACTTGTCTCGATACTCATTTCTTTGTTCATGTAAAAACTGGATGGTTTCCTTGCAGGCTGCCAAACTAGCATTCACATTTTCCCTTGCGTTCATCCAATCTTCACCTTCTTGTAGCAAAGAGTCATGTCGGCCTCTCCAGTATCGTTCCCACTCATTAGCATTTTCAACCTCCTGGCACTTTCCATTCCACATTTCAGGTGTAACTTGAGTAGCAGCCATAACACTCTCTTTACTGCGGCGTTCTCGTTCTTCCCTTTCTTTTGATTCAAAGAGTGAAACACTGAGGTTGGCTATCTCAACCTCAAGCGTCTCTCTTATCTCCTTTTTTTGTTTTGTGGAGAGCTTCCACCATTTCTCTTTCTCACGACAATCCCTCTCAGCCTCTTTCAGTTGGCTTTTGACGGTATTCAAGCAGCTCTCAGCCTGATCTAACCCCTGTTTGACTCTTTTTCTCTTATATTCCTCCTTATCAGTCCTTTCCACATTTGCTTGAAGCTGTGTTTTCTTCCGCCCAAGCTCCCACTTATGATTATCTCTTTCTTCAGTAATCCGGAGAAGGTTCAACCGTAGCTCTTCATTCTCTTTTTCCAAACTTTGGATGACAACTTTGAGCTCTTTAGCTTCCTCCATAGTGACGTGAGTAGGTTCTGGAAGATTTGTATGCATTGGAGGCTCATAAGGGTATGGTAGTTTGTCTTGAGAAGCTCTGGCTTGGACCCAACTTGTATATGGTCCTCTAGCTATACAATTCTTCTTTCCACGCTCCCTTTTTCCTTCTCTACGAACTTTAGTCCAGGCACGACCTATCCTCTTCACCAGATCAAAGTCCTTCACTCCTTCTCCCAGCAAGAAACCTTCTAACAACTTGTCTTCTGGTTTGTCATTCATAGGAAACCCAAGTTGCCGCATAGCAAGCTCAGGATTGTAATTGATGCAACCTCGAGTTCCTATGAGTGGCACATTATGGAAGTTGCCACATTTGACGATTATGTCCACATCATCATAAACACGAGAGTACCAGGTGATGTCATTGGCAGTGAGAGACATGATTTTTTGAGACCACTTGAGGTTATCCTTGTTCTGAATAAAAGGCCATTCGCTTGGTAAGTGAGATAAGAACCATTTATACAGTAAAGGAGCGCAACACTGGATCATCCCCCACTTCTTCTCATTTCTCCAATGGATAGAGTGATAAACATCTGCAAGCAAGGTGGGAATGGGATTCTTGAGCAAGAAAATGCGTATAGCAGTCATGTCCACGAAGTCATCAATGTTCGGGAACAAGACAATCCCATAGAGTATCAAGGCTAACACAGCATTGAAAGCGACCCAATCTTCTTTACTTTTGAAATCTGAAGCTTTTCCCACTAAGAACTTCAAAGTGAAACCTGAAGTGCCTCCTTTTGGTCCAAGATTAGCTTTCACTTCCGCTTTATCTAGACGTATAGCTGAACCTATTTGTTGATGTGTAGGAAGTTCCCCTAGACCGGTGTAAGGGATTTCATCCTTGATACCAATGTTTGCTATATGTGAGAACTCTTCAAGTGTTGGCGCCAACTGAAAGTCCTAGAATGTGAAACACCGCAAGGGAGGATCATAGAATTGTGCCAAAGTGAAAATGGCCCAAGCATCCACCTCGGTGTTCATGATAGTCAACAGGTCACCATACTCAACATAAAAGTTGTTCCTTCTGATTTTTTTCACATCTGAGATCAACCCCTTAATCAATCCTAGCTTTGGATTCCTGAACTTGAATGAATAAGTACTTTTTTGATTACTACCCATGTCTTCTGAATGCCTGCAATCAAACGAGTCTTTAGGTCCCTTGAAAATATGCACATGTCATATGTGTTATGATTATGAAATGTTTTATGTTTATGTATGTACAGTTGGGTAGGTGATCATTGGAACATTCTGATTAATTACTTCGTGGAGGAAAGGTTCCAGGAATAGGAAAACCAAAGACAGGTAGGCTCTAGGGTTTAAAAGGTTCCTAGAGTCATGGACCCAATTCAAGAATATTATCGTCAGAACGACTAATCGTAAGACAATAATATCTTAAGAAGGATCTATTCTAGGTTAGGTCTTTATATTAACCCAACGAGTCCTAAGTCTCGTAGGTCAATACTACACAACCATCGACTCCATGGTTCTAGACACGGTTCCCAGAGTCATGGATCACACCTGACAATATTATCGTCAGAACGACTACTCGTAAGACAACAATATCCTCAAAAATGATCTATTCTGAGTGAGGTCTTCGTATTAACCCAACGAGTCCTAAGTCTCATAGGTTAACACTACACAACCATCGGTCCTAAAAGCCATAGGTTCAGGGTTCTACAAAAGGTCCTCAGAATCATAGATCGAGGTTGAAAGTATCACCACCAAAACGACTAATCGTAAGACAGTAATACTTTCAAGGGATCTCATCTGAGTGGGGTTCTCGCATCAACCTAACGAGTCCGATGTCTCGCAGGTCAATACTACACAACCACCATCCTAACTTAAGTTTTTCTCATAGCTCGGGTATAAAGCTTTTCCTCACACAAATGCCAATAGTCCAGAAAGTTCCAATGATACCATATATCAATAATACAGTAATTGGAAATACAGATAATAAAGGCATATATAGATCAAATAAATCAGAAGCAAACAAATAGATAAAAGCAAAAACTCAAACACAAAACAAACTAAATTAGGGTTGACTCGCTTAGGAGAACTTTCGTCCCCAGCAGAGTCGCCAGCTGTCGCGGCGCAAAAAATACCCGAGCGTAAGGAACGCTCGAAATATAAACAAAACAGAGTCGCCACCGAACTTTATTTATTCCCAAAGAGGGAAAGGGAAAATATCGATAAAACCCATGAAAAACAAAAAGAAATGGTCGTCGCAACCAAATCGGGTTCGGGAGTCGGTTATGCAAGGGGAAGGTATTAGCACCCCTCACATCCATCGTACTCGATGGGACCCATTTAGTTAGTTTCGTGTTAGAGTGTTAGCGTGATATCGTTTGTGAACTTCTAGTTATCGAGCGAGAAAAAAGAGAAAGAAAGAAAGGAAAGACTTAGGGTTTTTAATATTAATGTGCCTGACAAGATTTCGCAATCCTGCTCCTACGTATCTCCAGGTGCTATGAAGAACTCAAGGCATACGTAGTTCTACCCAAAGAGAACTACTGGGTGGATTGCTTTTAAAGAGAGTGATGCTTGGATCACATTTGAGCGATTAAACCTTTACTTGCTACTCGCTCTTGGAGGCTGAAGTCTTTGTTTGTTTCACATCAAAATGGATGTTGCATACTCTTTTCTGAAAATGTTTTCGGAGTCGCACAAGGGCGGAAAACAAGTTTGATGAGTTTGAGTTGATTTTAAGCGGAGACAAGCATCTAAGCAGGGAGCTCTACTGCAGTACTCAGATGCTCGAAAAGGAAGAGGCCTAAGCCCAATCACTCTCTTTTCATCCAAAAGTTTATTATGAAAATGTGTGGCAAATTAGGTCAAAGTTCATTAACGAAAGACGATTAGTCAGACAGAGAGCTCTGCAGCAATGTCTAAATAATCGGGAAAGAGAAGGTCGATACCCAATCAATCTTTTTCTTCTATAAGAGAAATGACCCAATTCTGATAATTACTGTATGTTAATATGGAAGACGAATGTTTGAACATTGGGCTCTACAGCAGTATCCTAACATTCGAAACAGAGAAAGTCTAAACTTAATCAATTTCTTCCATTTTTATTGTGAAAAAATTTTAAAAATAGGAGGACGACTTGACGTTGGATCAAGTGTCTCAAGTTGACTTATGAAAATAATTTGGATGTGGCGGGGGTTAGAAATGATAGGTTTTATTTGTTTTGAATGGGTTTTAGAATTTAAGCAATTAATCAAACAGAGAGCTCTACAGCAGTGTTCGAATAATCTGAGACTGAGGAAGGTCTAAACTCAGTCAGTCTTTTTCCTTTAATAGGAGAACCTATCTTGATTTAATTTGTTATCGTGGTTTAAGATGAAAAACGAATACCCAAATAGTGAGCTCTACAGCAATATTCGAGTATTCGGAAAGGGAAGAGGTCTACACCCAATCACCTTCTTTTTCATTCCAATATAATATTTATGAAAAGAGTTTAGAAACGTTTGATTAAATTTGAAAATAAATTATCAACGCGTCTAATTCTAAAAATTCTAAAGATTTAACCTTGTTTTACAACAAACTTGTTTTATTACAAATAATTGCTTCATAAAAAGTTTTTATATTATTTTATGACATTCCTAAATCTAATAAGCTATAAAAAATAAATTAGAAGTTAAAAGCCAATTAAGGATGACACTAAGGCTCACATAACTAACCAAAAACAAAATAAAATAATAATAATAATACTAAAGGAATGGATTAAAGTTGTTACAGACACAAATGTTTTACACAGTATAATAACTACACCACCATTCATGCATAATTCAATACACCAAGACGTATACTATTATTACCGTTAACAATCACAATACCAATACTATCACACTCTACCAAAAACAACTAGTATATTGATTTCTTTTTACACACACAAAACTCAAAACTAAAATGCATGTGTAAGATGTATCTACTGCATTTATATGGACATACTTTAGATATTCAAACTAAATAATTAACTATCAGAGACATAAACTACAGTTAAATGACTTGAAATCCCAAACTCATTATATCATATAAACCTTACAACTCAATTACATGAGTACTCACATATTGTTAAATGCATCAACGATAATAGTGTATGTTCGAAAATGTTGCTGACTTATTCAAATAACCGAGATAAACATCAACCAAACACAAACATATTGACCATACAACTCGACATTGTGTGAATTGAATCACTCGCATACGAAACCAAACCACTGTTAGTAATAAAACAAACAAATCTCATGTCGATGCTCAGAACACTCATTCTCTTTCACTCTAAATAGCTCCCTGTTTCTATCTCTTTCTCATTTAAGCAAGCACCCAAGGTAATAATTCATAATGTAACATCAATCGGAATGCATGAAGTTGGGAAAACAAATATGTAGAAATATTCTATGGTAAGTCGTGAATATGTGGAAACGTACAAATGTCACACACCTATAATAGAAAATCTAAAAAAAATGCACACGAACACCGACATCAGCAAAGTCTCGAAATAACTAATCAAAAGTGAAACAAGAGAAAACTGAGAACATACGATACCGACGGTGGCTGCAGTGTCGCGCAATCTGGTGAGATGAATGTGTTATCTGGTGATGACGTGATGCGTGTAGTATGGTCGGTGTTACTGGTTTCGAATGGATGTTGGAGGTGTCTTCACATGGTTATGGAGGTTGAGGAGTGGTGTTATGTATCATGGTCGGAATATTCACGGTGGGGTTGAGGCGAACCGATGTTGGGTTGGAGAAGAGGTTGAATGAGAGGGACAAATTGATATAGAGGAAGGTGACAAACGTGTGTGGTTTTCCGGCGTGTATCGTGTGTGATTATGTGAAAAAGAAAAGGGAACCGAAGAAAATGAGTGAGGGATGGGGATAAATGATGAAGATTTGTGGTTGAAGTTTTTTTTTCTTTCTTGATAAGTGATGCTCTCTTTTCTTTTAAGGGCATCCTGAGAGAGAGCATTTTCATGTCCACTTGAGAAATGTGAGGTGATATATTTTTTTAATATGTTGAAGTGAAATGAGGTGGGAAGATTGATTTGGTTCAGTAATAATGAAAGTGTCTTTCTTTTGCAGATGATGATGGTTTGTCCTTTAAAATTGTTTTCTCTCCCTTTACGTCAACTCCCCTCTCTCTCTTGCTGTTGATGAAGAAAAAACTTTATACTACCAAAGAGAAAACACCACGTGGCGCCGAAAGAAGGAGTCTTTCTCTTCAATTTCTTACTTCTTCTTGTATTGGATTTTAAATTCTAAATAAGTTAAACTTTAGAAATTAAAATAAGTATAAGTAAGTCAACAGAAAATAAATCAAGTCTTAAATAAATTCTAACTTAACCTACTAATTGCTTTGGTTAAAAAAATTGATTAAAAAAAGGACGAAAGTCGGGCGCAAAAAATTCTCGAAAAAAAATAAACTGAATGCACCAAAATTATCAGTGTGAAACAAACTTCTTGGAAACGTACATATTTTGATCAAATTGTTAAAATAAAAAACGACCGGTTAAAAGTCTCAAGTTGATTGAAATGCGGTTGAAAAAGTGGTCGAAAAATAAAAATGAGCGTGCCAAATTAAAATACGTGAACCGTAGATTAATAAAACTGACATCTGCAAGCTCAATTTTGAAATTTTTCGCCCGATAATTCGACGTACAGTTGAGAAACGATTTGACCGGTCTGTCTGTAGATCCGAAAAAATTAATTCGAGCGACATTTTAAGTGTTATCTGAAAAAAAATGCATGTTGTGTCAAGTATAAAATGCAAACAACTTTTAAATGTATTGAATTCATGACTGAATAATCGTGAACAGATAACCAGATGCAAATGAATTGCTCTTGGACCATTTACTGCTGATTCTCAAACAGAAACAAAACCTATAAAGATTCAGACGATGACAACACTCTTGATTATCATCTTCTGAACCTATGAAACAAGATGCTACATAATGAATGATGCATGGAGATTTGAGAAATCAAGTTTTTTTGATTTCTTAATCAACAGATGACTGAATGAGTGTCATCAAGACCAGATAAAATGCCAGAATTCATGACTTTTCATCTAAACTTTGATAAATGCTTTTAACTTATGAAATACGTGACAAAATGGATCAATTTTACTATAAGGATGCAAGTGAAAACTCAGGGTAAAATTTAGGGTATGACACTTATGATCATCTACATCTAACCTTGACAAAATGAAGGACTTAGCTACTCATTTTCATGGTAGCTTGCACAACAAGTTTCGGAAGAAGGTTGATCAACATCTGAGTCGAAGAATCGAGATTGGATGGGAATCCACCTTCTTTTTGTGAAATATTATCAAGAGAAGAAGAAATATGAGAAAATGGGTTTCTAAGCCAAAAACAAGTAAAAAGATAATCCCAAGAAAAATGAAGATAAAAAGATGATGTTCCAAAAAGTAGCCCCTGCTACTTATAGTATTGGTTACTGAGTTGTCATGCTCGCAAGGCGATCAGAATGGTTCGCCTAGCGAGCCCCAAAATAGGCCACCAGAAGAGGTTGCGCCCAGAGGAATCATCCAAGTCCAGTTTGCATATGTTCGCTAGGCGAACAATCCTTCACTAGGCGAAGCCCACGCTTCTCTCCTTCGCTCCAGCGAGTCTTGATGTTTTGCTACTGGAATTGCTCGCTGGATGCTCGTTGGATGCTCGCCTAGCGAATGCTGATGAATTTGCCACTGGAAGTGTTCGCTACTTCCCTCGCCACAACGAGTTTTGATCATTTTGCTACTATAAAAATCTGGGAGTGTTCGCTGGCATCTCGCTGCCTGCTCGCCTAGCGAGTACCTCGCTACCTCACTCGCCTAGCGAGCTTGCTGATGTTTGCTTTCTTTCTTGGTTCCTTTGCCATCTTTCTTGTGCCTTAGTTTTCTACTCTTTTCATGCCTAATTCCTGCACAATAACACACAAATTAAAGGTACCAAGATCATTTCACATTGTATTGCAAATCATCAAAAGCAAGGGCGGTTTCGAACACTTTTTCGACAAAAAGGAGTGAAAGATGCCCACATTTGATAGCTCAAATAAACACACTTTGGCATCTAACACCAACCATCATTAGCTTAACTCCACATGCCAAACCAATCAACCAACCCAAACCTGCAGATGGCATTGCAAATGACTGTACTAATATGGCTAAAACAAATCATAACCATTCAAGTGTTTCCAAATTACAACCTTTCACCAATTAACCTCCATCTGCTCATGACCAAGCTACCAAGGGGAGTGAACAAATGGACCTGCATTGAGCTGCAAAAGAAAGCTACAAAATAGGTCAGTCACAACATCAAGTGGCCTTCAGACTTGTAGTCACAAATAGGCAAATAGTGGCCAAACATCATAAAACAGGGCATTGCAATCAGCCTACAGCAGTTCCAACAATGGCAAGGCATGACACTCTCCAACACAATAAAACAAGTTAAATCTGCAACAAACCAAAGTTAGCAGCAGGCACAATATGCACAAGCTAACTTCAATTGAAAACCAATAGCATGGAAGTTCATTAATATTCCAATTAAATTAACCTTCAGTTACAACCTTGATAACATGTTAGCAGTAGTGTCCTCATCAGTAGCATCAAGCCAATAATGCACAACCACATGCCAAGCTCATGATGCAAGCCTATCCATCACATGACCATGACATATACATATCACTGACCTGTCATCATTCTAGAAACCTGCATATTTTCAACATCTAACCTAACTAATACCATACTCAGACCAACACCAAATGCATATACATTCCAATGGCATGCCACATCCTTCAACCAAAACCAAACATGTCCTGCAGCATGTGAAAGAAACCAACCTAGTTATTCTGCACCATGACCAAAACCAAGCCTGCATTAATAATTCAGCAGTTAGCATTCAGTCATGACAGCATAACAGATGGACAAACCACAAGACAAAACCTGTAAAACCAGTTAATGGCTCTTAAATAAGGCATGATGGAACAACAAATAATCAACTAAACCCGCACTTGACTCATGGGAGCTTTTGCAGACAATGGAAAACAGGGACATGTGGTGACTAACATAAGCAGACCTGCAATGGAATATGTCACAAATCTAACAAGGCTAGGGTGCATTAAAACCAAGCATGGAGTTGGCAAAGCTAAAAGGCTCATAGGACTCAATACAAAAAAGACCTGTCATGCTGAATCAATGCATTCCATTCCTGCCTCACACTAGAATTGCAGCACAACATCCAGGTGCATAACCATCAACCTACCAAATTGATGCAGCATGTGCAAAGAGAAAGAACCAACCTAGTTATGCTGTAAGAAAGCCATGGCACCAAAACAGACATCAAGACTAAGCTTCCGGCAAAGTAATTTGCCCTAGCAGTGGGAACAATGTCACAGCATGAACAAACACCTCAAGGCTAATGGTTCAGAACTAACTTGCATTTGCTACACCTTGCCTAAGCCAATAACAGGTCATAAACAAAACTTAAGCTCAAATTCATTTAAGTGTGACCTGTTCAACCAGTCTTTGCTCAAGCCTTTTAAGTTCATATCCATTTAAGCACTAACCTACACATCCAGTCAACGATCCTTTCACTCTTGAACCAATTTAACTAACTGAGTTGGTTCTAACTAACTGAGTTTCACAATTAACTCAGTGAGTTGAGTCCAACTAACTCCTAACTTGAGCCTAACTAAATCCAATCCTAATTCCAAACCTATTTCAATCCAAACCTAAGGCCTATTTAATCACATTCATCATTTTGGAGCCTTGAACATTTTCACACAAGTTCACTTTCACTTTTGCAACTATCTCTCCCTCACCTTACTCAAAGCTATCAATTTCATAAGCCATTGAAGCTTCAATTTGCTTGAGCTGAACCTCATCACTTCCATCGCTACTAATTTCAAGAAGTTCCATAAGAAGAAGAAGAGAGGAAGAAGAGAAGAGAACGAATCGTGTTGCAGTGATCAAGAACTCACCTGTGAAACTTTCTGGTCTCCTTCTTCGGTAAGTCACTTTTCCTTCGTGGCTTTTTCTTGCTTTATGATTAGCAGAATGTAGAACATGAAGAGGAGAATCCAACCCCCATGGTGGTAGGGACCAATTCTGGCTGGTTTCCATGTAATTTGAGCTTAGAATCTTAGGGTTCCTCCCAAAATCCTTTCAATTCGGTTGATCCAGGAACCAATCCCTCAAATGGATCCCATTTTCGTCATCAGCGCATGGGTGTGCATAATATGGAGGTTAGAAATTAGGTTTTAGCCGCCACCGCCGGCGACGACAGTCACCGGCGCGGTGGCTCATGGCCAGTGACAGGGAAAGGAGTGGAGCGCGCGGGGATTGGTCATTCAAACCTGTTGACTTGTACAAGTCAACAGGGAGGTGTAGTTGGGCTCAAAATATTGAGGTCCATGATGATTTATTGTTTCTACACCACTTTTTCTAGTACACCCCCTTCGTTTACCAAGTAATTGGAATGAGCTTCACCAAGCCCATTGAACTCTTTGCTATGTCACCATGCGAATTCAGCTTGTACCCCCAGTCTGGAGTGAATGTTGAAATGTTTTGGGCTCAGAGGCCCATTTTTGTTGCTGCTATGTGTCCCCCCTTTTTGGGTATCTCTCTAGCTGGCCAAAAACGTATTGGGCTCAATTGACAGCCCAATAGTCTGAATCTCTTTTCAACCCCATTTAGCCATTGCACCTCCTGTTCATTTTTGTTTATATTTCACTTCTAATTGTTTTTTTTACAATTTAATTAATTAGGATATTGTTAGCTTAAATAGGTTAATTGACAATTAGGATAAATCAAGTTTTAGAATCTTAATTAGAACCTCATTTAAGGATTAATTCACATCTTTAGAATTCTCATTAGAATTAAATAGGACTTTTTAATAGAAGTTTAATTAGGCTTTTAGATTAGGCTTGAGTAAATTTAGAGCTTGACATTTCTTAACATTAGGTAAATTTTCCACATTAGGGTAGAATCAATTTTAGGTCATGAGTATATTTGGACATATTTTAGGAAATGACTATTTTATCCTTTTAGGCCTGTCTTGTCATTTTTGTGTTAAAATTGCATGCTCCCCTTAAGATTAGAATTCAATCAATTCCTAGAACTTAACATGGAATTTTCATCTTGATTTTGATCAACTTTGACATGCTCCCTTAGGATTTCTAATCTAACTTAGAATTTTCAATCAACTCCTAATGCATGATCCCTAGTTTCTAACAAGTACTAACTTCAATTAGATTCAAAATTAGTTCCCTTCAAAACTAAAACCAAACCCCCGATTAAATTGATCAAAAACAATTTTGATTAGTTAAATCATTTGAACTTGTATAATCCCCTAGTCTAATTGAGTGACCAAAAGACCCTGGGTCACTTAATAGGACCTTTCTTTCAAGATGTGGAGCTTAAGGCCTCAACTCAAGATCTTCAATCAAGGCATCCTCAGTCATATCAAGCAGCAGATTATTCAAGCACATCAAAGGTGGCGTCTTCCACTTATTCAAGAACATCAAAGGTGGCGTCTTCAACACTTGTTAAATCAAAGTTAGAAGAATGTGAGACGGGCCTTAAGCAATAGAGAAGGAGTGGGATTGGAGTATTCCTACCCCCATTCTGAGTATCTTTGGGTATGAGACGTATGACCCAACGCTCATCGTATTCACCTCTATTCATAGACTTTAGCACAATTCTAATCATACAATTAACAAGTCTCTCTTCACAACAAAAGCAAGGACAACGTCAACAACTTATCAATCAGGAATCAAGTTGTACGATACGAGCCTTAAGCAATAGAGAAGGAGTGGGACTGGAGTATTCCTACCCCCATTCTGAGTATTTGTGGGTATGAGACGTATGACCCAACGCTCATCGTATTCGCCTCCATTTATAGACTTTAGTGCAATTTGAATCTAACGATTGATGAGGTCTTCATCACTACAAGAAACAATTACAAAGATTCTTCTCTCTCTACTTGAAGTTTAAGACGAGAATCACATGCCACGAGCCTTAAGTGGTAAAGAAGGAATGAGACTCGAGCTTTCCTACACTTATTCTGGATATCTTTGGGTGCGAGACGTTTGGCTCATTGCTTATCGTATCCACCTTTACCCATAGACTTTAGTGTGATTCTCATCCAGTAACTATCAAGTCTCTCCATTCCATTCAAATCATTTCAATCTGCTATGCCTTTGCATTTGATTCCTTATTTTTTGATCCTCTGCTATGGTAATATTGTTTCTCCATGCAGATTTGGTGTGTCTGTCCTTCTTCAATTGTAGAGTGTCAACCCCTTTAAGCAGAAAGAATTTAACCCTTATCATTCCCCATTGAGTTATTTCCTCGTGGATGATTATTATTTCTGCTTCCTCCCCAGTTGATTGTCTGGATGGAACCAGTCCCCCTGAGTTATATCCTTAGTGAGTTGAGTCTTTGATTGACTGTTCCTTTCTAGCTCTTACCTAGATGGATAATTTTGGTCCCTCGAAAGTTTATTACCCCGTAACCGATAATATTCTTCTCGATTTGTAAGTACTTTACTTTTGCCCAATACCCGACAATAGTAATCTACTTCCTCTTTTTCCCCCCAGCGGATTCGTTTTACGTTTCCCCAGGAAGTCTATCCTTGATATGTTCATCTTAACTGATGGCAGATAGTCCTCCTTTTGATTCTATCCTTGATATGTTCACTTTAACCGGTGACGGATATTCTCTTTGTGGTTTTCTACCCAGTAAAAAGGTAGTCTTAATCCCTATTTCTTTCCCTATAGGGTTAATCCTTGATATGTTCATCCTAACCGATGACAAGTTTTTCTCTCTTTGCAGTCTTCTGCCCAGTAACCGGTAGTTGTAAATCCTATTTTCCCCTTTGAGTTTATCCTTTATATGTCCATCCTAACCGGTGACGAATATTCTCTCTTTGGTATTCTATCTAATAACTGATAGATATAATTCCTTTTTTTCTCCCCGACAGTCTATCCTTGATATGTTCATCTTAACCGAGGATGGATATTCTTCCCTTTGAGTCTATCCTTGATATGTTCATCTTAACTAGTGACGGATATTCTCTTTCTTTGGTCTTCTGCCCAGTAACTGGTAGTTATAAATCCTATTTGATATTTTCCCCAGCAACTTGTTCTTACCCAGTAACCGGTAACGAACACACCTCCTTTTCCTCAGCGAATCATCCTTGATATGTTTACCCTAATCGGTAACGGATGCCTCTCTGTCAGATTATGTTATCTTCCTACCCATTAATTGGTAATAGATAATGTAATCCTGGTACTTATGTGTTGAAGACCATTCTTTCCCAGATGAGATTGGTTCAAGTATTTCAGTTTTGTTCTGATCTACCCATTTCCCCTGCAGTTTCTCCTTTATCCCCAACTGGGTCCTTCCGTTGATTTATTTTCATGGAAATGCCCCTCATATCTCCAGTAGTTTTTAAGTCGTAGCCTAGCCTACGCACAACTTTTTATCCCCAAGAGTCTCTGTCTCTCCAATGAATGTTCCTTACGGAATGCATTATGCTCCTGCGGACTTTCAGTCTCTCAGGATTCTTTTCCTTTGTGGGAACATTTCCCCACAAAGATTACTTTTAACATTCATATCATATGCATCATGAGGTCTCTTAGGGACCCAAATTTGTTTCTATATGTTGTTATTTAAGTCTATTCTCTTGAGTTGATACGAAGATTTTAACCCTCACATCCTCAGTTAGAATGTTTTTAAATAGGGGCAGCTGTAAGACCCCAAATTTGACTTTAAGATCCCTCGTGCCATCTCATCATATGCATTAGCATTGAGATCACACCTTGGTATAATCCTTACCCCTCGTCCATTGAGTTTGAATTGGGAGAGATCACCAAGCACATTTTGATTGTATTTATTAACCAAAAATACCAAAAATATGTCAATGTATAGTTTGTTACTTTTGTAGGTAGTGTGTGTTTACCCATGTTGTATCAAGCTCATATTTAGGGTTTGAGACCCTCTAATTCAAGGAGTTCAATCAATAAATGGTTTACATTGGTTATAGGAATCATATATAGATCCCCATGATCTTCACATGTTATTTTGATCAAGAATTCCTCAAGAGTTTGAGACTTGTTTGCCTTGGAAACCCTAATTCATCTGGGTATCTTGTGTGACTTCTTCAATAAGTTTCTTCATCAATTGATAAAATATTTCAAGGGATACTTACAATTATATCATCTTATGTATATATGATCCTCCATGAGTCCTAAGACTCAAGAGAATATCAAACTAGCAAGATGGTTCATGGTGGTTGACCAAAGAAAGTCAACTGGTCAAAACGGGGGTTCCCTGGATCCTATCTCCTACAATTTTTGTCATATGAAAATTATTACAAGCTCAAAATTACTCAAAATGACATTCCAAACAACTTTCATGTTGAGTTAAAGAGCTAGTTTTTCTTGGAAAGTCATTTTTTATGGTGTAAGATTATAGGTCAGTTTGTCTGAACCCTAGTTTGGAGGTAAACTTCCCAAGACCATAACTTGCTCAATTTTTATGAGATGAAATCCATTAAAATTACATGATCAAATTAAATGTGTCTACTTCAACTTTTATGGTTGTAGGAAGTTCAAATTCAACTTTCAAATGCATGTGCCAAGAGGAAATATTATAGGTCATTTTGGGCCAATACCATTGAACAAGTGATTTTCCTCAACTTATAAAATTCATAACTCCTTCATGCCAAATCTAAATGAGGTCAAATTTGTGACCATATTTAATAGGTTGGAAATATCTATAACTTTTATGAAGGAACCTTTTCCATTTAAAGCCCATAGAAAAAGTTATTTAAGGTGGAAGAAGTGAACATTTGACTTGGTACTTAGAAAACTTTCAAGTATGTTTGATTTACCAAACTTCCACCTCATAATTAATCATGATCCAAGATTCAAATGAAAAATTGTTCAACATGGAAGGTTTTCCCCTTGATCTCACCTTTCTAAAAAGTCCAAGATCATCTCATTTGGCCAAAAGGACTTGCGCATGGGTGCAGTGTGAGGTACCATTTGGAAGAATTTCATTATCCAATTCAATTCAACAATGCATGGCTTAATGCAACACTTTCAGCATGACCTATGAATGATTTTGGACCTTTGCAAATGATTTTTTGGGCTTTATGCACGCCCATGCAAGCTCGTGAAGGAACTTTCTATTTTTGAACATTTGAAAGAAAGTGTGTGGAAATCAATTGTCAAGCCTATAAATAGAAGTGTATTGTGATCAGAACTTCATCAACACCTTGCCCAAGCTTTGCTAGACCAACCCAAACCCTCATTTCCATAGGATTTTTTAAGATTTCTTTTGAAATCGAGCTTGATCTTCATCTTCTGTTTGGAAGTTCAAACTCCAGAAATTCACTTCCCTTTACATCTCAATTGGTTTCTGCAAGCAAGAGGAAGAGAAAGCAAGCAAATCCAGATCAAGATCAAGTGAATTTGAACCAACTCGAAGGTGATTTTTTAGAAACTTCATCTCTTCGATTCTCTCTCAATTCTTCATCATTCTTTGTGATTTTTGGTTGGCTGAAGTCCTACCAATGTAGGCAACAGGATTGGGTTATTTTGAGGTTAAATCGAAGCAACTCAGTTCATGATCCTCAAAATTCAAATCCCTGTATCTTTTTATATACTTGGAATTGGAGAAAATTGAGGCCAGATTCGTGCTCCCGAGCATTTTTCCTTCAAATTAGTGTATTCACTTTTCATTTTTCATGAAGTTGAGCTTGAACCGACCGATGGTGATCACCAGAGAAGATGACCGGAGCTAGGGCTCTAGTGGTGCATTGGCAAAGTCCAAGCCATCTGATTTGATTAAAACGTTTTAATCTCAAGCGTTCATTGTGATTACCATGCGTACAACGCATTGACCAAGGAATATGGTGGAACACGCGTGTGTGGCCATCAGATCTGCTACCTCAATTAATGAGGGAGATCTGATGGCCCTTGTTTTTTTTGTTTTTTTTTTGTTTTTTCATTTAATCCACTTATTTTGATTAATTCATATTAATTTCATTTTTAATCCAAAAAATATGGGACTTTCACCAAAAATCTTTAAATATTTTCTCTTTTATTTTATGAATTAAAAGTATTTTTTTTGGATTAATTTTGATATTTTTCATGATTTAATTATTTTTGTGCATATTTTTAATTGTTTAAAAATACTTCTGACTTTTCAAAAATCATGAAATTTTTTGTCTAAGGTCCTTTGACCTTGTTTGACCTAGGACAAATCTCTTGACCATTTATTTGGTGTTTTGAAGAGGTTTTAAGTTTTGACCAAACTAAATTTAACTTAAATGCATTTTTAATTGATTAATTGTATAGAATTTATGTTGAGACATTTTTATTGACTTGTGATGTTTGACTATGTGTTTGGGCCTTGGTCAAGGTTGATTTGACTTTTGTTAAGTTAGAATCATTAGATTTAGGGGATTGATGAAATGTACATTTCATCTTCAAAAATGAATGAATGATTTTAATTTGATAAAATTCCTCCCATGACCAATTTGTGTTTCTCTCATCTCCCTTCCCTCTTCATCTTCAATCCCATTATTTCCCATCCCTTTCATTGACCAATGAAATCTCAAGATCCTAAGGATAATTGGTTCATTAATAACTTTATGTTAGATGAACCAATACAAGTATGGATGAGATATGTCCATCCTTTGATCTTTTTCTTTTAGTGTGTGGTATGTTTTAGGAGTTTGGTTCATTATACCAAACCTCTAACATGCATTAGCACCTAAATTTTTATTGCCCGACCTCAGATAGTTGTGACTTCTACATAAGTTCAATTACGATTGCTTAACATAGAGCTAAATTTGACCCTAAAGGCATATCATTCTAGTAAGTGAGATTGTAAGTCTCCCATCTTTCATGGTATTGTATGGAAACTTAACCTTTTTTCATTCCTTTGGAATATGTCTTGATTCAAGGATCCATGCTTGTGAATAGTGAAGGAGAAGAGCGATCCATAACGCAGCAGAATTAAAAATTTCTCCTTTAGTGATCCTTACGAAAGGGCATGATCAGTGATATAATCGTTACCTCTTGTGGCGATTGTAACCTTTGATGCAGATCTACGGAGCAATCGCGAACGTTGAATGATGACAACACCTCTACTCAGTCCACACGAACGAATTCCTTCAATCTCAGTGCTAGCTGTTACGAATGAAGGCCTTGAGTGAGTGAGTGAGAGAGAGAGAGAGAAACAAAATTGCAACTGCACAAATGCTTCTACACAAGGGTTCTATTTATAGAACCACTTGTGTGGGCTACAAGCTAAAAAGCCCACTCAAGTGTATGTGGCCCATATCTTATAATATGCCAAAATCACTTAAGCGCGTGGTACCTTACCATATTTCGTATTCTACTTAAGTACACCATACCTTACGATGTTCTACAATTCAATTAAGTGCACCGTACATTACGATATTCCTTAGTTACTCTATCTCTCATTAATCCGTCCTTTTATGTGTGACCCTGTAGGTTTTCGCGGCATTGGCAATTATATTAAATCACGTATTTAACATAATAAACAGTGAGTGATATCTAGCAACACATCACTGCTATCCAAGACACGAAAATGTCATGTGATCTGACAAATCCTTCTGTGATAATACTTATGTTTACAATTACCCTTTTGCCCTTATGTCTATATTGAACACAAGGAATTAACTGTGTCATCCTTGTCTAATTCAATATTGGGCCCATAGACATTTATCCTGTTACACAGAATGGGCAAATTCCATCTAGGTCACTCATGTCCCTTAGCATGCTTCGTGGAGTACCCATCAACTGTCTTTATGGTCATCCAGTTACGGACAATGTTTGATCAACTATAAGGCACTCGACTCTACATCTAGGGTCCATAGTGGTTTCAGGTCGAAGGGTGGTATACACCATTATCACCATGAAAATAACTTATGACACTTTGCATAACATTCTGTATAGTATTCTCATAGTGGGTCAATCCAGTATAAATATTACTCTTAATATTCATACCTATGTTTAAGACTTGATAACTCCTTATCCATGATCCATGAGATGTGATCATCAGTCTATATACATAATAGTCTTAATGCTTTCATGTTCTCCCACTTCACAATAAATCTCGACTATGGATACTTTAAGAATAATGTCCTTATGTTTAATGTGATCTCATGATTAAGTCACACTTGATACATTAAACGGACTATCTATTCTAGGGACTTTATTAGACAGACATAATAAAGAAAAAGTCTTTTATTATTAATAAATAATTCGATACAAGTACCAAAAGTATTGGCCTCTAGGGCTTACACCAACAACCTCCCACTAGCACTAGAGCCAATCAGGCATACCCCTAATGCCCATAGATCTAGTATGGCCATCATGCTTCTGCTGCGCTGAAGGCTTTGTCAGTGGGTCAGCTATATTGTCAAGTGTAGGTACTCTGCATATTTTCACTTCTCCTCTATCTGTTATCTCTCAAATGAGGTGATAACGCCTAAGTATGTCTTTGGATCGTTGGTGAGATCTAGGTTCCTTAGCTTGTGCGATAACACCATTGTTATCACAATAGAGACCAATGGGATCCACAATGCTAGGAACTATGCCAAGTTCACTAATGAACTTTTTGATCCAAACAAATTCTTTTGCTACACTTGAGGCAGCAATATACCCGACCTCCGTTGTAGAATCAACAACTGTATCTTGCTTTGAACTTTTCCAACTCACATCGCCACTGTTTAAGCAAAACACATAACCAGATTGCGATCTAAAGTCATCCTTATTTGTCTGGAAGCTGGCATCGGTGTATCCAATTACATCCAGCTCTTCCTGACTTCCATATATCAAGAATGAGTCCTTAGTCCTTCTCAAATACTTAAGGATATTCTTGACAGCTACCCAATGAGCATCACCAGGATCAGATTGGTACCTACTCATTGCACTCAAAGCATACGAGATAGTTGGTCAAGTACATAACATGGCATACATGATAGATCCTATTGCAGATGCATATGGAATCTTATTCATGTGATCCCTTTCTTCCTTAGTTGAAGGGGATTGTGTTTTTAATAGACACATGCCATGTTGCATGGGTATGAATCCTTTCTTGGAATCATGCATATTAAAGCGTCTCAACACTTTGTCTATGTACGTACTCTGACTTAGGCCAAACAATTTTTGTGTTCTATCTATATAGATTCTGATTCATAATATATAGGCTGCTTCACCTAGGTCTTTCACAGAAAAGAATTTCCTCAACCAAGACTTTACTTGTTGCAGGGCAGGAACATCGTTTCTAATGAGTAATATGTCATCTACATATAATACCAGGAAAACGATCATGCTCCTACTAACCTTCTTGTAGACACAAGGCTCATCTTCGTTCTTGATGAATCCATATTGTTTTACTGTTTCATCAAAACAAAGATCCCAGCTTCTGGAAGCTTGCTTCAATCCATAGATTGATCTTTATAACTTACATATCTTTTGGGCTTCTTCTGGTATGTCAAATCCTTCAGGTTGTGTCATGTACACATCCTCAAGAAGATTCCCATTAAGGAAAGCAGTTTTGACATCCATCTTCCATATTTCATAATCATGATATGCAGCGATAGCAAGTAAAATCCAAACAGATTTAAGCATTGCAACTGGTGAAAAGGTTTCATCATAGTCAACCCCATGAATTTGTTTATATCCTTTTGCAACCAGTCTTGCCTTATAGGTATGTACCTTACCATCCATGTCAGTCTTCTTTTTGAAGACCCACATGCATCCTATACGGTTAACTCCTACAGGAGGCTCTATCAAGGCCCAAACTTGGTTTGTGTACATGGAATCCATTTCAGTTTTCATGGCATCTAGCCAATTCTCAGACTCGGGACCAGTTATGGCCTCTTGGTAGGCCACAAACTCATCTTGATCCATGAGTAATACATCACCTTGATCAGTTATGAGATATCCATATCTCTCAGGTATGTGACATATCCTGCTTGACCTACGCTGGTCTTGTTCTACTTGAGCAGGTTGCTCTTCCATAACTACTTGTGTTTCCTACTCTAATTCCTCCATAGGTGTATTAATTCTTTGTGATTCTTGAATTTCTTCAAGCTCTACTTTCCTCCCACTGATTCCTTTGGAAATAAAATTCTTTTTTAGGAAAACTCCAGTTCGAGCGACAAACACTTTGCCCTCAGAAGTATTGTAGAAGTAATACCCTCTTGTTTCTTTAGGATACCCCACAAATAAGCATTTGTCAGATTGAGGCTCAAGCTTAGTTGAAATTTTTCGTTTCACATAAACTTCGCAACCCCAAATCTTCATGTAAGACATATGTGGTTTCTTACCACTCCATATCTCATATGGTGTCTTCTCAACCTTTTTGGATGGAACACGGTTAAGTGTGTAAGCTGCTGTCAATAGTGCATGTCCCCAAAAGAAGTTTGGAAGATCGGCGTGACTCATCATGGATCGAACCATGTCTAATAGGGTTCGATTTCTTCTCTCAGATACACTATTCCATTGGGGTGTTCCAGGAGGAGTAAGTTGGGATAGGATCCCACACTCTTTCAGATTGTCATCAAACTCTAGGCTTAAATGCTCACCACCTCTATCTGATCGAAGTGTTTTAATATTCTTACCTAGTTGGTTTTGTACTTCATTTTTGAATTCCTTGAACTTTTCAAAGGACTCTGAGTTGTGTTTCATTAAATACACACAACCATATCTACTGAAATCATAAGTAAATGTGATGAAGTACTGAAAACCTCCTTTGGCTGGTATGTTCAGTGGTCCACATACATCAGTATGTATGAGGGCCAAAAGATCATTAGCTCTTTCACCTTTTCCTGTGAATGGAGACTTTGTCATCTTTCCAATTAAACAAGATCTGCATGTCTCATATGATTCATAATCAAAAGAGTCCAAGAGTCCATCTTTATGGAGTTTGGAAATGCGTTTCTCATTTATGTGGCCTAATCGACAATGCCAAAGGTAAGTTGGATTTAACTCATTAGGTTTCATCCTTTTAGTATTAATGTTATAAATAGGCATTTAAGGATCAAGGACATATAGTCCATTGTTCATTTGTGCAGTAGCATAGAATATATCATTCAAATAAATTGAGCAACAATTGTTCTTTATTATAAATGAAAAACCAAACTTGTCCAAACAAGAAACGGAAATAATATTCCTGCTAATCGTAGGTACATAATAACAGTTCTCTAACTTAATTATTAAACCACTAGGTAAAGTCAATACATAAGTTCCTACGACTAAAGCAGCAAACTTTGCTCCATTGCCAACTCGTAGGTCAACTTCACCTTTTGCCAAATCTTTACTCCCTTTTTAGCCTCTGCGCATTGGTACAAATGTGAGAACCGTATCCAGTATCTAATACCCATGATGCAGAAGTAGATAAATTAATTTCAATAACAAAAATACCTGAAGTTGAAGTCTCTACTCCATTCTTCTTATCTTCCAGGTACTTTGGGCAGTTTTTCTTCCAGTGTCCGGTCTTACCGCAATGGAAGCAGGTCCATTCCTTTGCTATGTCTCGACTAGGCTTCAAAGCAGCAACAATGGGTTTGGGTTTGGCAACTTCCTTGCCTTTCCCTTTATCACCTTACTTGGTGGGTCATTTGTTCTGTCTCTTTCCATTTCTGATCATCATAATGGACTTCCCTTTTGACTTCAGATTCTACTCAAAAGTTTTTAACATGGCTAGCAATTTAGGAAGAGATTTGTCCATATCATTCATATTGAAATTTAGGACAAATTGACTGAATCTATCTGGCAACGATTGCAAGATCAAATTAATCGCAAGTTCCTTTCCGAGGGGAAAACCCAACCTCTCAAGGTTTTCCACATACCCAATCATCTTGAGCACATGGGGACCTACAGGGGCTCCCTCAGCTAACTTGCCTTGAAAAAGGGGTTTTGAAACTTCAAACCTTTCATGCCTTGCTTGCTCTTGATAGAGCATCTTCAGGTGTTCGATCATATCGAACGCTGCCATGTTCTCATGTTGCTTTTGCAACTATGAGTTCATGGTAGCTAGTATGAGACAAGCAGTTTCATTGGCATCATCGACATGCTCCTTATAAGCATCTCTTTCTGCCTTAGGTGCAGAACTAGGAGGTTCCTCTTCAGGAACAAGTTTCTCTAAGACATACAGCTTTCTATCATGTTTGAGGACAATCCTCAGATTTCGGTGTCAATCCAGAAAATTTGTCCCAGACAATTTTTCCTTGTCAAGGATTGATCGCAAAATGTTGTTAGAGGTGTTTGTTGTCATGGTAATCTACATGAAAATAATGAAAATATAAGTATCAATAACATATTTCATTAGGCCTTTAATTAAATATGCTCCTACTATTTTACTCAAAACAAATGACCCTCGCCATTTGATTCGGAAAATCCCGTTGGAAGATTTTCTAGTGGGTCGAGATCCACATTTCACTTTGTTTTAAGTCCACGTAGGCGGATTACACAAAACTAGGTTATTTAGGTAGGAACTCCTTCCAATTGTATCTAATACAACTCCCAAATGTTTTAGTTGGGTGAATAACTCCTTATTCCAATCCATCACATGGATCATTTCCAACTCTTGCTTCTAAACATATATAATCTTATTATAATTTGTTTAGTTAAGTTTGACCCATTGTTTTAGCAATTGGATATTACAATTATCCCATCGCACCTTAATAATATAGAACATGCACCTTGCGTAGGCGAAACCTACATTATTGGATACTAGTCTTGATGAATGCTAAAACTTGGAAAACATAAACTTAATATTTTATTTGAGGGAATTTGCAATTATTCTGATCTCACCGGCTTATTTATCATATAAATCATCTCTCACATGCATCAACATACATTCACATCCATCAACATACATAATGAAACAGTTATGGCCCCTAGCGCAATTGTTCTCCCAAGTCAATGAGAGAACCTAAGCTAACCTAATAACGATCTAAGCTTCTCCAAGCAAGATCTTCAAGGTTGTCCTCCTTTGATGTTGAATTCTTCTCTTTCTTCATAACATTACATTACATAAAAGAAACTCATTTTACATACGAGGGAGTGAGATGAGAAAAGAAGTTACATTAAGAGATTAAAAGAGAGGCACGACACGCAGGTCGTATTTTAAAAACCCAAAATAAAATAAAGGAAAACTAAGGCCATAACCGATCACCACAAGACAATAATAATAAGCACATTATTATTATTAATTTTAATTCTTTTAATTAATTAAAACCAAATTAAATTTCGGCGACCGATCACACTACGCAGAGTTAGTCGGGGGTCCGCTGCCCGGTCAGCGAGACGGAGTTTAATGAACAATTCATTTGAAATCGACGTCGTTTTTCGCATCAACACTTGATACTTTAAAGCACAACTCTTGCGCAGTCACAACCCTAATCACATAACTCTTTGACAACACAACCTTTGTGTCGTCATTAACCCTAATGCACCAATTTCAGACCGTCAAACACACATCGATTGTTGATTCAGTATGATTGATCAACACGTCATTGCTTCACCATACTAATGTCGGATCAAGAAGCAAACGACCATTGATCGCCCAAAGGAAAACAACCATTAAGTGTTTGAATGAACGAAACAGAAATAGTATATCATATATACCATATTTTACATCAAGATTACTTATATCATATATATAACTTGATCGATCTCAATTGCATAACCTATGGACTATCGATGTATCGCTGCTTCACCATACTAATGTCGGATTTCGAAGCATAGTCAACATCAATATTCCAAATCGTACACACATGATGCCAAATTTAATTACTCGTTTATTATTTGATTCATTTCATCTTTTAATCATATTAATACAGAAAATATAGAAAATAAACAGCTATCAGATGCATGGTTTCGTAAGTGGCTCTGATACCACGAAAGAAGAAGAGCGATCCATAATGCAGCGGAATTTAAAATTTCTCTTTTAGTGATCCTTACGAATGGGCATGATCAGTGATAGAATCGTTACCTCTTGTGGCGATTGTAACCTTCGATGCAGATCTACAGAGCAATCACAAACGTTGAACGATGACAACGCCTCTACTCAGTCCACACAAACGGATTCCTTCAATCTCAATGCTAGCTGCTACGAATAAAGGCATTGAGTGAGAGAGAGAGAGAGAGAGAGAAAGAGAGAAATGAAATTGCAATTGCACAAATGCTTCTACACAAGGGTTCTATTTATAGAACCACTTGTGTGGGCTGCAAGCTAAAAAGCCCACTCAAGTGTATGTGGCCCATATCTTATAATATACCAAAATCACTTAAGCGCGTGGTACCTTACCATATTTCGTATTCTACTTAAGTACACCGTACCTTATGATGTTCTGAAATTCACTTAAGTGCACCGTACATTACGGTATTCCTTAGTTACTCTATCTCTCATCAATCCGTCCTTTTGTGTGTGACCCTGTAGGTTTTCGCGGCATTGGCAAATATATTAAATCACGTATTTAACATAATAAACATTGAGAGGTATCTAGAAACACATCACTGCTACCCAAGACACGAAAATATCATGTGATCTGACAAATCCTTCTGTGATTAGGCTTATGTGTACAATTACCCTTTTGCCCTTATGTCTATATTGAACACAAGGAATTAACTGTGTCATCCTTGTCTAATTCAATATTGGGCCCATAGACATTTATCCTGTTACACAGAATGGGCAAATTCCATCTAGGTCACTCATGTCCCTTAGCATGCTTCGTGGAGTACCCATCAACTGTCTTTATGGTCATCCAGTTACGGACAATGTTTGATCAGTAATAAGGCACTCGACTCTACATCTAGGGTCCATAGTGGTTTCAGGTCAAAGGGTGGTATACACCGTTATCACCATGAGAATAACTTATGACACTTTGCATAACATTCTATATAGTATTCTCATAGCGGGTCAATCCAGTATAAATATTACTCTTCATATTCATACCTATGTTTAAGACTTGATAACTCCTTATCCATGATCCATGAGATGTGATCATCAGTCTATATACATAATAGCCTTAATGCTTTAATATTATCCCACTTCACAATAAAGCTCGACTATGGATACTTTAAGAGTAGTGTCCTTATGTTTAATGTGATCTCATGATTAAGTCACACTTGATACATTAAACGGATTATCTATTCTAGGGACTTTATTAGACAAACATAATAAAGAAAAAGCCTTTTATTATTAATAAATAATTCGATACAAGTACCAAAAGTATTGGCCTCTAGGGCTTACACCAACAAATAGATGGTTGAGTGTTCTCCAAAGAATGACTTAATCAATTGAAAAGCAAAACATCACTAACATCTAATCAACTAATATTTGACTAACTTGTATTAATATTGCTTTTATTTTCAAGTCATTTACTTTATGCAATTTATTTCCAAGTCATTTACCATTCATTTGTCATTTACATATCACTTAACTTGTTTATGTTTATGTCATTTTCACTTTGCTCATTTGAGCCATATATTGTGATTGTATATATTTGTTTTTATTTGTGGTCTTAGGACCTTAAGATACCTAATAAACAACAAAAACCCTAAAAAATGTCTGTGTGGACTGTTGGTGTTGATCTGAACTTTTGGACTTAGAATTAAGCAACACTCCCTATGCAAAAAGGACTTTGCCAATGCCAACATTTCTGAGACCAAGTTATTGTGATTGTGAACTTTCATCTGATGCAAGTATTGGATCCACTTGAATTCATCTGCTACATTGTCTTGATGCAACTGTTATTTTGATCTCATGCCTAATGCTTTATTCTAAGTTAATCGAGGAGTATTTCATCTGATACATGAGAAGACAAAGAAGACTTCTAGCTATGGAATTTGCTTGCTTGGATGTGACCATCTTTGTTTGATGCCTTGATCTTCATGATGTCTGATATTGCCAATTGCTTGTTGATATTGCTTGATTCAAAGTCCAAAGGGAAATTGGGTATTCTATATGACATTCTTAACTGTTGGATTGCATCCCATTGGTCATATCTTTTCAAATTTTAACTTTTAATTTTATGCTTAGGATTAATCTCTTCATCTTCTCATACTTCTTAAATTTCAAAAATATCTCCCCCTTTTTAAAATCTTCTTTGCTTGTGATTTCAAAATTAGACCTTGTTTCAAAATAGAAATTTTAGCCTTATGCCATTGAATTTTTAAACTCTTTTCCTTAAATCAAACTTGTAAATAAATCTAATCATATTTACTTAAAATTTCAAAAGACAAAAAGAACTAACATCCATTCAAACTTTTAGGCCATTTGTGCCTCTTTTAAACTAAAATTTTGATTAAAAGCAACTCACTCATTTTGAAATTTTTACCATGAACTATGAGGTTTTGATCCCTCATTTTTATGTTGGAACGTAGGCACAAGACCGAAGGTCTTGTCAAACACAAAATATAATCAATGAATTCTTTTCTCATCCCCACACTCTATTTTTATCAAACATCATTTTAAACCAAAACACATACACACATAAAAAAGGGTTCCCTAGGAGTACCTAGGACGCTTTGGGTGCTAACGCCTTCCCTCTATGTAACCAACCCCCTTACCTGTAATCTTTGGCATTTTATTAATTTTGATTAGAAAAATTCTTATCTTTGGGTTTTGTTCGTACTTTTCCTTTTTCCTTTGGAAACAATAAAAGCGCGACATCGACTCTAATTTTATTGGCGTTAAATTTATCCATAGCTTAATGGTCATGAACTTACCGATACAACGTGCACACACGCACACACACGTGCACGCGCACCACTTGTTCCTTTTCCATGCCTGGAAAGTATTTGTTTTAGAACTCCCCCAAAGCCTATGTCTGAGGCATCGGTCTCAACAATAAGGTTGGCACTAGGATCAGGTATTCCTAAACAGGGTAATTTTTTAACTATTTTCTTTAATTGCAAAACACTTTGGGTTATTGAATCATCCGAAGGAGGAGGATTCTTCCTAAGTCTCTTGAATAATTGTATACAAATGGTTCTTAAGTTGGGTATGAAGTCAATCACATAATTTATACAACCTAAGAATCTTTGCAACTGGGTTTATCCTTTAGTTCATCTGGAAATTTATTAATAATAAATTCAAAAGATCTACTAATAGGGGTATACATACCTTGGGAAATATCAAAACCAAAAATCTTACTTTAGGTTGAAATATTTAAATTTTCTTTTCAGACAAGACTAACCCATTCTCTTTAATTATCTCATAAAATAGGTTCATATGTTGTATATGCTGATTTATAGAATCTGAAAATACTAATATGTCATCTAAATAGACTATGGTAAAGTGCGAGTAATCATTAAATATAGTATTCATAATATTTTGGAACTCGGAATGAGCATTTTTTAATCCTAAAGGCATGACATTCCATTCATAGTGACCAAAGGGCACCACAAACGCGATTTTATATTTATCCTCTTCCTTTAACTGTATTTGATAATATCCAGATTTAAGATCAAACTTTGAAAATATACTTTTATTATGTAATATTTTTATCAAATCCTTTTTATTAGGTATGGGATACCTAATCCATTGTAATGCTTTATTTAAGGGTTTGTAATTTATTACTAACCGAGGACTTCCTCTTTCTAGCTCAGAAGCATTGGTAACATAGAAAGCGGAGCAACTCCAAGGAGACTTGCTGGGCCTAATCAATCCCTTGTCTAGGAAATCTTTTATTTCTTTTTTACAATAGTCTAAATTTTGTTTATTCATTTGTATTGGTCTGGCTTTAGTGGGGATATTTACTTCCTTAAAGTCAGGTTCATAGGGTAATGAGATAGTATGCACTTTTCTTTTCCAGAAAGCATTAGGTTGTTTTGAGCAAATATCTTTAATGAATTTATTTTGTATACCTTTAATTTTTTCTTGAATACTTGGAGATTGCAGTTGATCTTCTATCTTTTTATAGTGTATTTCTTTATTAATGAAATTAATTTGTTTTCCTTTATTATTAATTTGATTAATAAATGATATAACCTTACTCTGGACAAAGTTAAGATCCCTAATTTTAGGTGGTTCTAAGAATTCACATTTAATTTCACGCCCTAAAGCATTAGTGGTTATATCTGCATTATTAACTGTGAAAGGGTAGAGTAAAGCTAGAAAAGGGGTTCCTAGAATAATGGACTCATGAATATTTCTTACTAAAAGAAAAGAGGTTTTATAACAAATATGATCTTTACAAATTTTAGCACTTGATAATTTGTAAGAAACTTGTAATCTTTTACCATTGGCTCCTCTTAAAGATTCTTTGGTTTTTTTTATAATATTGGATTGGGATCAACCCTTCTTGGATGCAATTTAAATCTGCTCCTGAATTAATCAAAGCAATCAATTCATAAGTTTTATCTTTAACAATGAAATTTATTTTACTATACCATTTATGCGATATTAACTTTTCTATTTTGTTAATATACCCATCTTCATTATTCAGAATAATAGTTTCCTTATTATTTTCGGTTAAGCTAGACGAGGATAAATTTTTATTGGATTGATTCTGAATAATCATGTTTCCTTGTAACTCTAAAAGTTTAATTTCTATCTCATCATCCCTGGTTTTTAGAATTCTAATTTCATTTTTTAAATTACTAATTTCTTCTGGTAAATCTTTAATATAAACAATTTTTCAACCGGTTTCTTAAATAAATCCACAACATTTTAAATTCTACTTTGTGAATATTCTTTTTGGAAATATCATTTTCATCTATAATATTTTTAATTTGTCTCATGAAAGTATTCTTACTTTCTGAATTTTCCATTTTGTCTAATATTCCTATCAAAGTATTAGCTTGATTATTTGTTAAAACATTAATTATTTTGTTGCAATTGGCACAATTACAGAAACCTAGGCCTAAACAGTCATCAGAATCATCATCCGATTTTTCAAAATTGTCAATTTGATGTATTTCTTCGTAAGAAGATTCTTCAGATGTTGACGACCATTCTTCCTCCGAGTTTAACAAGATGTTATTTAAAGTAGTTATTAAACTTTCTTTTAACTCTTCTGAAATGTCTAAGTTACTCAGTTGATTAATTTTTTCTTGAACCTTATATTTATTAGCATAATGGCCAAAACGACCACACTTATAGCATTTAACATCTTTATCATTGAGTTTAGATTTATTATTATTTTTTCTGTAAGGTTTCTTACCATAATTTTTCTTGTAAGGTTTTTTATAAAATTCTTGCTTGTCTTTGTAGAATTGCTTCTTATGAGAATGGAAGTTATTTCTTCCTTTACTAGCAAGTTTTTTATTCTTGGGGTTACTCGGAGCTCTCAAAGGAGTAGCTTCATATTGCTCGTAAAATGATCCCATTTCACGCCTATTACTAGCCTTTTCATTCTTGATCTTATTTTGTAATTTATAATCTGTACAAATTTTTGTATACCAGTTTCAATTACATAATTAGATAATTCTCCAATGGTTAATGACTGATAGGGGATCATTCCATTAAAGTTTTTCTTAATATTAATTTTTACCTTTTCTGCAAATAACCTAGGTAAACCACTAATAAATCTTTCTTTCCAATAATCTGCCGCACCATCTGACCTAAGGCATAGTTTAGATAAGAACATATCTCTATACCATCTATAATCAGACATGGTTGGACAATAAAGGTTTAGCAATTGGTCAACTGCTCTTTGTTGGAGTTTAAGGGGTTCTCCTACAAAGAACTTAGTAATAGCATATAAGAGGGTTGTAACACAAATATCTTCGTTAGATTCTGTTTTTACGGCTGAATCTATTTGGTATTTATCTTCTGAACTAAGGAGGTTGTCCCACTGTAATACCCCAAAATTTACCCTTCATTTTTTGAAGCATGGGATTATGTTTCACACTGCATTAGCATCATACTAGGTCATACTCATTGCATACTGCATTAGTGACATGGAAATCAGGGTTTGATTGGTCACTCCTTACCATAAGGAGCCCACACAAAGCAAGACTGAGAAATGAACTTAATTCTCCAAATATACAAGTCTCAAGGGGTTCCATATGTCTTATTATGGTCCTCAGTTCATCAGTGGAAGATTCAAAGCTCTCAGAGTGTGCATATGGATTTAATCGGAAATCAGGGTTTCGTGGTTATCTACAACAAGCAATGTTTGGTGGGAAGAAAAGGGGGCTCATCCATGTCATGATTGAAGAGGCATCTTGGTCTAAGAAGATCCATAATTATCTCAGAAATATCCATTGGCAGTCAATGCAATCAGTGCTTGAGCATTTTTGCCCTAAAGTAGGGTTTGATATAAAATCAATCTATTTCTGATTACTTGGGTGAAACTCATTTCCATCGCCCTCCATATGTCCACAAGGGTCTACATACAAAAAACTAGCCCTTTATTTGAGCCAGAGATGCTTCAATTGATCAATGGAATCGGGAATCAGACAGATTGGGAAAGGTCAACTGTGGGGCCAGAAAAATCAACTCCTGACATTTTGAAAGTGGAATCTCAAAATTCATGCCTAAGGGAGCCTACATGTGAAATTTGATCAAGGTTGGATCATGGATTCATCATTTAATCAAGAGTTGGAAAAGTTACTAAATTTGGAAATAGTTGACTTTCCATTTAAGGCAAGTTTTTATGGTTTTTGCACCAACTTTAAGCCTATATTCCGTCAAGATGCAAGCTCCATTTGAAAATTTCTCCAACATGAAAGTTATTCCTCTTATTCCAAGATTTCTAGAGATATAAAGTTTGTTTCATTTGGACTAAAATTGAGAAAAGTTATGCTTGGTCAAAGTGAGACATTATTTTAGAACACTTAGAAAAATTTCTAAGTCCAAAATTTGCAAACTTTGTCAAGACTTTATGGCCAGATTTCTTGCACTTCAAGGAATCTTTTGAAAATAGTTTCTTCATGACAATTGTACCTTGCTATGTCCTCTTTCACATCCTTTTGGAATCATCCCATTTGGATCATTGGTTTGAAAGATACACTCGTCTAAAGTTGGTATCATAGACTGAATGTGTAGGTGTTTAATTGGCTGCATTGTATGGTAAAACACTAGCTGGATTCTAATGTCTTGACTAATGTCATAACATGTTGTGAAGGCGTTTGTGTGACTGCATTGTAGGTTAGAATATCTAACTGTACTCTGATGTCTTGACTAATGTCATGACATACCTGAGTAACTTACTGCAGGATTAGCTAATACAGGGTTTATTGAATGTCAAATTGGATGTGGTGACATTCATCCCTGTCAACAGATACTGAGGAATAGAACAGTTGGTGTTCTGTTAGAGCTCAGTATTCATTTGCAGTCTGGTTATCAAGGAAATACCAAACCTGGCATAAGGCCTACTATATGAATGTCAAACTGGATGTTATGACATTCATCATGGACAACATATACTGAATAATAGACAGAGTGGTGTTCTGCTACACTTCAGTATGTTTCTCAGTCTGCCCTTCAAAAGGATAACAGAACTGACTTAAGGCTAAATGTGTAAATGTCAAATTGGATACTTTGACATGTATTGATGTAAGATGCTACTGTAGAATGGACAGTTTGGTCCTGTACAGTTCAGCAAAATTGTACAGTCTGCTTTCAAGAAAAACAGACTTAGCATATGGTCCTTGATGTCAAGCTGAATGTTGTGACATTCGTTCCTGACAGCATATGCTATATTGTAGGTTGTTTAGTTTTCTGTTTCAGCTTTTTCTCAGGCTATTCTTCAGGGATTCAACAACTGAGAGAAAATCCAGGAAATCAACAACCAAGCTACATTTAATGAACCTAACAAATAGCCTATTTGTTAGTAACCTAGATGTGGAATTTAGGGAAACTCGGGTGACCTTAAATTCAGGAAAATACAAGTGCAAAGGCCCAGGTACTGCAATATAAAAGGAAGTCGTTCCTTCATTCAGAACTGGGGATTTTGAGGCGTGAAGATTTAGTGTGTCCATCATACTTCACTGCTGTATTTTTGTGAGTCTTGTATTAGACATATCTTGTAAACCAAGCTGTTATCTCGTAGATGATTGCTTTGGTGTAGGGTGTTCATTGAGTTGTAAGTGTTGTGTCACTCTAAGCTTTTAAGCGTGAGTGTTGTGTATCTTGATTAAAGCTGTTAAGCACGATCAAGAGTTGTTTGAAGTGTGACTTCAAAATTGTCTTTAATATTGATTAAAGGTAGTAATCACTGAGGTGATTGAGGGGGAGTGAGTAGGAACTCTGATCTTAGTGTAAGATTGAAATTGCATTGGGTAGGGATTAAGTGAAGAGTTGTAAACGGGTGAGTTTAACTTTGAATTAATACTACTGATAGTGGATTTCCTCCCTGGCTTGGTAGCCCCCAGACGTAGGTCATGTTGGACTGAACTGGGTAAACAATTACTTGTGTTATTTACTGCACTTACTTTTAAGTTCTGCATAATTCTTGTCTGTGCAGAATTGGATGTCATAACAACCCGTGTGACATCGAAAGTCTGATAACTAGAATTTCAATTGGCATCAGAGCAGGCACCCTGCCTGTTAATTTCTGGGTGAGATCTAGGGAAGTTACTTTCTAGTACCATGGACAAGGATATAGGACACTCAAATAGACCACCCATGTTGGATGGCTCTAACTATGATGACTGGAACCTCGTATGATAGCCTTCTTAAGGTCTCTAGATAGCAAAGTCTGGAGAGCTGTCAACAAAGGATGGGAACATCCAACGAAGACAGGTGAAGATGGAGTCAGTGTGCAAATTCCTGAAGAAGAATGGGACAAGGAACAAGAGGCATTAGCCCTTGGAAATTCTAAGGCCTTGAATGCATTGTTCAATGGAATCAGTAAGAACATCTTCAGGCTGGTACACCACTGTGAGCTAGCTAAGGAAGTTTGGGATACCCTCAAGATAACTCATGAAGGTACTTCCAAGGTGAAGATGTCCAAACTTCAGATGCTGACCACCAAGTTTGAAAATCTGAGGATGAAAGAGGATGAGACTATTCATGACTTTCACATGAATATTCTTGAAATTGCAAACACCTCTGGTGGATTAGGTGAGAAAATGGCTGAAGAGAAACTTGTAAGAAAGATCCTCAGGTCCTTGCCTAAGAGATTCACTATGAAGGTCACAGCCATAGAGGAGGCTCAGGACATCTGCAATATGAAGGTGGATGAGCTCATTGGTTCTCTCCAAACCTTTGAAATGGGCTTGTGTGAGAATGCAGAAAAGAAAAACAAAAGCGTAGCTTTTGTATCTAATGCTGAAGAGGAGTCAGAAGCAGGATATACTGGAGGTGATGAAAGCATATCAGAAGCCTTAGCCATGCTTGGGAGACAGTTCAACAAGTTCGTGAAGAAGATTGATCAAAGAGGTAGACCTAATGTCAAGAACATCTCGTCTGACATCAAGAAAAGATCAACTTCTGAAGAAAAGTTCAACCAAGGCAAGGGAATCCAGTGTCATGGTTGTGAAGGGTATGGACACGTCAGAGCTGAATGCCCTACTTACCTCAAGATGCAAAAGAAGGGGCTAGCTATCACATGGTCTGAAGGAGATTCTGAAAGTGAATCTGAAGGAGAATCTGCTAAACATGTCACTGCACTAACCAGTGTTTGTGCCTCTGATGATGACTCAAGTGCAGATGAACTGACCTTTGATGAACTTGCTGCAGCGTATAAGAAGCTGTGTGCCACCAATGCAGAAGTGCATGTACAGGGAGAAAAGCAGAAGAAATTCATCAAGGAGCTGGAAGATGAGAGACAGAAGCATCTGACGGCCATAGAGGGTCTAAATGGTGAGATAACCCTGCTGACCTCCAAGCTGAATCAGATGACTAAATCCATCAGAATGATGAATAAAGGAACTGACACCTTGGAAGAGATCCTAAAGGTGGGACAGAAGTCTGGAACCACATCTGGTTTAGGCTTTGGGAAAAGATCCTCAGCTGAACGCAAACGCCCAAAGGCTAAAGTTAAGAAATACAAGCGGAGGTCACATCCAATGTCTCAACATCGGGGAGCCAGGATGAATAATCATCAGAAGAGGAAATTCCAGAGATGGAGATGTCACCACTGTGGAAGGCTTGGGCATATAAAAGCCTTCTGCTACAGGCTTCAGGGCTACCCGAACCAAGTCCCCCATGTCAGGCCTAAGCATAAGGCATATAGGCACCATGTCCCCAACAAGAAGAGACAATGGTATGCTAGGTTAGCTCACACAGCTCTAAGGGCTTCTACCAAATAAGACTGGTACTTTGACAGTGGATGCTCAAGACATATAACTGGGATGGAAAATCTATTGGTAGATATTCAACCTCACACTACCAGCTATGTGACCTTTGGTGATGGTGCTAAAGGAAAAATAAAAGGTGTGGGTAAACTGGACTGCTCTGGAGTTCCAAAACTGAATAATGTGTTGTTAGTAAGAGGACTAACTGCAAACCTCATCAGCATAAGCCAGCTGTGTGATCAAGGGTTCTATGTTCAGTTTACTAAGGAGCTATGTATTGTAACGAATGGTGACAATCAGGAAGTTATGAGAGGATCCAGGTCCAAAGATAACTGCTATCTGTGGGAACCTAAAGTCTCAAATTTCTCCACAATCTGCTCTCCAGCCAAGGAAGAACAGGAGGTGAAGCTATGGCATAGACGCCTTGGACATCTCCACTTACGGGGAATGAAGAAGATCATATCCAAGGAAGCAGTCAGAGGAATTCCAAAGCTACTTATTGATGAAGGAAGAGTCTGTGGAGAATTCCAGGTGGGCAAGCAAACCAAGATGTCACATCCGAAGCTGGGACATCCTACAACTTCCAGAGTTCTGGAACTGTTGCACATGGACTTAATGGGACCTATGCAGGTTGAAAGTCTGGGTGGAAAGAGATATGCATACGTGGTGGTTGATGATCATTCCAGATACACGTGGATAAGCTTTATCAGAGAGAAGTCAGATACATTTGATGTCTTCAAAGACCTGTGTATCAGACTCCAAAGGGAAAAGGACAGTTGTGTTGTCCGAATTAGGAGTGATCATGGTACGGAATTCAAAAATTCCAAGTTTGATGAGTTTTGCTCGTCTGAAGGAATAAGTCATGAGTTCTCCTCCCCTATAACTCCCCAGCAGAATGGAATAGTTGAAAGGAAAAATAGAACTATTCAAGAATCTGCCAGAGCTATGATT
The DNA here is from genome assembly GCF_024323335.1 of Lathyrus oleraceus. Classification (NCBI taxonomy): domain Eukaryota; kingdom Viridiplantae; phylum Streptophyta; class Magnoliopsida; order Fabales; family Fabaceae; genus Lathyrus; species Lathyrus oleraceus. The sequence continues at coordinate 378,312,081 of NC_066582.1, forward strand.
CATGCAAAGAAGCTCCCTATGCACTTTTGGGCTGAAGCTATGAATACTGCATGCTATGTTCACAACAGAGTCACCTTGAGAAAAGGAACCTCCTCCACTCTGTATGAAATATGGAAAGGCAGAAAACCCATTGTGAAGTACTTTTATATCTTTGGAAGTAAATGTTACATTCTCACAGATCGTGAACAGAGAAGGAAACTGGATCCCAAAAGTGATGAGGGTATATTTCTAGGATACTCCACTAACAGCAGAGCTTACAGAGTATTCAACTACAGGACCAATGTCCTGATGGAATCCATAAATGTTATTGTGGATGATAAAGAGGAAGGAATCGATGTCATAGAGGATGTTGAAACATTCCTTGACAGTTCAACAGACATTCCAGCCAAGTCTGAAGAAGTACAGGAACCTCCTCCTGAATGTGAAGTAGATGCAACCGCCAAAATGCCATCTATCAGAATTCAGAAAGAGCATCCTAAGGATCTCATCATAGGGGATCCCAATAGTGGTGTGACTACCAGGTCAAGGGGAATAAGCTCAAATTCCTGTTTTGTATCCAAGGTTGAACCAAAGAATGTGAAAGAAGCTCTGACTGACGAATACTAGATCAATGTCATGCAAGAGGAACTTGAATAATTTAAAAGGAATGAAGTATGGGAGCTAGTTCCAAGACCTGAAGGGACCAATATCATTGGTACCAAGTGGATCTACAAAAACAAGTCTGATGAGAAAGGAGTAATTACTAGGAATAAAGCAAGACTAGTAGCTCAAGGATATACTCAAGTTGAAGGGGTTGATTTTGATGAGACGTTTGCCCCTGTTGCCAGGCTTGAGTCCATCAGATTGTTGTTAGGTGTAACATGTATTCTGAAGTTTAAACTGTTCCAAATGGATGTGAAGAGTGCATTCTTGAATGGCTACTTGAATGAAGAAGTCTATGTGGAACAACCTAAAGGGTTCTGTGATCCTAACCAACCTAAGCACGTGTACAAGTTGAAGAAAGCCTTGTATGGGTTGAAGCAAGCTCCTAGAGCATGGTATGAGAGGTTGACTGAATTTCTAACCTCAAATGGATACAGAAAAGGTGGGATAGATAAAACCTTGTTTGTGAAAGATGAAGAAGGGAAAATCATGATTGCTCAAATCTATGTGGATGATATAGTCTTTGGTGGAATGTCAGAACAAATTGTAAAACATTTTGTTCACCAAATGCAATCTGAGTTTGAAATGAGTCTGGTTGGGGAGCTGACTTATTTTCTTGGAATGCAAGTCAACAAAATGGAGGACTCTATGTTTCTCTCTCAAAGCAAGTATGCCAAAAACATAGTCAAGAAGTTTGGTATGGATAATGCTAGGCACAAGAGAACTCCTGCTCCTACTCATCTAAAGTTAACCAAAGATGATGGAGGGGCTAGTGTTGATCAATGTCTGTATAGAAGCATGATAGGCAGTCTACTATACCTAACTGCAAGTAGACCTGACATCTCTTATGCAGTTGGAGTGTGTGCTAGATACCAAGCAGAGCCTAAAGTGAGCCACTTGAATCAAGTCAAAAGGATTCTCAAGTACATCAATGGGACTTGTGACTATGGGATGCTGTACTCACATGGGTCTGAGCCTGTCCTATCTGGGTACTGTGATGCTGACTGGGCTGGGAGTGCTGATGACAGAAAAAGCACATCAGGGGGTTGTTTCTTCTTGGGAGACAATCTCATATCTTGGTTCAGCAAGAAGCAGAATTGTGTATCCCTATCCACTGCTGAGGCTGAATACATAGCTGCTGGAAGCAGTTGTTCCCAACTGGTTTGGATGAAACAGATGCTCACTGAGTACAATGTCACTCAAAATGTCATGACATTGTTCTGTGACAATCTAAGTGCCATCAATATTTCCAAGAATCCCATCCAACACAGCAGGACCAAACATATTGACATTAGACATCATTTCATCAGAGATCTGGTGGAAGACAAGGTGATTACCTTGGTACATGTAGCCACGGAACTTCAACTGGCTGACATATTTACAAAGGCTCTGGATGCTACTCAGTTTGAAAACCTAAGGGGCAAACTGGGAATATGTTTCTCTGAGAACTTATAGCAACCAATGATGTTTGGAATGTATTGTTTAATATCTCTGCCTATTAAACAATTCGAACTATGCTCTGATTGGTCACCAGATCATAGCTATGCCACTTACAGCAAGTGTAGAAACAAGAGGATAAGGAGATATCCTAACGTGAGGCGATCTATGCACTTGCAGGAGTTCAAGGACGTTGTTCATGCAGGAGTGGTTCTGGATGTCAGAAACAAAGTCATGGCTTCTGATATGGCTGTACCTACTGTAAAGCAAAAGTGGGTGAGTACTTGATCAAAGCTGTGAAGCAAGATCAAGTGAGTGCTAACTTGGTTGAAACTGAGAGACAAACCAAGTCTGTAATTCTGTCATTTGTGTGTAAGTTTGTTCGTTTTCTGTGGTCTGTAATTTAAAGTGTTGCTTTGGCAACATTTTTGACAAAAAGGGGGAGTAAAGGTGATACCCCAGGACAACAGATTAGTGTGTTGAAACAGATATTCATGACAGATTTAACTTCCCTCCCCTGCAGCTGTTGTGTGATGAAGTTTTTATTTAGCTTCCATCTGTGTGAATGTGCTGTCACTCTGAGTGTATTAGCTAGGTCTATTACCTGCTAGATGTGTGATTTCCGCTGCTATGAACTCTGTTGTGGGATCAAAGTGTTTTAGCCAAAAATTTGCCAAAGGGGGAGTTTGTAGGTGTTTAATTGGCTGCATTGTATGGTAAAACACTAGCTGGATTCTAATGTCTTGACTAATGTCATAACATGTTGTGAAGGCGTTTGTGTGACTGCATTGTAGGTTAGAATATCTAACTGTACTCTGATGTCTTGACTAATGTCATGACATACCTGAGTAACTTACTGCAGGATTAGCTAATACAGGGTTTATTGAATGTCAAATTGGATGTGGTGACATTCATCCCTGTCAGCAGATACTGAGGAATAGAACAGTTGGTGTTCTGTTAGAGCTCAGTATTCGTTTGCAGTCTGGTTATCAAGGAAATACCAGACCTGGCATAAGGCCTACTATATGAATGTCAAACTAGATGTTATGACATTCATCATGGACAGCATATACTGAATAATAGACAGAGTGGTGTTCTGCTACACTTCAGTATGTTTCTCAGTCTGCCCTTCAAAAGGATAACAGAACTGACTTAAGGCTAAATGTGTAAATGTCAAATTGGATACTTTGACATGTATTGATGTAAGCTGCTACTGTAGAATGGACAGTTTGGTCCTGTACAGTTCAGCAAAAATGTACAGTCTGCTTTCAAGAAAAACAGACTTAGCATATGGTCCTTGATGTCAAGCTGAATGTTGTGACATTCATTCCTGACAGCATATGCTATATTGTAGGTTGTTTAGTTTTCTGTTTCAGCTTTTTCTCAGGCTATTCTTCAGGGATTCAACAGCTAAGAGAAAATCCAGGAAATCAACAACCAATCTACATTTAATGAACCTAATAAATAGCCTATTTATTAGTAACCTAGATGTGGAATTTAGGGAAACTCGGGTGACCTTAAATTCAGGAAAATACAAGTGCAAAGGCCCAGGTACTGCAATATAAAAGGAAGTCGTTCCTTCATTCAGAACTGGGGATTTTGAGGCGTGAAGATTTAGTGTGTCCATCATACTTCACTGCTGTATTTTTGTGAGTCTTGTATTAGACATATCTTGTAAACCAAGTTGTTATCTTGTAGATGATTGCTTTGGTGTAGGGTGTTCATTGAGTTGTAAGTGTTGTGTCACTCTAAGCTTTTAAGCGTGAGTGTTGTGTATCTTGATTAAAGCTGTTAAGCACGATCAAGAGTTGTTTGAAGTGTGACTTCAAAATTGTCTTTAATATTGATTAAAGGTAGTAATCACTGAGGTGATTGAGGGGGAGTGAGTAGGAACTCTGATCTTAGTGTAAGATTGAAATTACATTGGGTAGGGATTAAGTGAAGAGTTGTAAACGGGTGAGTTTAGCTTTGAATTAATACTACTGATAGTGGATTTCCTCCCTGGCTTGGTAGCCCCCAGATGTAGGTCATGTTGGACTGAACTGGGTAAACAATTACTTGTGTTATTTACTGCACTTACTTTTAAGTTCTGCATAATTCTTGTCTGTGCAGAATTGGATGTCATAACAACCCGTGTGACATCGAAAGTCTGATAACTAGAATTTCAGAATGTTTTGACAGCATTTAGGCCAAACTGGCCCAACCATTTTGCAGCTATGGAACATGAACTTTATGGCCAATTTTCACCTATTTCCACTCATCTTTTCAAGTTGTGTTCAACATGAAAAATGTTAAGTTCCATGCCCTCTTTCTACTATTTGCATTGCCTTGTCATTTGGTCATGTATTCATTAAGTTACAAAGTCTTAAAGTCACCCTGTTGGACTTATTTCCATGCCATGCTGCACAAACCAAAAAACGACCAACACATGATTTTCCTCATTTGGTCATGTACTTTTGTTGTCAACTCACTTAAACTTTGCCAAAATGAGCCCTTTCTTTTCACACCTCATTTTTGCACCTTTTGTTCATGAACCAAACCAAGCATTTAAGCCCATTAGCCACATTAGACCTACATATTTAAACATCAAAAACCCTAATCTGAATGGTGGCTGTGATATTTTGAGCTAAGCAAGGCAAGGGGAGAAAGATCAAGTGTCATCCCATTTCCATTTCTCAAGCTAAGGCATTGAAGCATTGGAACAACACTTCATTTCTTCTTCCACTCCTCCATCTTCAAGGGGCAATGGATCTTCTCCACTAGGTAACCTCCTTATCCCAACCTTCCATGGCCATGAATATTTTGCTTGCTCATTATTGTTTTTCATGCTTGCCATGCTTATGCTTACTATTGTTTTCATGTTATGGCCATGCTCTTATCATGTTGTTTTTCCATGTTAACATCGTGCACTACTTGTCCATGAAACCCTCACCATGAGGCTTTGTTTTAACCTTGAAGTTCATGCTGTTATTTTCCACACATATACGAGTGCATGAGCCCCCCTTGTTGTTCGCTTTTCTACATGCTAGGGCCATTATTTTTAATGAAACAAAGTACCATTGCGTTCTACTCGTTTCAAACTTGAATTTTGTTTTTTATACCATCCCATTTCATGAACCATAGAGTGAGATATGTTGTGTAGAAGATGGAAGAATTTGGCTGTGTATTTTCGCGTTTCCAGCATGCATTTAGGGCTGTCTTCACGTTGCATGAAAAAAGCCATACGTGGCGTCACCAAAATCGTCCGATCGCGCGCGTCCAGCATTAATCCTGAGCGTCCGTTCCATTTTTTGTCTTTAGTGCTTTAAAATATGCCTTGCCTGATTGATGATAACGTTACATGGTTATTAAAAATGAACATTTTATTCCATGTCACGCTGGAATTCTCTTCCTGGACCGGGCTCAGCTTGCATGCGCTATTCACAACACCACGAGGCCCATAATCCATATATTTCACTTCATTTTTTATTCTTTCTTCTTTTATTCATTTTTTTTATTCTGTTTTGTTTTTAATTAATAAAAATATTTTATTTATTCATAAAAATACCAAAAAATATTTTTTACTTTCCTTAATGTTTTATTTAATTTATTTAATTTTTATTTTTATATTTTATTTAATGTTAATATTTTATTTCAATTATTTATTTCAAATGGTTCATTTTGGCACACATATTTTTATTAATTTTATTTTCTTGACTTAAAATTATTTTTAACTTCTGACTTTTGGGATGAGGGTTGACCAATGTCTCATGGTCAACCTGACCTTTTATTGGAATTTTATTTCCTATTTTCAATTTATTTTGGATTTATTTTGACCTAGTTTGCTTGGTTGACTTTTCATTTGACTTCTGTTTTATTTCAATTAATTTATACACCAATTTTCATTATTTTTGAAATCTTTTTGGGGGATGATGATGTCCTGACCCCACCTCATTTAGTTTAATTTTTCATAATTTTATTGATTAATTTACTATTTATTTGGTAATTTTCAAGTTGACTTGACTTTCCAGTTGACTTTTCCATGATTGATGTTTGACATAGGGATTGCTTAGGGCAATTGAAGAGATCTTTTGATCCTCCCTTGTTCATCTCATAGGCCATGTATTAGAGGCCTCTCATCTTGATTTTATTTGATCCTTGCATCATTTCCCGATTAAACTATTCAGTGATTCTTTGTGTGCATAGTTTCACCTGTTTGATTCATCTGATATTTTTTATACTTGTTTCCTTCATCCATGCTTCTATTGTTTGATTGCTTAACATGTTTATACTTCTCATGCATTGTTTAATGCTCCTTTCATTTCATTCTTTGATTATTTGATTTGATCATATACTTGTTTCTATCTCATCTATTTGATTAACTGTTACCTACTTGTATGGTGTATGAGGCATTTATTCACATTTGTATGATTGCCATGAACAACCCCCATTCATAACAAATGTACCCCTCTCCCATGAGTTGTATAATGTTTATTCTTTCATTCTTTATTCATCTGTTAATACAAGATTTAAAATGAACATCCGATAACCATTTCAAAATAAGATCAAAACCTCGATCCAACATCGAGTAATCATTTTCAAAACTTAACAGAACCAGCACGTATTCATCCATCCTTTTGTAAGTCGATTGCTTCATGCATCGCCATTTCTCTTGTAAGTCGATTGCTTCAGGCATCGCCATCTACCACCTGTAAGTAGATTGCTTCAGGCATCGCCATCTACCACCTGTAAGTCGATTGCTTCATGCATCGCCATCTACCCTTCTCCTCTCCTTGCTCCATTCGTCGACTCTTGTTCCGTTTAGGTAGCACCCATTAGGTAGAACCCTTTGTATGATAACATAGGTAGAATTCCCTTATTATTTTGTATGATAACATAGGTAGAATCCCCTTATTCTTTTGTATGATAACATAGGTAGAATTCCCTTATTCTTTTGTATGATAACATAGGTAGAATTCCTTATTCTTTGCATGCTAACATTAGGTAGATGTTCCCATTTGTAAATCCTAACACTTAGGTTCACATTGCATGACAACTCTAGGGCAGAGCTTCCCCATCTTTTAGACCTTTCTGAGCGTCTCCGATCTTGTGGCATGTAGTCCGTTCTATTGCAAAGAGGTAACTGCCTAAGACTCGATTCAGCGAGCTGCGACACCTGCTGCTAGGACGTGAACACATTGCCCACCTTCCTTTGACACAACTGGTGTCCTCCTTTGTAAGTCCATGTTCAGATGGCAACCCATAGTTAGTCGAACTACGACGACTCTGATTCTCATTCTAGATGAGATACGTAGGCACAAGATGTGATGTCTTGCCGAGTTCTTTCCTTCTTTGTTTTTTGACTGACAACTAACAACTAATCCTTGTTTGCTTTCGCCCTCGTTGCGATTCTTTTGTCTCGCCCTCGTTGCGATCGAGACATTCCCTTTCTCTTGCCCTAGTTGCAATCGAGACCCTTGTTCCCGTAGTTAGCCGAACTACGGTTTGCTTTGATTCTCATTCCAGATGAGATACGTAGGCATAAGACGCGATGTCTTAGCGAACACACTTCTCTTTCACCAATAGGTAGCCGAGCTACGAAGACTCTGATTCTCATATTCAGATGAGATACGTATGCAGTGGATGCGACTTCCGTGCGAGTCATTTTCTTTTGACCCCTCTTTTAGTAAATAGTACATTAGATATACACACACTCTTTAGACAATAACAACAAGAGTGGATCCCGTAGAGTACTACGGATGCGTAGGGGTGCTAATACCTTCCCTTCGCATAATCGACTCCCGAACCCAAGATTTGGTTGCGAGACCTTGTCTTTTCCTTTCCTTTCTCCAGGTTTACTTCGAGCGTTTCCTTTTCCTCCTTTGGGATAAATAACGCACGGTGGCGATTCTTCTGTCATTTCTTTTTTCGCCGGTTTTTTTTTTTTTGCAAGATGGTTGCGACACCCACCATCCTTTTAATTGTCCGGTAAATCCTATAACTAGTATCTCTTTAGTATGTTTATCCGTATTTCCTTTATTTAGACGATATGGGTCATTACTTTTTATAAAGTTTATGCTTAGTTTAATTTAGTTTGAAGTCCGTGTGGATCCTTGCCTATAAAAGGATCATTTGTATGTTGTGAAAGGCATTCGAGTTTTCAGTCTTAAAACTTGGAATTCTTGATTGCCATCCTTTGTAAGTATTTTTATAAATAAAAGCAAGTCTTTTAATATTTTCAACATGTCTTCCATGTCTTCCGCATATTATTTTACTCTTACAATTTATCTTACAAATTATTTTATCAATAATTTTACTAATATTTCCACCATTATGATTATTATTATTATTTTAGAGGTATAGAGATATGTTCTTGTTGAACCATATAAACCAAGTGTGGTTAAAAGGTTCGACCGACAAAAAATTGAACCAAGCATCCATGTAATCAAAGTACGAATAGTATTGTGGAGTAAAGGCTTTGGAAAAAGATTTTAATTCTGATGGAGGTTGATTCCAATCAGAAGGAGATAATACCTTATTAACTTTGAATTTAGAGAACTTTATCTTAGATTTATCATTCGGATCTGTTTGTTGGGTAAGAGTAATAGACTCAGAATCTACCAGGATAAATTCGTAGAATTTTCTGGTATTGGTTTGGTCTTTAGGAATGAAGAAAAATCCAGGGGGGGGAAAATCTTGAAATATTTTGTAATAAAGAGGAGTTTGGAGGACAGTAAAGTGTTTCTAAAGGTAATACTGGTATAGACAAATCTTTGGTAATAAATGTCAATTTGGGTAAAGAAGAAGGAGATGTATAGTAGGCTAGTTTAGACGGGTGATTTTTCTTGATAGATAATGGACTAGTAATTTGAGATGTAAAAGCTAACGGAGTTAATAATGTAGGCTTAATAGTTGTTAGGGGAGTAGCAGTAATAGGAGAGGTAACTTTGGAAATAAAAGATGGAGAACCTAAAATTATTTCCTTATCTTTTTGATCTTTAACGGGAGGACCATAATCATCTCTGGGGTCAATTGACTTTTTACTTATGTTTTCCCTATAAAAATTCTCTCGTTAGAAGATCTGATAATGAATTTTTAATTCCTTGAATATGCTCGATTTCAAAATCAAAACAAGAAAGTAATGCTTGCCACCTAGCAAATATATGTTTTGAAACTAAATTTTTAACATCCTTTTGTAAAACACTTTGTGCAGCTTTGCTTTTAATAAAAATGTTCTTGAAAACAAGTCATCTTGAAATTTTGTAATACCCAAAACAATAGATAAAATTTCTTTTTTAATAGTACTATAGTTTAATTGAGTTGGGTTTCAAGTTCCAGAATAATATCTGACCAGTTGTTCCTTTTCCATGCCCAGAAGTATTTGTTTTAGAACTCCCCCAAAGCCTATATCTGAGGCATCGGTTTCAACAATAAGGTTGACACTAGGATCAGGTATTCCTAAACAGGGTAACTTTTAAACTATTTTCTTTAATTGCAAAACACTTTGGGTCATTGAATCATCCCAAGGAGGAGGATTCTTCCTAAGTGTCTTGAATAATGGTATACAAATGGTTCTTAAGTTGGGTATGAAGTCAGCCACATATTTTATATAACCTAAGAATCTTTGCAACTGGGTTTTATCATTTAGTTCATCTGGAAATTTATTAATAAATTCTAAAGATCTACTAATGGGGGTATACATACCTTGGGAAATATCAAAACCCAAAAATCTTACTTTAGATTGAAATATTTTAAGTTTCTTTTCACACAAGACTAACCCAATCTCTTTAATTATCTCATAAAATAGGTTCATATGTTGTATATACTGATTTATAAAATCTGAAAATACTAATATGTCATCTAAATAGACTATGGTAAAGTGCGAGTAATCATTAAATATAGTATTCATAATATTTTGGAACTCTGAAGGAGCATTTTTTAATCCTAAAGGCATGACATTCCATTCATAGTGACCAAAGGGCACCACAAAAGCGATTTTATATTTATCTTCTTCCTTTAAATGTAGTTGATAATATCCAGATTTAAGATCAAACTTTGAAAATATACTTTTATTATGTAATCTGTTTATCAAATCCTTTTTATTAGGTATGGGATAATTAATCCAATGTAATGCTTTATTTAAGAGTTTGTAATTTATTACTAACCGAGGACTTCCTCTTTCTAGCTCGGAAGCATTGGTAACATAGAAAGCGGAGCAACTCCAAGGAGACTTACTGGGCCTAATCAATCCCTTGTTTAAGAAATCTTTTCTTTCTTTTTTACAATAGTCTAAATTTTGTTTATTCATTTGTATTGGTCTGGCTTTAGTGGGGATATTTACTTCCTTAAAGTCAGGTTCATAGGGTAATGAGATAGTATGCACTTTTCTTTTCCAGAAAGCATTAGGTTGTTTTGAGCAAAGATCTTTAATGAATTTATTTTGTATACCTTTAATTTTTTCTTGAACACTTGGAGATTGCAGTTGATCTTCTATCTTTTTATAGTGTATTTCTTTATTAATGAAATTAATTTGTTTTCTTTTATTATTAATTTGATTATAAAATGATATAACCTTACTCTGGACAGAGTTAAGATCCCTAATCTTAGGTGGTTCTAAGAATTCAAATTTAATTTCACGCCCTAAAGCATTAGTGGTTATAGCTGCATTATTAACTGTGAAAGGGTAGAGTAAAGCTAGAAAAGGGGTTCCTAGAATAATGGACTCATGAATATTTCTTACTAAAAGAAAAGAGGTTTTATAACAAATATGATCTTTACAAATTTTAGCACTTGATAATTTGTAAGAAAGTTGTAATCTATTACCATTGGCTCCTCTTAAAGATTCTTTGGTTTTTTCATAATATTGGGTTGGGATCAACCCTTCTTGGATGCAATTTAAATCTGCTCCTGAATCAATCAAAGCAATTAATTCATAAGTTTTATCTTTAACAATGAGATTTATTTTACTATACCATTTATGCGATATTAATTTTTCTATTTTGTTAACATACCCATCTTCATTATTCAGAATAATAGTTTCCTTATTATTTTCGGTTAAGCTAGACGAGGATAAATTTTTATTGGATTGATTCTGAATAATCATGTTTCCTTGTAACTCTAAAAGTTTAATTTCTATCTCATCATCCCTGGTTTTTAGAATTCTAATTTCATTTTTTAAATTACTAATTTCTTCTCGTAAATCTTTAATATAAACAATTTTTCAACCGGTTTCTTAAATAAATCCATAACATTTTAAATTCTACTTTGTGAATATTCTTTTTGGAAATATCATTTTCATCTATAATATTTTTAATTTGTCTCATGAAAGCATTCTTACTTTCTGAATTTTCCATTTTGTCTAATATTCCTATCAAAGTATTAGCTTGATTATTTGTTAAAACATTAATTATTTTGTTGCAATTGGCACAATTACAGAAACCTAGGCCTAAACAGTCATCAGAATCATCATCCGATTTTTCAGAATTGTCAATTTGATGTATTTCTTCGTAAGAAGATTCTTCAGATGTTGACGACCGTTCTTCCTCCGAGTTTAACAAGATGTTATTTAAAGTAGTTATTAAACTTTCTTTTAACTCTTCTGAAATGTCTAAGTTACTCAGTTGATTAATTTTTTCTTGAACCTTACATTTATTAGCATAATGGCCAAAATGACCACACTTATAGCATTTAACATCTTTATCATTGGGTTTAGATTTATTATTATTTTTTCTGTAAGGTTTCTTACCATAATTTTTCTTGTAAGGTTTTTTATAAAATTCTGGCTTGTCTTTGTAGAATTGCTTCTTATGAGAATGAAAGTTATTTCTTCCTTTACTAGCAGGTTTTTTATTCTTGGGGTTACTCGGAGCTCTCAAAGGAGTAGCTCCATATTGCTCGCAAAATAATCCCATTTCATGCCTATTACTAGCCTTTTCATTCTTGAACTTTTTTTGTAATTTATAATCTGTACAAATTTGTATACCAATTTCAATTACATGATTAGATAATTCTCCAATGGTTAATGACTGATAGGGGATCGTTCCATTAAAGTTTTGCTTAATATTAATTTTTACCTTTTCTGCAAATAACCTAGGGAAACCACTAATAAATCTTTCTTTCCAATAATCTTCCGCACCATCCGACCTAAGGCATAGTTTAGATAAGAACATATCTCTATACCACCTATAATCAGACATGGTTGGACAATAAAGGTTTAAAAATTGGTCAGCTGCTCTTTGTTGGAGTTTAAAGGGTTCTCCTACAAAGAACTTAGTAATAGGATATAAGAGGGTTGTAACACAAATCTCTTCGTTAGATTCTATTTTTATGGCTGAATCTATTTGGTATTTATCTTCTGAACTAAGGAGGTTGTCCCACCATCCTTTTAATTGTCCGATAAATCCCATAACTAGTATCTATTTAGTATGTTTATTCGTATTTCCTTTAAGTTTGAAGGTAGTAGCAACCATGGTCATGTTTTGTATTGTATCCAAAACTTGTTGTTCAGACGCACCATCGATATTCCACTCGACAATGGATTCTCCTGAATAATTATTTTCTATAAAACTACTTCTTTCTTCAAATTGCACATCAGCAAATGAAGACCTAGGATAATAGTTTCGGGTTTTAGGTCTTAGGGCTCTTCCGCCTAATTTATTCACCTTATTGTCGTATTCTTCGTCTCGAGATAAAGTATTTGTCTCTCCTGAAGAAGTTTCTATGTTTAAGGTTTTTAATTTAGTAACTAATTCTTCTATTTTATGAGTAGTATCACGACCTAAACTCATTCCCTTCAACTCTTGGTTAGAAGGAGTATGGTATTGATAAATAGGTCGGGTAGGATCCAATTTATAGTCTTTAACATCCTTAGGTTGAGGAATAGAGTTTTCTATCCTATCTAATTGTTGGGACATAGTGTGAAGTATTTGGTTTGAATAGTTAATCTGACTATGCAGATTATTAATGTCTTTTCTCTGATCTACAGGATTAGCTATCGATTTAAATGGCGAAGCTTCTATTTCTATGTTCTCTTTAGAAGGGGTAATTCTAATAGCTTCCAATGGTGGATGAACCGACTCTATAATTTCTTTCCTAGAAGTTTTCCATCTGGTACTTATCATAACATTAGCATCTAAGTACATCTTAACAGCAAAAGGGTTTTCTATCTCTTATTCTAGACAGAGTAATTCAAACCATGTAAAGAAATAGATATTAATTTCATGTGTTTCTAGAAACCTATAAAAATTTTGCAAATACATTTGAGTCTGATCTTTAGAGAAATTTGAGAAATACCAATTTCTCTTTTCTAAATTATAAATGGCCTCAAAGTCAGCTCTAATCCAAGCTTTGTCTATGACAAAGGGTTCGTCATTTGTAATAACACCTAGTATTTGGGATTCAGTTGGATAGGGTGACCTAGATGTCCTCTCAGAGTATAGCGGTTGGGGAATTGTAGCAATAAAGTTTACTCCTACAAGATTTACCCTAATTGTTGAATCAACTAAATGTCTAGCACTAGATGTTGACCCAATACTACTAGATTGATGATAGCGATAGGATTGGCTTCTATTCATCCCGATCCTAATAGATCCATCAATATCTTGAATAACATCTCTAATAGTTATGGCCTCAATCTTTTCAAATTTAACCACATCTTGTAATATCCATTCTTAAGGGAATTTTTCTATAATATCCGAAGCAGTCAGTATTTTTGGGGTCATAACATTGGACCTGCTAAGATTTGCTTCAATAATACAAGTTTCATTTCTTGGAGTAGTTTTGAGTGATTTAAAATCATAATTAACATTAGAGACTTTGTAGGTACTTCTACTAATAACGTCAATATTGGCAACTCCAGGATTGAAATTATCACTTAGACCTTGGACGTATATAACTAATGAATTCTTAGTGAATTCATCAGCCAAGCTCATAGAGTAATTGGGATGGCAGTTAAAGTAGACTGGATCATCGTTAAGATTTGATTCAACTATAACAATAGTTGAATTATGAAAGTCTTTAATTCTAGTGTCTCGAAGAACTAGCAATATAGAGGTGTTTAACCCTAGTTTATGTAATGGTTTTATAGCTATCTGAATTAATCCTAGATGGATATAGCGATAACCTTCTCTATAATGCGTTTCTAATAATTTTTTATTTAACAAATTAATAGTTTCATGCTTGTTACAAACAGAAGTAGTGGATTCAACAGTATGAATAATCTTTTGACTTTTAAAATCAAAAGTACCAATTTTATATATTTCTTTAAATTTAATTTCTGGCATAGACCAGTTAACTAATCTATTTTCCATTTCCTGAATTTCTAATTCTTGGTTTTGGAAGGTATCTTGATCTAATTCATATTTATCATTATTTAAGGTAGCAGGAACTTAGGTTCGGTTATTAATTTTACTCTGTGAATTACATCCTAATTCGCTAAAAGCCTTGATGATATGAGACATGGTTTCAATATAATATTTATACAAATAGCTTTATTTAATCGAACTAGTTATTCTTTAGGTTTTTCACCCAATATTTGTCTTTATCCTCCCCCTTATTGTTTGTTTTCTTAACGGAAACTACAGTGTGCTAAACCAACGGGTTTACTGCCTCACCTATCTGGACTTACGAACTGGACCACACACTACCAGCAGGTACCCGTAGAGAAATTCAAAGCTCAGGGTTACGGTTAAAAAGAAACAGTGAAATAAGAAAACTTTTCAAATAACTCTTTTTTTTTAAACTAGTAGAAATCTAGTAAAAGATAATGCAAGTCAATAATCACCGCCAACCTGGCTCTGATACCAGAGCGGTAGGGGCCTCTAAAATAATAATAATAATCATAATGGTGGAAATATTTGTAAAATTATTGATAAAATAAATTGTAAGATAAATTGTAAGAGTAAAATAATATGCTGATTTATAGAATCTGAAAATACTAATATGTCATCTAAATAGACTATGGTAAAGTGAGAGTAATCATTAAATATAGTATTCATAATATTTTGGAACTCGGAAGGAGCATTTTTTAATCCTAAAGGCATGACATTCCATTCATAGTGACCAAAGGGCACCACAAAAGCGGTTTTATATTTATCTTCTTCCTTTAATTGTATTTGATAATATCCAGATTTAAGATCAAACTTTGAAAATATACTTTTATTATATAATCTGTTTATCAAATCCTTTTTATTAGGTATGAGATACCTAATCCATTGTAATGCTTTATTTAAGGGTTTGTAATTTATTACTAACCGAGGACTTCCTCTTTCTAGCTCAGAAACATTTGTAACATAGAAAGCGAAGCAACTCCAAGGAGACTTACTGGGCCTAATCAATCCCTTGTCTAGGAAATCTTTTATTTCTTTTTTACAATAGTCTAAATTTTGTTTATTCATTTGTATTGGTCTGGCTTTAGTGGGGATATTTACTTCCTTAAAGTCAGGTTCATAGGGTAATGAGATAGTATGCACTTTTCTTTTCCAGAAAGCATTAGGTTGTTTTGAGCAAAGATCTTTAATGAATTTATTTTGCACACCTTTAATTTTTTCTTGAATACTTGGAGATTGTAGTTGATCTTCTATCTTTTTATAGTGTATTTCTTTATTAATGAAATTAATTTGTTTTCTTTTATTATTAATTTGATTAACAAATGATATAACCTTACTCTGGTCAGAGTTAAGATCCCTAATCTTAGGTGGTTCTAAGAATTCAAATTTAATTTCACGCCCTAAAGCATTAGTGGTTATAGCTGCATTATTAACTGTGAAAGGGTAGAGTAAAGCTAGAAAAGGGGTTCCTAGAATAATGGACTCATGAATATTTCTTACTAAAAGAAAAGAGGTTTTATAACAAATCTAATCTTTACAAATTTTAGCACTTGATAATTTGTAAGAAAGTTGTAATCTATTACCATTGGCTCCTCTTAAAGATTCTTTGGTTTTTTCATAATATTGGGTTGGGATCAACCCTTCTTGGATGCAATTTAAATCTGCTCCTGAATCAATCAAAGCAATTAATTCATAAGTTTTATCTTTAACAATGAGATTTATTTTACTATACCATTTATGCGATATTAATTTTTCTATTTTGTTAATATACCCATCTTCATTATTCAGAATAGTAGTTTCCTCATTATTTTTGGTTAAGCTAGATGAGGCTAAATTTTTATTGGATTGATTCTGAATAATCCTGTTTCCTTGTAACTCTAAAAGTTTAATTTCTATCTCATCATCCCTGGTTTTTAGAATTCTAATTTCATTTTTTAAATTACTAATTTCTTCTTGTAAATCTTTAATAGAAACACTTTTTTCAACCGGTTTCTTAAATAAATCCATAACATTTTTAAATTCTACTTTGTGAATATTCTTTTTGGAAATATCATTTTCATCTATAATATTTTTAATTTGTCTCATGAAAGAATTCTTACTTTCTGAAATTTCCATTTTGTCTAATATTCCTATCAAAGTATTAGCTTGATTATTTGTTAAAGCATTAATTATTTTGTTGCAATTGTCACAATTACCGAAATCTAGGCCTAAACATTCATCAGAATCATCATCCGATTTTTCAGAATTGTCAATTTGATGTATTTCTTCGTAAGAAGATTCTACAGATGTTGACGACCCTTCTTCCTCCGAGTTTAATAAGATGTTATTAAAAGTAGCTATTAAACTTTCTTTTAACTCTTCTGAAATGTCTAAGTTACTCAGTTGATTAATTTTTTCTTGAACCTTACATTTATTAGCATAATGGCCAAAACGACCACACTTATAGCATTTAACATCTTTATCTTTGGGTTTAGATTTATTATTATTTTTTCTATAAGGTTTCTTACCATAATTTTTCTTGTAAGGCTTTTTATAAAATTCTGGCTTGTCTTTGTAGAATTGCTTCTTATGAGAATGGAATTTATTTCTTCCTTTACTAGCAGGTTTTTTATTCTTAGGGTTACTCGGAGCTCTCAAAGGAGTAGCTCCATATTGCTCGCAAAATGATCCCATTTCACGCCTATTACTAGCCTTTTTATTCTTGAACTTTTTTTGTAATTTATAATCTGTACAAATTTGTATACAAGTTTCAATTACATAATTAGATAATTCTCCAATGGTTAATGACTGATAGGGGATCGTTCCATTAAAGTTTTGCTTAATATTAATTTTTACCTTTTCTGCAAATAACCTAGGTAAACCACTAATAAATGTTTCTTTCCAATAATCTGCCGCACCATCCGACCTAAGGCATAGTTTAGATAAGAACATATCTCTATACCACCTATAATTAGACATGGTTGGACAATAAAGGTTTAGAAATTGGTCAACTGCTCTTTGTTGGAGTTTAAAGGGTTCTCCTACAAAGAACTTAGTAATAGGATATAAGAGGGTTGTAACACAAATCTCTTCGTTAGATTCTATTTTTATGGCTGAATCTATTTGGTATTTATCTTCTGAACTAAGGAGGTTGTCCCACCATCCTTTTAATTGTCCGATAAATCCCATAACTAGTATCTATTTAGTATGTTTATTCGTATTTCCTTTAAGTTTGAAGGCAGTAGCAACCATGGTCATGTTTTGTATTGTATCCAAAACTTGTTGTTCAGACGCACCATCGATATTCCACTCGACAATGGATTCTCCTGAATAATTATTTTCTATAAAACTACTTCTTTCTTCAAATTGCACATCAGCAAATGAAGACCTAGGATAATAGTTTCGGGTTTTAGGTCTTAGGGCTTTTCCGCCTAATTTATTCACCATATTGTCGTATTCTTCGTCTCGAGATAAAGTATTTGTCTCTCCTGAAGAAGTTTCTATGTTTAAGGTTTTTAATTTAGTAACTAATTCTTCTATTTTATGAGTAGTATCACGACTTAAACTCATTCCTTTCAACTCTTGGTTAGAAGGAGTATGGTATTGATAAATAGGTCGGGTAGGATCCAATTTATAGTCTTTAACATCCTTAGGTTGAGGAATAGAGTTTTCTATCCTATCTAATTGTTGGGACATAGTGTGAAGTATTTGGTTTGAATAGTTAATTTGACTATGCAGATTATTAATGTCTTTTCTCTGATCTACAGGATTAGCTATCGATTTAAATGGTGAAGCTTCTATTTCTATGTTCTCTTTAGAAAGGGTAATTTTAGTAGCTTCCAATGGTGGATGAACCGACTCTATAATTTCTTTCCTAGAAGTTTTCCATCTGGTACTTATCATAACATTAGCATCTAAGTACATCTTAACAGCAAAAGGGTTTTCTATCTCTTATTCTAGACAGAGTAATTCAAACCATGTAAAGAAATAGATATTAATTTCATGTGTTTCTAGAAACCTATAAAAATTTTGCAAATACATTTGAGTCTGATCTTTAGAGAAATTTGAGAAATACCAATTTCTCTTTTCTAAATTATAAATGGCCTCAAAGTCAGCTCTAATCCAAGCTTTGTCTATGACAAAGGGTTCGTCATTTGTAATAACACCTAGTATTTGGGATTCAGTTGGATAGGGTGACCTAGATGTCCTCTCAGAGTATAGCGGTTGGGGAATTGTAGCAATAAAGTTTACTCCTACAAGATTTACCCTAATTGTTGAATCAACTAAATGTCTAGCACTAGATGTTGACCCAATACTACTAGATTGATGATAGCGATAGGATTGGCTTCTATTCATCCCGATCCTAATAGATCCATCAATATCTTGAATAACATCTCTAATAGTTATGGCCTCAATCTTTTCAAATTTAACCACATCTTGTAATATCCATTCTTAAGGGAATTTTTCTATAATATCCGAAGCAGTCAGTATTTTTGGGGTCATAACATTGGACCTGCTAAGATTTGCTTCAATAATACAAGTTTCATTTCTTGGAGTAGTTTTGAGTGATTTAAAATCATAATTAACATTAGAGACTTTGTAGGTAATTCTACTAATAACGTCAATATTGGCAACTCCAGGATTAAAATTATCACTTAGATCTTGGACATATATAACTAATGAATTCTTAGTGAATTCATCGGCCAAGCTCATAGAGTAATTGGGATGGCAGTTAAAGTAGACTGGACCATCGTTAAGATTTGATTCAACTATAGCAATAGTTGAATTATGAAAGTCTTTAATTCTAGTGTCTCGAAGAACTAGCAATATAGGGGTGTTTAACCCTAGTTTATGTAATGGTTTTATAGCTATCTGAATTAATCCTAGATGGATATAGCGGTAACCTTCTCTATAATGCGTTTCTAATAATTTTTTATTTAACAAATTAATAGTTTCATGCTTGTTACAAACAGAAGTAGCAAATTCAACAGTATGAATAATCTTTTGACTTTTAAAATCAAAAGTACCAATTTTATATATTTCTTTAAATTTAATTTCTGGCATAGACCAGTTAACTAATTTATTTTCCATTTCCTGAATTTCTAATTCTTGGTTTTGGAAGGTATCTTGATCTAATTCAATTTTATCATTATTTAAGGTAGCAGGAACTAAGGTTCGGTTATTAATTTTACTCCGTGAACTACATCCTAATTCGCTAAAAGCCTTGATGATTTGAGACATGGTTTCAACACAATATTTATACAAATTCAGGAAATGGAAAAGTACAAAAAAATGATCTGATGCAGTGATCATCAAAGACGGTAAAGTACAAAAAAATTATCTTGTACTATTCTGTGTTGTCTAATACTAATACTGTCCAATCCAGTATTTATTATATTTCAATTCAAACGCACCCAAAGATGTTTAACACATAACACATGCTCAACATTTATATTAATTTCCTTCAAAGTATAAATCAATCTATGATGAAAATATTAAAAATATCAACAGTTTCAAAAACATCAGACATAATGGACAATAAATCATGAAGAAATACCTTTTGTTGGTTTGATATGAAATATCATCTTTTATATTGGATGTTATTGAGGTATTGCAAAAGTAATTGTATAAACCAAGTCTGTGAATTATTTCTTTCAACTTCAACCATGACAAAAGTAAGGAGACACATTTAATTATTATCATATTTACCAATAAATGCTAGTAATTGACATCCACACATTCCTTTTAAAAAATAACAATCTAATCCAATTAGGAGTCTAAAACTAATAACAAATGCAACTTTACAAGCCTCGAAGAAGACACACATCCTAGAAAACACAAGACTATCCACACCAAGTCAAGTCTGGATTATTATTATGTTTCTTGATTACTCCTTAATAGTTCTTCTCCATGACTCCTTAAATATGTGTATTGTTCTATGCAACCTCCCTCAATCATTACTAATACCCTTGTTTTTGCTCTATATGTACTGAGCATCACTCTCCAACTAGTTTTAGCTTCATCTTGCAATGCCATAAGTTTCATGTTGGTGTGTATCTTAAGAGACTAACACAGTTTTTTTTGCCAACAATTTGGTTTGCTTGTCGATTAATAGCAGTCATATGACATGTATGAGTAGCCTGTAAACTAACAATTTGATAGTAACTCTTGTTACTAAATTTCCTCACTCTTATATAAAGGGATATCCTTCCATACACTTGACAATAATTCTCTATTTCTCATTTTTTTTCTTTCAAAATCATATTTTTCTTAGCAAACCAGACATAATCCTTAATAGTACTTCTAAGAATCTTAATGATAGCAACAATTTGACTTAACTCAAACGTGACAATCTCATTATCTTCTTTAAATTTAAGATATTTAGACTCACTGTTGTAATTTATTAAATACAAGTGTGTTCCAAAATGACAAATGGTGGAAGTGAGTTAATGCTAATAAATGCATGAGATAAAGTCCCACATTGGAAGATTTACTCACTTTGTAAGTCCTTATAAAGAATTAATATCATTAACTCAACAAAAGGACAAAAGAGGATAAAGTGCCACATGAACACATATGGTGGTCCCAAGCATTATGCCACTTGTCCCAACCTTACAACCACTCGCCGGTGTCGCCACTGGCGACGCCGACTCCGGGACCGGGTCTGTGGGCGTAGGGCGCTAGTGGCGAAACCATGCAACTGTTGGTGAAACATGTTGCAGGCCAACCATTATGGTTATTGGAAAAGGACATTGCTTCACCAAGGGGCGCTACCTTGTGAAACAATATCAACATGGCCTATAAAAGCATAAATCCGGGTTCAGAATACAACACACAAAATCCGAAAATCCTCTAAATAATTCCAGACGCTCTTCGCTGCATTCGGGTTTTTGCCGGTCTTGCGCAAACTCGATAAGGCTGAATTATCATGGGTATTCCTGCATCAGAACTCTAAGACAATCGAGAGTGCTTGAAATACTATAAGGAAAGTGTTGGGTTCACGATTCAAGCCTGGATCCCTTTAATCTTTCCGGAATTTCTAACAGTCTTACAGTATCTCAAATCATGGCCATCGACGCTTCTGTTTCAAGCATCAAACTGATGAACCAGGACCTTGTTAAGTTAGATCGTTTCGATGGAACAAACTATACCCGCTGGCAAGACAAAATGACATTTCTCCTGACCGCCCTGAAAATTCAATATGTCTTGGATCCTGATCTGGAGGCAATTCCAGAACCAACTAAGAATGACACTGATGAAGTGAAAAAGGAGAGAAAGAAACGAAAAGAAGATGAACTGCTTTGTTGTGGACACATCTTGAACACATTATCTGATCGTCTCTATGATCTCTACACCAATATTGCATCCGCAAAGGAAATCTAGAACGCACTCGAATTCAAATTCAAGGCCGAAGAAGAAGGTACGAAAAAGTTTTTAATATCTAAATACTTTGATTTTAAGATGTTGGATTCCAAGCCAATTCTTGCACAAGTACACGAGTTACAGGTTCTCGTGAATAAAATAAAAGCCGTGAAAATTGATATTCCTGAAGCATTTCAAGTCGGTGCAATAATAGCAAAATTGCAACCTTCGTGGAAAGGATACAAAAAGAAATTGCTGCATAGTTCTGAGGACTTTTCTTTGGAGAAACTTCAGAAACACCTTCGTATCGAGGAGGAAATGAAGGATCGAGAAAAAATTGAGTCTGCTGGATTTGCTAAAGCAAATGTTGTTGCCGCTAAAGGAAAGAAAAAATATGATGGCATGAAAAACCATCTCGGCCCAAGGAAAGAACACAACAAGTTCAAAAATTCTGGCGGACCAAAAGGTACTAAAAATGGTTGTGTTGATTCTAAGAGTTGGCAGCAATTTTGGTAAAACAAAGAGTGTTCACAAGATGTCATGTGTGATATCTTAACATGAGATATCCTATGTACCTGTTGGAGTTAAAGAAGATATGCAAGCAGGATTGTTTCAGAATGCCACATACAAAGACAAGGCTTCTGATATATGTTGTACCTGCTGGGGCTTAATGGAAGACATGTTCATGCAGGATTGTTTCAGATGACATACACAATGTCATGGTATCTGTTATGGTTGTACCTGCTATAAAAGGAAACTGGATTATGCGGGATTTTTCCAGGATGTCAGACCCGATGTCATGACATCCTGTACACAGAATATTCAGTATTAATGTCTAGTGTTTTGTGCTTGCACAATTAATGGCAATCATTGGTTGATTGAAGATATGGCTAGCTGGCGCATTCATTCAGGGATTTCAACCAGATTTACTTATTTTCCAAGGAAATCTATACAGCTGATATAAAAAGATTTGATTGGAAAATATATTTAGGGTTTTCAAGATGTCCAATGTTTCTATAAAAAGGGACTTAGAAAACCTGTTTGTATACACAACCAAGACTGAGCGAAATTTAGAGAGAGAGCTAGGGTTTGTGTCTGTAGGTCATTCAAGTCATCCATTGATGATTGAATTAGACTAATTTGTCTTCTTGATCAAAGCTTTGAAGCAAGATCAAGAGTGTGTCTTCTTGATTGAAACTGTGAAGTAAAATCAAGAGTTTGTAATTGAAAAGTATTTTCTTTTCACAAGGGATTGTTGTTTAAGATCACGGGGTTGTGATTGTAAGGGAAGTGAGTGGGTTCTCATATCTAAGAATGCTTAGGTAGAAGTTGCACGGGTAGAGATTAGGTGAGAAAGACTGTAACTTGTTGAAGTGTACGGATAGTCTTTGAACTAATTCTATTATAGTGAATTTCCTTCCTGGCTTGGTAGCCCTCAAACGTAGGTGAGTTGCACCGAACTGGGTTAACAATTGCTTGTGTAAATTGCTTTACAATTCTGTTTATATTATCCATTGTGTATTAACAGATATCAGTGTCGTGACATTACCTTCGACATCTTATATCTGATACCAGAATTTCAGGTTGTTATGTATGTGGCAAACCCGGACATTATGCTCGAGATTGCAGGCACAATAAGTCCAAAAATGAGGTCAATGTTGTTCATGCCGATGATGACATAATCGCTACGGTAAGCGAAATAATGGAAATCAAAGGCAAAGTGCAAGGATGGTGGTATGACACATGTGCAACTGTGCATGTATCTTATGATAAAACAACATTCAAAACCTATACCGAAGTCAATGATGGACAAGAAGTGAAAATGGGAAATGAAGTGCGATCTAAAGTCGTTGGAACAGGATCCGTCGAACTCAACTTCACTTCCGGAAAGAAAGTCACTCTTGTTAATGTGCTTCATGTTCCTGATATGAATAGAAACCTTGTTAGTGGGGACTTATTGGGAAAACCGGGTATTAAATCTGTATATGAATCGGGCAAATTAATATTGACTCGTAATGGTATATTTGTAGGAAAAGGATATTCCGCTGAAGGAATGATCAAACTTTGTACTACCGACAATATTATTAATGAAATTTCTAATTCTACTTATATGCTTGAATCTATTTCCTTATGGCACTCTAGATTGACACATATTGGTATTAGTACTATGAATAGACTAATTAAATCCGGTTTGATATCATGCAACATTCATGATTTCGGAAAATGTGAAATATGTGTTAAATCAAAAATGATAAAGAAACCTTTCAAAAGTGTTGAAAGAAAAACAAACGGGCTAGATCTTGTGCACTCTGATTTGTGTGAATTTAATGGTATGTTGACCCGTGGGGGAAACCGTTATTTTATAACGTTTATCGATGATTGCTCTAGGTTCACACATGTATATCTCTTAAAGCATAAAGATGATGCTTTTAATGCCTTTAAGACATATAAAGTAGAAGTAGAAAATCAATTAAGTACAACTATAAAAGTACTTAGGAGCGATAGAGACGGAGAATATTTCTCAGCAGAATTTGATGCATATTGTGAAGAATATGGCATCATACACAAATGTTTTGCGCCCCGCACACCACAACAAAATGGCATGGCCGAAAGAAAAAATAGAACATATCAAGAGATGATAAATGCTATGTTAATGCATTCAGAATTGCCATTTAATTTATGGGGTGAAGCAATATTGTCCGCATGTCACATAATGAACAGGATTCCTTTAAAAACAACTAGTATTTCTCCAGATGAGAAATGGAAAGGAAGACCACCAAGTATTGGTTATTTCAGAGTGTGGGGGTACGTAGCTTATTACAAGAACATGGATCCCAAAAGGACAAAACTGGGTCCTCGAGGAATCAGATGTGCCTTCATAGGATATGCACCAAATAGCAAAGCATACAAACTTCTAAATCTAGAGTCTAATGTAATTGTTGAATCCAGAGATGTGGAATTCTTTGAAAATCTCATCACAGAGGATAAGGGACCTGAAAATCCCACAATTGAAGAATCTCGTGACAAAGATTCGACACGAATTGTTGAAACACAATCAGAACCAAGGAGAAGCAAAAGGGCACGAAAAACTAAGGATCTAGGACCATATGAAATCAATTCCCAACTCATTTCTCTTTATTTAGTTGAAGGAAATAACAAGAATGATGTTCATAAAATTCCTATTATTCTTCAAGTAGAAGATGATCCTAATACATATAAGGAAACAGTGGCTTCTAGGGACGCTTCTTTTTGGAAAGATGCTATCCAAGATGAAATGGATTCAATTATGTCAAATCATACTTGGGAACTAGTTGATCTTCCGAAGGGATCAAGATCCATTGGATGCAAGTGGGTGTTTAGAAAAAAGTATCATAGTAACGGTACATTAAACACCTACAAGGCTAGACTAGGAGCAAAAGGATTTAGACAAAAGGAAGGTGTCGATTATTTTGACACATATGCACCAGTAGCAAAAACTACGACAATTAGAATCCTGTTTGCACTAGCTTCCTTGAATAACCTTATTGTTCATCAAATGGAAGTTAAAACAGCATTCCTAAACGGAGATCTCAATGAGGAGATCTACATGGAGCAACCAGAAGGTTTCATGCTTCCTGAAAATGAACATAAGGTATGCAAACTTGTTAAGTCTTTATACGGTTTAAAACAGGCACCAAAACAATGGCATCAAAAATTTGACACCGCCATAATTTCAAATGGGTTTGTTCCAAACTCTTGTGACAAATGCTTGTACACAAAGGTGCGCGGAAGTGTTGTGATATTTCTATGTCTATATGTTGATGACATGTTTATCAGCAATGAAATGAATGGAATATTAGAAATAAAGAAATTTTTGACTTCCACATTCAAGATGAAAGATCTTGGACTAGTTGACACTATACTAGGGATCAAAGTAAAACGAAATAGTGGGGGTTATAAATTAATCAAACACATTATATTGAGAAAATGTTGGAAAAGTTCAAACACCTAAACTTTAAGGAAGTAAACACTCCATTCGATCCTAGTGTCAAACTTCAAAAGAACAATGGGAGAACCATGGCACAATTGGAATATGCAAGTGCAATTGGATGTCTAATGTACTTAATGCAATGCACCAGACCTGACATAACTTTTGTAGTTAGTAAGATGAGTAGATTTACTAGCAATCCAAATGATGAACATTGGAAGGCCATAACTAGGATTTTCGGATATTTGTTAAAGACCAAAAATCTTGGCCTTCATTATGGTAAGTTTCCTGCCGTACTAGAAGGATATACCGACGCAAGTTGGATATCAAGTGTTGAAAATTATAAATCTACAACTGGGTGGATATTCACATTAGCTGGAGGTGCGATTTCTTGGAAAAGCAAGAAACAAACATGCATTATTCTCTCAAGCATGGAATCAGAGTTTGTGGCTCTTGCGTCTGCTGGACAAGAAGCAGAATGGTCGAGGGACCTCTTATTGGAGGTTCCGTTAGCTAAAGACAATGTTTCAAAAGTATTGATACATTGTGATAGTCAAGCCACCCTGGCTAGAGCGTTCAGTGAAGTATACAATGGAAAGTCTAGACACATAGGTCTTAGACACTCTCTCGTGAGAAAAATGATAAAGGATGGGATCATTTCACTAACATATATACAAACAAGCTATAATTTGGCTGATCCATTTACTAAACCACTGGCCAGAGATTTAGTAAAGACTACCTCGAAAGGTAAGGGATTAAAACTCCTTGAATAAGGGTTCCGACAACGATAGCAACCCAATCTGAAGTTAACACATCTTAACCTAAGATTCAATGGGTAACAACAAGTCGTTGATTCAGAAGGTTATGCAACATTCCGCGATAATGTTGACGATTACAAACTGAGGGTTGAGTTTTCAAAGAAACTCTTAATGAAGTTTTATATCAAGGAGGATACGTATCTCAAGAAATAGATACGAATTGAACTTCACCTATATGAACTTGAAGATGGTGCCGTCTTAAGGTGAAAGTTGGAGTTTCTCTCATGAAAAAATTCATGAAAACAGGAAAAGCACATGGCCATAAATAGTGCTAGGCGAGATATGTAGGCGAAGAACCTCTAAAAGTGTGTGTATAGCAACGCCGATCTGATCACATGGGATAATGGTTCAAAGCATAGCTGCCTAACGTTCCGATTAGGCTTTGCGTTGTCTTTACTAAGGTTAAATTCAAATCGAAAGATACCTAACTGTATTAACACTTTTTGCTTTCTATATTCTGGAATTGGATTTGTCATTATTAGAATAAGTGGGGGATTGTTGTAATTTATTAAATACAAGTGTGTTCCAAAATGACAAATGGTGGAAGTGAGTTAATGCTAATAAATGCATGAGATAAAGTCCCACATTGGAAGATTTACTCACTTTGTAAGTCCTTATATAGAATTAATATCATTAACTCAACAAAAGGACAAAAGAGGATAAAGTGCCACATGAACACATATGGTGGTCCCAAGCATTATGCCACTTGTCCCAACCTTACAACCACTCGCCGGTGTCGCTACCGGCGACACCGGGACCGGGTCCGTGGGCGTAGGGCGCTAGTGGCGAAACCATGCAACTGTTGGTGAAATGGATCCCTTTAATCTTTCCGAAATTTCTAACACTCACTACTTTCTTCCCAAATGTTTTCATTTGGGACATCTAATTCTTCACCGTCTCCATCTTCATCTTCAAAGTTTTCCACTTTAAATAGGACAATAGAAACTTATTGTATTTGAGTTGAACTCACAGTTTCATATGAGAGTGACAAATCCCAATTTTCATCAATATCTTCAAATTATGATCCTTTACTGAATTATGTCCCTTTACTATAGCATCAACATCAGCATTAAAGTTTTCTTCACTACCTTCACTTTTTTCATTGATAATTTAAAAATTCATTAATTTATTTAACTGTTTAATCTTTTTGAGAGACTAACTAATTAGATGAAACAATGTTTTTAAATTTGTTTAAGTTGATTTTAATAATTTAAGAGTTAAATTAGTAAGAAAATGATAATTTAGAACTAAATTGAAGGTTTATTAAAATAAAAAAGCATTAACCGTAGTCCGTAATGCGAAGAGCGCCGTGACTTTCAAAGTTCACTTCGGTTTAACTCCAACTAATACGAAAACCTTCAAAACGACGTCGAACTTCCGGTCTTCGACGATGACCGGAAACTCCTTACCGCCGGTGAAGCTCACCGACAGTGGCCGCCCAGTTCTGATACCGAACGAGATCGAGTGCTTCTTCCTCTCCGGCGTAGACCTTCTCAGCGAAGACGAACCTAACACATGGTTCCCTCACTTAAAATCTGGCCTCCTCATCTTAACCACGCATCGTCTCCTCTGGCTCCCAGACGCGGCCGTCGCCGCCTCATCCTCCTCCGTAGCTGTCCCCCTTGCTTCAATCGCCCACATTTTCCCCCACAAGAAGTCTCTCAAATCGGTGTTCGCCTCCCCAAGGGTCCGTTTCCAGGTGTCTCCATCGCCGGAGCGCGGAGTTGCCGCATCAGGATCAAGATCGGTGGTTGCGACGGTCGTGGTGAGGGGTAAAGGAGACTGCGATGCTTTTGTGTCCAAGTTTTGGGAGAATTGGAGAGCTAGAGCGTGGGAGGAGTCAGAGAGTGCTACGAGTTCGAGTTCTAATGCAGCGGTCAGGGCAGCATCGACGTCTTCGAGTGGGATTTATTCGAGTGATGGGACGGTGAGGATGGTGGGAGTGTCGGGGATTTTGAGGAAGGAGCAGGAAATGTGGGAGAGTACTGATAAGAGTTTGCAGGATGCTTTTCAGGATTTGAACGCCCTTATGGTAACTCCTTTTTTTTTTCCTTCTTCCTATTTTATACATTTTTGTTTTGTTAATTTGATTCTCACTTTTACATCGGAACAAAAGAGTTATGTTTTAGGTTTTTCTTGTAGAAGAAGGAAAGTTTGATGTACTCAGTTGAGTTGAATTCTATTTCTATGTAGCACCAATACTTAATGGTAAAAGTGTGTCCTCATATCTGGCATTGTGTTTTTGTCCAACATTGACACTTATACGATAATGACAAATATGATTACATTCAATCACTTCCGTCTTTCCAATTTATTATAATGTTGTGTCTGGTATCTGAGTTTTACAGGTTGAATTGCATTATTTTTATTATAACTAGTTGGTTTTGTGTTTGATAAAGCTATAATTATTACGGCTTTAATAGGAATTTGTTCAGAATTCACAGGTTCATCGTTTTCCAATCTTTATGTTACAGTATGATTTCCATGGATCATGATATAAATAATGACGCCTTTTGATATATGTAACTGACTTTAGTTGGTGGAAAATGATTTAGTTTTTATATGATGTTAGAGTTGTATCGGACAAGCTAGTTGTTTTCATCTGCATTTTCCTTGAAACAACTTGGAACCCTTATTTTCTAGGCATTGAGGTCTCACATCTGTCTGGTGAGTCTCTAACTGCTCTCCCAATCCAAGTATATTAGAGACCTCCTTTCAAAAGTCAATATGGACTCTGCTAAGGAAATGCCTGCACCTTTGGTATCTAGCTTAAAATCATCTCAAGCGGGATCTGTTCTTATTGAGGATCCTTCACTGTTCAGGTCAATTGTTTGAGCATTGCAGTATGCAACTTTAACAAGGCCAGAAATATCATTCTCAGTAAAACATTAAACGAAGTATGTCAGTTTTTGTCCAATCCCCTAGAGGAACATTGGAAGGTTGTCAAAAGAATACTTAGATACTTGGGAGGCACCCTTCATCATGGTTTACTATTGCAAGCTGCTCCTATTCACCAATCTCTGTCCTTAATTGGGTTTTGTGATGCTGACTGGGCATCAAACCCTCATGACAAGAGATCTAATAAGGAGCATGCATTTACTTAGGCCCTAATATTGTTTCATGGTGTTCCAAGAAACAAACACTTGTAGCTCACTCCAGTGCAGAAGTTGAGTACAAAAGCTTGGCAAGACTATACGAGATAAAATTAGAAATGACAATATTAGAAAGAATGTTGGGGTAAAACATATAATAGAAAAGATGATGCAAACTAGGCTTAAGTGGTTTGGGCATGTAGAGAGAAGACCTATGGATTATGTAGTAAGGAGAGTAGATCAGATAAAGGCTAGTCAAATCGATAGAGGAAGACCTAATAAAACTATAAGAGAAACTATTAAGATAGATTTTGAGATTAACGAATTGGATAGAAACATGGTCTTTGATAGAACATTATGGCGTAATTTGATCCATGTAGCCAACTTCATTGAGTGAGATAAGACTTGGTTGTTATTGTTGTTGCTGTATTGTGGCGTAGTTTGATTCATGTAGCCGATCCCAGTTAGTGGGATAAGTCTTGATTGTTATTGTTGTATATGACTTGCTCTGGCCATGAGTTTGAAGGAAATATTAGGTGTTTGTTGCTATTTTATGTAGATATAAGATGCATGTTTCTCATGCTGGGAAAGGTAGCTTAATCCATGTTGTCAACGTAAACTAATAATATGGATTTTTGACATTTTATTTTTGTTTGTCTTGAAGTTTACACTTTTAATTTGTGTACTTGGAGTAATTTGAGGAAAATGTCTTTCCTTCTCATTTTAGGCTTAGTTAACTGAAATGGGAACATTGATCAATTTACTTTTGATTGATGATGATGAGGATTAATCCGGCAAATGAAATCTGATTTAATAAATCTTGAAAGTTTGATGTTAATTTATAAGAGAACTTGTGAGCTGAGTTTTACCTTTATTATGTGCAAACAGATGTGAACTCTTTGTTTCTCTGACCTGATTGTGACTACTGTAACTAGGTCTAGAAGTTATTTTGTAATCTTTTAGCTAGTTTTGTTTTAAGCTTTGGCTTAATGATGGATTTGCAGAGCAAGGCTAAAGAGATGGTCATGCTAGCAGAAAAAATGAGGCTAAAGCTTTTGTCAGGCTCAAATTCTCAAACAAATACAACTAATGAAGAAGAGATGGGTTCAAAAGAAGAAATGCAAGAATTGTTATTGAGTGTTGGTATAATATCCCCTGTTACAAAAGAGTCTGCGGGTGCTCTGTATCATCAACAATTATCTCGCCAGGTTCTCTTATCTCTGCTCCGTAATCATTCATTATTTTCTCAGTAATCAAAATATCATGTGAATTGTAACTTTGTTTTGTAAAAGACATCCTTTTAAAAAGTTCTCAATTGAGGCTTTTTGTGATGGAGCGTTTTATTTCTGTTATTTTAGTTGGGGGTATGGGGGACTCTCATATCTTTTATTGTTCATTGATTAAAAACTGTTGTGATTTCCGAGGCTCACGGGGACATAAGGTTTGCTAGTACCAAGAGAATAAAGAACCAGTCATAAAATATGAACATGTTAGAGATGAATGTCTTTGATGATGATGACAATTAAGGACTTACATGGAGCTAGTATCAAGGACAGATGAAGTTGAAGAGGAAAATATAAATGCTATGAATCAGGCCAGAAGAGCTAACACGAGCAGAGTCGGTAGAAGATTAGAATTAGAATTATCAATTAGAATACAGAAGATCTTCTTTATGTGCACTACGATTGAAATCGTGATGCATGCTGAGTATATTAAGAGCCTAGGAAGAGCTCTCTTACTCATGCTTTCTCATTCCTAGAGAGAAATATATTAGTGTTGATTTGATATTTTGCCAATTTTGGTTGTGCATATCAGCTGAGTTTTTATCACTTGTATGGAATTAGTGAGTAACCAATGATCTGTGCTTCTGAAGTTAAGGAGTTAATTAACGGTCGCTTGATTGATTATCATTTGATAGGTTTCTGATTGTTTAAATTATTCTAATATGTCCTTGCTAATAGTTGGCAGATTTTGTTAAAGTTCCACTAGAGAGAGCTGGAGGAATTATCAATCTAATTGATATTTATTGTCTCTTCAATCGTGCTCGTGGAACAGGTTTCACTACTTTTCCATCTGTGTTCCCTTAGACATGATTAATTTTGAAGTCGTCCATTTGTTGAATTAATTCTTCCCTTGTTTTGGTCGTCTAATAAACAGAATTGATCTCACCTGATGATTTGTTGCAAGCATGCTCTCTGTGGGAGAAGTTTGATGTGTATGTATGACATCATCTTCTATTTTAATTATTTCTGCTACTACATTTTTGTAAATTGTAGTCGTAGCATAGAACCAACAAGAAGTGACATCAATTCATACTCCGGGATTCTAACATTTAATCCTTCAATGCAAGTATGCAACCCCCTTTAGGATTTGTTATATTTCCATGCACTGACTGTGTTATTTGATTGTTTCAGCCCAATTGTTCTAAGGAAGTTTGATAGTGGGGTCATGGTAATACAAAATAAGTCCCACAGTGATGAGGAGGCATGTTCATTTTATCTTTTCTTCTGCAGCCATTTTTATATGTTAAGTTTTATTAATGTATTAACTTGGAAAAACATCTGTCTTATGGCCTGCACAATATGGATTTTATGCTGTGTCGGTGTGTCCTAATTGTGAAATTGTACATTTATGTTTTTCTTGGTTTAACATTAATGTCTAGTTATGTTGAAATGCAAGCTGGTCAAATATGATTAATTTAACTAACTTCTGTTTGGTGTATAGGTTTTCACTAAAATTAAGGTGCTTGTTATGAAGCCTGATGCTCTTCGAGCTGGGATAAGTCCTAGTGATGCTGCAATGACGCTGGGAGTTGCCCCAGCAATGGCAAAGGAACATCTCTTGTCTGCTGAGAGCAAGGGTACACTGCTCTACTGCTATCTTCACTACTTGTAACAACATATCTTTTAATCTGATTTTGTCCAATCTTTCCCAGGTATACTTTGCAGAGATGTCAGCCCTGATGGATTTCGCTTTTATATTAATTTGTTCCCAGAAATTGATCGAGATGATATGTATTTGTAAGTGAACTTTCTATACTTGATATGTAGTTCTGTTTTTTTAATTTTTTTTTTTTGGTTTATTGGTGTTCTGGTCAAATATGTTCCTCCTTGAGCTAAAACCAATTTGCACTAAGACTGCTTTTTTCAGTGTTTTTTTAGTATTCCTTGTTCAGTTGCCCTGTGTTCTGTTTTATCTTCCCGTCTGGTTTTGTTGGCATATGATGCACATTTTTAGAATACATTAGTAATTTATTGAATAACTATTACATGTTAAATAATGATGCAAATGTATATAGTTTTCTAGAATACTTTAGTAGTGCATAGAATAAACCAATACTACTTTTATATTAGGAAATGTCATGAAAGTTCTAGAATATACCTCTCACATAAAATAGGAAAGCAACTCATGTACAATTGTATTCAAGCCTTTGAGATGTAATGTTTATAACATCGAGGCTTCACCACACTTATTCCATGTTACCAAATATTCTACGGAGTGTTTCATATACTATATTTTCTAAGAGGGTTATTTTTTAAAATGGAAAATGAGACAAACATCAAATTCTTCCACATCAAGAAATTTTATTTTTACTTTCGTCCCATTCTTGTTATAGCTTCATGTTTCAAGATTAGATAAATTATTTTAGATAATATGCAGTCTTTCTACTTGTAATATACAGCATTTGATTTTATTTGAGAATCGGTGCTTCACTTTTGAAATCAGTATCACCAGCCTTGCCGTTGAGCATTCTGCTTGGTAGTTACTCAAGAGTTATTGATTGATATCCTTTTCCTTCATCGTATTGGTTTCTAGTTTGACATTTTTCAATGATAGAAGATGATTTTTGTTCATTGATTGATTTCATATGCATAAGTTCTATTGTGATATATGCCATTTTTTGCAGAGTGAAAGATCAGGGGATTTATGCCTCATGGGTTAGAGCAATCCCTGCTCATGGTTAGAGTGGCAAGCTTGCCCATTTCAAGGTAATATTGGACAATTTTTTAGTGCCAGGAACTGGCCTGACTTGGCTAGTTTGTGTATATTTTCTCCTTTCAATCACTATATATAAGGGGCATATTTGGGCATATTTAGTGAGAATGAGGAGAAAAAAAAGGTACATACACACTCATTGACATTGCTTCAATAATGCTCACACATCAAAAGAACATTTAATTCATACGAATTTGGCAAATAGAAGCAGGATCTTAGCTCAAAGTTACATTACCTTCACTCTGATCAATAATTGTCCTTATTGGTTTTTTATTCTTGAAATTTGACACACATACAAATATGATAGTAAAAGGCAATAAAAAGTGTTGCAAGAATGTGAGAAAAATTAAATTGAAGTGTTATTAGAACTCAAACTGCATCTTTGATGTGTATCCAAGTGCAGCAAGATGAGTTGCAATGGCTTTATTCATGGGTGGTGGACCACACCTAAGTATCTGCAAAATTGGAGAATTTAAAATGTTTTTAAATTATTCTTACTAGATTGTGATGAATTTTTTTACAATACATATATGAAAAAGAGAGAAATTTGAGTGTTAATTGTGAATTAAACCTGGATATCCGAGGCAGGTGCTGGACAATGGTATTCAATCATCTCCTTTGATATGTACCCAACGCCACCATTCCATTCATTGGGAGGCTGTCAAGTGTGTGTTCAACATATATCAAACAATTAATTGTGGTCACAAAACTCTAGTACTTTATTTTTGTTTCAATTCAACTTAACTTTTAATTTTAAACGTGTATTTCATGATCATACAAATGAGACCAACAAGTTTAAATAATGGATGGAACAGCTAACCTTATTAAGAACATGATAGACATGGAATCTGTGAGGAAATGTGTTTGCAAAGCGATCAAGTTCTTCCTGCATTACCAAACATATTTTACTCAGAATTCAAGCTAGCCAAACAATTAACTTTTTAAATTCAATTATCTTACACTACTTTCCTATGCTAATAGCAGTATTAAGAAAGGAACCACTACACTACGGACATGATTTCTTAAGTAGGTAGGTTACCTTTAGTAGGATATCATCCACTGTCACATTGGCGTAAATGAGGTAGACTTTTGTTTTGTCCTTTTTGTTTTCTAGTATGGCCCTTATGAGCTACAACAAAAGATGAAAGGTCATTTTCTATGTACTCTCAAACAATTATAAAATGACCTCAACTACTGTACTACGCTGTATAATTATTAGTAAGCTTTTATAATCATGAGCAATCTCTTGAGTATAGATGAATGAATTAATGGTACTATATGTACTTTTTTTATATATGTACCTGAAACATTGGGGTAATGCCTGAACCTCCAGCAATCATTCCAAATGCCCTAACCCGGCCAACTTTGTAACTGAAACGTCCCTACGAACTCAGTATATATAGACATTATCACACTTACTTTTTCATGTATATGAAAATGAAAAAACTATGCACTGTTTACAGCTTCAATATTTTCATTTTGCCTAACAAGGTAAGTAAAGTACCTTGGGGCCCTTCACGGCCAAGCTGTCACCTTCCTTCATTTGCCTAAAATGGTGTGACATCTTTCCGTATGGGTACATCTGATATGATACCACATAATTGATGTACATTAGTATTTTCATAAATAATTTCTCTATAATTTGCCAAAAGTATATACATAAAAATTGTACCTTTACAACTAATTCAAAATAGCCTACATCTGAATCCAATGTGATTGGAGTATATGACCTCATAACTTCACCTCCTTCGCTATCTCTTCCTCTGCTCAACATTTATACAAGAAAATGATAGACAATTAATTTTTGCCACTAAGCCATTAAAAAGTAGTATAGATAATTTTTTCAAACCTGACAAGTATGTTTTTTCCAACAGGAAGACCCAATATCGACTTAGGAGTAGGAAGGGCAAATTTGAATCTTGCAGCATTGGGGCTGATCCGTGTCTTCTTTACAAGTTTGAATTCTTTGAAATTTTTTGGGTCCAGGGAACCTGAAATTTTTGAAGTTTAGATGGTCGCTTTGTATTTAAAGCTGATTATATAATAATAGTCGAACACCGATTTCACTACTAATCCTTCAATCTGAACAGACTATAATAATAGTCGAACACCGATTTTTTAAATATTAAAATGAAATATTGGAAATGATGAGTTTGAAAAATGTGAGATAATATGTAGTAACGAATAGAGGACCTTTGGGTTTCTTGCGGTAGTAAATATAAGCAGCAGTAAGACCAGCAGCAACAAGAGCAATGGAGGCATTCAATAATTCAGGCTCCAAGTCCTTAGCAAAAGGTAAGGACTTGAAAAACAATGTAGGGAAACTAAGTGTCATGTTGAATGGTAACTCCAACATTTTGTAAGGAAATTTACTAATTGGTTAATCAACAACACCATGCTTTATATATACATTTGTATATGAACATTACAAGAGATATATTCCTTAAACTAATTATTTTATTCTTTCTAGCTATTATAATGAAGCAAAGAATAATCCCAAACGTCTCAAGAAGGATAGCATATACATATTCTATTTGAATTTTACAATATTTCTTAAATAAAATTATGGATATATTCTAGTTGAAAATGGCCGTGTAGTAATTGGATACTTCATTACTTAGGCATTGTTATCTTCGTTTAAAGCGTTGGAAGATGAATAGGCAAGCACTACTTCATTACATCCATTTTAAGCAAGTTGGAAGTTGGAAGTTGTGTACAACAGATGTTAAAGAGAAATTTTAGGATATTTTTAAAACTTTATTGTTAAGAGAATTATAGGAGATTAAAACTTTAATGTTAAAGAGAATTTTCTCTTACCATGGATCCGTTTGTTTTGCCTTTTTTTAAAAATGATTTTTATAGTGTTATATATTTTAGTGTAAAAAAATTTTACAAAACAACTTTTCATAAAAGCTTCAAATGAAAATTTTGTTTGAATAGTTATTCTTAAAATGTTATTTTAGGTATTTTATCATTTTATCGAAACTTTTTTTGGATATCAAAATTTCAAAAAATCACTTCATTTTGAAGCTATTTCAAATAGTTTTTTCTAAAAATCATTTTTGAGATACAATTTTTTTAAAAAATTGTGATTTTGACTATGTTTTGATCTTCAATAATGTATATTTATGTTATACAATGAACAATTCAATCTTTTAATTTATAAAAAATAAATTTAGAAAAACTTGTAATATTTTGAAAAACATTTTTATAAAATCTATTTTAAAAAATACAAAGAAAAAAATTCATTTTTTTAAAGCTAAAACAAACTTGCCCCATATTTATAAGAAAAAATGATTTTTTTTTAGTTCATTCAATAATCAATGAATTTCAAACGCAATTTTTTTTTATAAATAGGATCAAATAGAGTATTATATGAGTACTACTCTGTCTGAATTGTAAACAAAATAAGATAATTTTTCATGCTTATTAAGAATGATAATTAATTGTATTTAATTTTCTTGATATCAAGTAAAATAATTAATCTAATTACTAATCTATCATTAATTAAATTGTCATTTTTAAATAATATTAAATAATTAACGCAAATATAATTTTTGAATAAAAACATTTAAAATGTACTTAGATTTGTTAACATTTGCTTATAGTATAAAAGTCAAACTGAAAAAAGAAGTACCGAAAAGCAAAAGTCAACAAAAGAACAACAGGATAGAAGCAGTCAAAACAGACCACATCAAGAAAACCCCAACTACACCAAACAAAGTCCTAAAACAACAACCACACTACGAACCTCCATCCAACAACACATCGATTAAACCTCAGGCCACCAGACCCACCATCAACAGACCAAAAACACCATGGCTGCACCATAACTATTGAACACTCTAAAACATGTCAGACCTCTTGAACCGCTATTGGTTAAGACATTGAATATGATTTTGAAGCTAGTAAGAGAAGAAGAGTAAGTTCATAGACAATCCACTACAAAATCAACTGCAAGAAAAAAAAACACTATTCTCTTCCAACTCTTCCACGTTTGTTATCTTACCAGAAAAGTGTTTTTCATTACGCACTAACCAAATAGACCAAATGAATGAATTCCAAATCGTGGAAAAAAATCTCTTAGACTTAGACTTAACCACTAAAGATATGAAAAATTTAAAGAAAGTTCTAAGGTCCCTAGGAAGAGCCACCCGAACCTCTAACCACCAAAAAATCTCATACAATAATTAGAGAAGAAAGAGGAAATAACAAACAAGTGGGGAGTCAAATTCAATCCAATCCCCAGAAAGGATGCAAGATATATCCTCCTTATCCACGATAACACTTCTCTTGAACAGGTTTTCCCTAAAGGGAAACCTATCCAAAAGAAGTTGTCAAGAGAAGACCACAACTTTAGAGGGGGGCCAACTATCCCAAATGAGGGGAATATATGGGAATTTACTAACTAACGAAGGGTCAGCGGTCTGACAAAGATCATGAAGGACTTGATAAGCCGACACCACAAAGAAAGCCGCATCTCTAGAATGACTCAAAATCCACTTATCACTCTCCTCACTAAACAGAAATGCTCGAAGGGCCAAGGAAAAGAAGACGAGACTAGAGGTTCATTCTAGATGAAGAAAGATATCGTCCACCTAAAATCCCACAATATTCTCATGCCTTCCCACCTCCCTACCTCATTAAAGTCCCTTTTTGAATTGAGAAATAGAAAAGAGACATGGGAATCTAACTTTAAAAAGAGTTATACCAAGCAAAGGATCTTCCCAAAGAGAAGTTTGAAAACCTGTTCCCACATTCTTAACAAAACCTAACTCAAACCAATTAAGGAGATCATACTTTTTAGAACCAAGAAGGGAAACCCCTTTCCGCCAGGTTGAATAGGAACAGAAACCGAAAGACCTTCCCCCTTGCAGGGAGGAGACAACAGAGGAACCATACCTAACAGAAAGAATATCGAACCACATACCAGAGCCACTAAAAAGAAGTCTCCATTTCCATTTGGCTAAAAAGGCAAGGTTAACCAACCAAATATCTCTAACCCTTATGCCTCCAATCTTCTTAGACTTACATACATTCGATCACTTCACCTAAGATATCTTAACATACCCTTTCATCCCACCCAAAAGGAATCTTCTCTGAATCATCACCAAAATTTTCCACACCTTCACTGCATTTTTAAGATAGAAAAGAAGAAAACAGGAATAACATTAAGGAGCGAGTTGAGAAGGATTATTTGACCCTATAAGCTAACAAACATATGACTCCAAGAATGAAGTCTATTCAAGATCAGATTAACTAGGGTTCTCAGGTAGCAACCGACCAAAGATTAGCTCCTATTGGCGACCCTAGGTATCTAAAAGGAAGAGACTCAATCTTACAAAGAAGAAAGCCCTCAGCTAAATCTAAGAAAGAAGGATCAACATTAATCCCAATCAAGATTCTCTTGTGAAAGTTAACCCCAAGATCTGAAGCAAGCTCGAAGCCTCTTAAAATAGCTTTGATAGTCCACAAACTCTCGACCGAAGGATTGACCAAAATAAGTGTATCAATAACATATTAAAGATGAGAAACTTCCAAAGAGGGGACAACTTTAAAACTGGAGAAAAGGCTAAGGTCAGAGGCTCTCTTGATCAACCCATTGAGGCCTTATGCAACTAGCAGGAAAAAGAAAGAAACTAAGGGATCTCCTTGCTTCACACATCTTTGAATCTTAATATCTTATTTGAGGGACCTATTTACCAATACAACCAGGTTACCTGCAAATACACAAGCTCTAATCCAGGATCTCCACTTATCATTAAAGTCAAACATGATAAACATATAATCTAGAAAGCTCCAGTTAACTGAATCGTAAGCTTTCTAAAGCCAAGAAAATAGAAGCATAACCTATTTTTCAATATTTTCCAATTACACACTTTATGCTAATATGAGATACAAAGCACAAGTTATCGTTCCCTAGTTTTTTTCCAACTTCACAGCTGTCTCATAGTTATGCCTTATTTTTTCTGTGCGACTCTGTCTCAGCATCTGCACAAACTAAGTCATCCATTATCTTATTCATCTCTGCATCATGGAAAAAACTAAGATTATTAAACCCATAATGTATCACCCCAGTTTTTTAAAATTAATTTATTTTATTGAGTTTTATGTGTTTAATTGATTTATGGGAGTGCTATATATATTTTTGTGGGGTTGTTGGAGGTTGGTAGAATTTATATGATGTTCACTATTTTTCATTAATTAAAACTAATAGAAAATTAGATAAATTATGAAATAGTGAGTTACGGGGTAGAAAGTGGTAGTATGAGATAAATGGTGGGACAAGGTGAGAGAAACCAAAAGATAAGGGGAGAAAATATAAATACTAATAATTGAAATTAGGTTTTTGTTTAAAAGGAAAACAAGGAGAAAAGGTTGGGAGAAAAAACAGCATACATGAAAGTGGTGCAAGGAGGAAAATAGTGTAAAACCTAGGAGAGCACAAGTTAGAGAACTCCAAAGTCAAAGCTGAATTTTTTGATGGAGAATTAAGCTAAGAGGGAATTACTCATCTATGGGTGTAATTGCATGAAGGGTAGTGAGGGATCCCCACACTCTTCTTTATTTTCCTAAGTTTTTTCTCATTGTCAATCTTTATGTGTTTTGGAAAAAGTTTGTGTGAAACCTAATTTGGTTATTGTAATCTGGGAAAAATTTGTGCTATAAATCATAGTGAAATTTATATATCTAGATTTTTTTGTTCATGATAATATGATTTGGTATGTTGAACATATTGATGAAATTGTGTAGATTGATAAGTTAGGTGATTAATATGTGAGTAATTGATATGATAAACATGTTATAAATTGTATATGTTGAATTCTGTGCGAATTATGTGTTATGGGATTAAAATCGGAGCTTTGGAAGTGCACCCATGACAGAAAATGCAGTTTTGCATTCTGCACAGTGGTGACGGGCGTCATCACCATGACGAGCCGACCGTCACAGTGCTGATAAAGCTAATGATTGTCAGCCAAATGACGTGCCGACCGTCATGCTCTCTAGAGCGTACGACCTTGTTAGGCATCGCCTGGGTGACAAGTGGGTAAAGGGGAGGATGAAGGACATATCACGACGACCGTCATGACATGTGGCTTGACTGTCATGACTACGTTGACCAGTTTTAGGTTGCTAAGTTATTTTTTTGGGTTGTTTTTGATTCCAGTGACGGTTAGTTACTTTTTTATTATGTTAGGGGAGTTACTGAATAAAATTGACATGCTTTAAAAGTTGTGTGAATACTTTCTGAATGTATAAACATGTGTTATTGAATGCTTGTATGATTGGTATTGGTGAGTTATATTTGCATATCATACTTATTATATTGAGATGGTGTCCTTATTGGCGATGTATGTGGTTCGAAGGGGAACCAATGATGTTTATTACATATGTATGCGTTGTTGCATTTCATGCATCATGGTGTACGAACTTTGGTCTGTGTTGTGTCGCTAGTTTAGAAAGGGGGGGGGGCTAGTGATAAGTTGTTGATTCAGAAGTAGGGATCATTGATGAATCTTGATTCAAAAGGGGGGATCAATGACATTCATTATTCAGAAGGGGGACCATTCAATGATGTGACTAAATCAATAACATACCTCTGATGTCTAAATCGGTACCATATTCATAAAGAGTCAAGGAGTCGATACATTAGATACATACCTGCTTTATGATCGAGTTATTATTATCATTAGTGCATTGTTGTGAATGATATTCATGAATTGGTGATTGTTTGATTTTGCTCAGTTGAGATATCAGTAAATTGTGTTTGTTATGAATAATTCATATTTTGATAATCGTTATGAATGATTATACCCTTGCTATCTTTTTCACTTCTAACATATTTTGAGCATATTCTCACATCTGTTTGCTTTGTTTGTGGTGTTCTATACTCTCTTGGAGTACAAATAATCAGGTAGAGGAGTAGCTACTTTCTGAGCTAGAGGATGGTGTTAAGGCCTATCATTTATTTATCGTTTTACGCGTCATTTTTTTTCGTTGAAGCTCTGATATGTAACACTAGGGGCGAGTTTCTTTGTT
Source organism: Lathyrus oleraceus (assembly GCF_024323335.1). NCBI lineage: Eukaryota > Viridiplantae > Streptophyta > Magnoliopsida > Fabales > Fabaceae > Lathyrus > Lathyrus oleraceus. The sequence continues at coordinate 378,353,719 of NC_066582.1, forward strand.
ACATGTTATATTTCTTGAGATTTTGAGTTATTTCATTAAGTACTTATGTTGAGACAGAATAAATGTTTTCTTTGAAGTTCTCGATGTTCCGCTGCTATTTATATATGTTATATTTGGAGAAAGATGCATGTTGTGAATGTGTAACACTGATGTTGAGTAAAATTATATCTTTATTTTCATAAATCAAAGGTGCCGGGTTCAGGGTGTTACCTAGTTGGTATCATAGCAGGTCGCTCCATTCATCCTAGGTTGTGACTAAACTCTACCCTTCTGTGTGCGACATGTGTGTGAACACTCTCGATGCTCACTTTGTTAAGTTCTATTTGCTTTACTGTTTACGATTGATTAATCTGAACTTGGCTGATTGTGAAAATAGAAATGGCTTGAAGGAAAGACCGTGTGACCGTTGATGCTTTGGAAGCAATGGCTAATGTGATGGCACAAGCGAATGAAGCTTTGCAGGTAAATCGTAATTAAAATGGTGGTGCTGATGAATTTCGTGGGTGGGGAAAATTTTAGAGAAATAATCCTCCTACTTTTAAGGGGAGATACGATCATAAATGTGCTCAGAGTTGGCTTTAGGAAATTGAGAAGATCTTTCGAGTTATAGTTTGCACGGATGAGAAAAAAGTGCTATTTGAGACATATATGTTGTTCAAGGAGGATGAGTATTGGCGAGATAACGCCCGCCAGAGGTGGAGTTACAGGTACTGAGATCACTTGGGAGAACTACAATAAAGAGTTTCTAGAGAAGTACTTTCCGACCGATGTTCGAAGTAAGAAATAAATTAAGTTCTTGGAGTTGAAGTAGGGAAACATGTATGTTGTTGATTCTGCAACTAAATTTAAAGAGTTGGTGAGATTTTCCCCCAGTATAATGGTGTGGAAGCCGAGGAGTCGAAGTGTGTGAAGTTCGAGAGTGGGTTATGATGACTTCTCGGCAAGTGTACCGATAATATCAAAGTAATAAAATATTGAATCCAGATGGATTGTGTTCGAACAAGCCAACAATTGTGCAATGCAAGGGAAAATAGTAAATATGGGAAGGGGTGGGGGGTTCAGAATGAAAAACAAACTACGAGTTCAAAACAAAAATATTAAGATGATTAGGTTGTCTATCGAATCCCCTTATCCTCTATTGTTGATGTATGATGCCTTGTATGAATGATCTTATCCTTATAATCTCACGACGAATTAACAAAACCATTATAACAGATCCCTCACGAAATAACTCACTAATCACTACTCAGAGCTTCTTATTCCTAGTCCACTAGCATAAGCAAGATTAAGCGATGTACAAAATGTTAATTCCCCATGCCTATACTCGGGTCTTCTATCCCTATTCAACCAACGTAAGTAGAACAATTGCCCTAGGTCTAACACATAGGTTAAGGGTCAGTAATCCCTATGTGTCTAATATCTGATTAACAAAATATCTCAAATAAAAAGAATTAAGATTAAGAAACAAATGAATAAGATTATAATTCAAATGATTCATATAAAGTCAAATAAACATATAATTCCAACAAGATTGAATAAGGTTCATCATAACACAACTTAACCTAGAGGATCTTAGCTACTCATTATTCAGAAAATAATACCACAATTGATAGATGAAAGTAACATAAGAAGTTGTCATACCCTAATTTTTAACCCTAAGATCCTACATATCATTTGCATCATTGCACAAAAACAAGATCACATCTTGTTCCTTCCCATATCCATCTTTGGGTTTGCTTTTTTGTAGGGATCACCAAACACCTCTTTGTTGGTTTGTTTTTACCTTTGTGTTTATATGATTAATTGCTTATATAGCTACTAATAAAAATACCAAAAGTATGTATTGTTTCCATTAAGTTTATTATGCAAGGTAAGGGCTTTTCAGTCAAGAGCATCTCAAAGTTTTGTTGCTTACTTCTCAAGGAAAGTCAAAGGTTCATGTGTTTATTTCCATGCCTTCTTCAATAAGAAACTTTAAGCTTTGCCTAATTTAATCAAGAGTAAATCAAGGACATCTTATTTTGAGTTCATATGATCACCCATGTGATTTGAAATGCAAGGAAAGTCCAAGTACACAAGTTTGTTCCAAGTGGTGTGACCAAAAAGTCAACATTTTGAAGTCAAAGTTCAAAGGATCACAACCCCCTCAATTCTAAATATTTTTGAATGATTATTTTTACATAGGAATCTTCTCAATATACTTTAAAACTTTTCTTTACATGAAAATATCCAATTATGCTTAGAGGATCATCAAAAGTTTGGAGACATTATAAGTCATTTATGGACTTAGTGAAATTTGACCTATTTTCAAGTGATTTTTTCTCAACTTTCAAGGATCATAACTTCTTCAATTTTCAACATTTTAGGCTTATTTTTTTTAAATATGTCATTTGTGATTCCCTCTACAAGTTTTATTTAAGGACCAAGGTCAAAATATGCTTGTAAGGCCATGGAATTCACTGAGACATTACAAGTCATTTTTCAGCCATGGAACACTGAATTTTTTCTAAGTTATATGATCAATTTCTCATGCCAACTTCAACATGACATAACTTTGTGTTCAAACATAAAAATGCAACCTTTCTTAGCATATTATAATCTTTGCCATGATGTCAAGATATTGCAAAAAGAGTGGGATCAAAAAGCCTCCTGAGTAGGATGCTTCATTGGGTTGAACATGGTAGCTTGCAACTGAAGAAATTTCCATTTGCCCGAATTTTAAACTTCACTAATCTCAATTACAATCCAAATTAGCATGTGTTTTATACCTAAACATGTTTAACCAAGTCTCCATAAGCTAATTGACCCTTTAAACGCATGAATTGGCTGAGTTTTGATAGATTGCAAGTCACACTTTTCTCACATTCTGATCAAATTCATTTTGCACGAATTCAACATCATTCCACAGGTATTTGGATCCAAACACATTCCCTATAAATAGAGGAAGCCACTATATTAATTTCCAAGCTTTGGAGAGCTAAGAAATCCCTGCTGCAACTTGAAATTTTCCAGAAAAAAAATCAACTATCATGTTTTGAGTTTTAGCTTGTTTCAATCTAATTTCTTGTTTCCATTAGCATCTTCGGCATCCTCTGAAACATTTGCAACAATTGCCAAGCTCTGAGACCTTCTGAAGTGCTCTAAGTAGATCGAGCTTCATCATCTTCTGATCACCATCTAGACAAGATAGTTCTGAGCATCATTTGAACTCAAACAAGTTACCACAATGGAGTCCTTCACTCTCTGATGCGTTCCCTTAACTTATCTGGTGTTGATTGACTGTGTTCATCATTTAATTTTGTTTTTCGTGGCTTGCTTGTTTCTGAAACTTCTCTGAAATTCCCTTTGCTCAGTTTATATAAATGAATTTGGAGCATAAGGTTGAATTCGGGATGAGAAGAGGATCACAATAGTGGTGGAGCCCGAGAAGCTGAGGACCTTAGAACCCTTAACCCATATTGGACTTTTAGGATGTAGTGCGGTGTTTATTCAAGTGTAGATTTGAATTAGTTGTTACGCGATACTACACTCAAACGAGTTCCTCTTGAGAATATTATTGGTTGACGAGTAGTCGTTTAAGCCGGTAATATCCAAAAGATGGAATTCCGACTCTGGGAACTTTTTAGAACCTTGTTATACATGTGATTATACCCCTAGTACATACATTATGGGTTGGTTCTTACCCTTGGATTCATGCTCGTGATTCTGAACCCTTGGACCTTGTTTATTTGCCTTGTGTGATCTTGTTTGTGGTTGTTGCATCATGCACTCATTACATTCATAAGAATTTTTCTCAATTTTCAAGGAACTTAGAGACTCTCTTTGCAAACATCGCAAATATTTTGATCATGGATATTGGAAGGAGAAACACTCGGAAATACAATTTCAGATGTCCCGATCTCATGGAATTAAGGAAGCTAACATATTTTGTGGATGATCATAAGGGTTTCAGAGACCGTTTTGGAAGACTTTTATTTGTTCTGTCTACTGATGTTGAGGATGGTCTTCTTTGTACTTTGGTTCAGTTCTATGATCTTGTTTACCGGTGCTTCACTTTCCCTGATTATCAGTTTTGCCCATCATGGAGGAGTATGGTTATCTTTTGGGTTAACCAGTTTCTGACGGAGTTCCTTTTAGTGGGGTGGAGGAATTCTTGAGTCTCAATTTATTACTGAAGCCATTCACCTGAGGAAGTCTGACATAGATGCTAATCTCACTGTCAAAGGAGGTATCAGAGGGTTGACTTTGAAATTTTTGATTGATAAAGCTTTCTCTTTTGCTAATGCTAATAACATGGTGGCCTTTAAAACTATTCTTGCCTTACTCATCTATGGTTTGATCTTGTTTCCCAACATTAACAACTTTGTTGATGCTAATTCTATGAGGATATTCTTGATTAGGAATCTAGTTCCAACTTTGCTCGGTGACACTTATTTCTCCATTCATCATAGTACCTCTAAAGGAGGTAGAACTATTGTCTGTTGTGCACCTTTACAGTGCAAGTGGTTTATTTCGCACTTACCATAGTCTCATATCTTCAAAGAAAAGAAGGATTGATTAAGGTGGTCCTAAAGACTCATGTCTCTCACCAATGATGGCATCACTTAGTATTCTTCTATTTACGACGATGTTGAGATTATTGATAGTTATGGGAAGTTCTCTAATGTGCCTCTTCTTGGTACACAAGGGGGAATCAACTACATTTCGAATTTGGCGAAACGTCAACTTGGGTTCGCTATGAAAGACAAACCTAATAACACTTTGTTAGAGGGTTTATTTTTCCAAGAAGGGAAAGACACTCAAGGATTAAAAGCTAGGATGGTACGTGCTTGGCACAATATTCATAGGAATGGAAAAAGTGAGATTGGATTGAAGAATTTTATAGCTTTGGAGTCTTACACTAGTTGGGCAAAGAAGAGAGCCAAAGAATTCAAGATGCCATACGTTTATGAAAGACCTATGTCTTTAGTAATGGTCAAATCAGCCACTATTAAAGGCATAAAGGAGTTTCAAGAGGCTTTAGATAGGATGAAGCAAGAGAGGGATGATTGTAAAGACAAATTTCACACCTTACACCTTGAGAAGGTAGAATTACAGGAGTAGTTAAAGGAAAAAGACGACTTGATAGAATTGCTCGAGCAACATGCTGTGAAGAGATCAAAGGACCAAAGGGATTTATTTTCCTCTAACAGTTCATCATCTACCCATCTTCCTACTTCCTGCATTTGGAAAGGCCTTGTAGACCAACTCGTGATAAAGAAAGATATTATGAAAAGAAACTATGAAAGAGAGATCAAAAGGCTTCGTAAGAAGTATCAGCTTGAAGTTTGGTCGTTATTGGACATGATTCCATATATCTAGTTTCTTTTTGTTTATAATGATTGAAATCATATTTCTGATTGTAATCCTTTACGTTATTAATAAAATGAGATTTTCAGTACATCAAAATGCGTTATTCCCATTGTGATGTTTGTAATTTATGTCTTAAAGTTCCTTGGAAAATAATAATAATAACATTCACATTTGCATATCATGCATCATGTTACATCTTGGTCTTGCTTTGAGTAAGTTTGCCAGGGGTCTTATTTCTTTCTTGGTCTTTATTCAGACAAGCTGTCTCACTGGTACAATACTCGAGCTAACTAGTTAAGGAAGATGGATCGTCTAGAGCAAGAGAATCATGAACCCCGTGAAGAGGTGACTACTTTGAGGGACAATTATGATATACTTACTGCTATGATGGAAGCTTTGGTGGCTGCTAAGAATCATCCACCTCCTCCTCAGACTCCACTTTAGAGGATTGTGATTTCCAAAACTGTCTATACGCCCATCTCCGTGGCTCTAGTTAGTGCTCCATAACACCACATGCCTTCTAGTTTCCCTTGGGGAATGCCCCCTAACTTCGTGCCTGAGGGGTATTAACCTGTTGTTGAAGTTCCAATGACTCAACCTGTTATGTCAATACCACCTCTCGTGGTTCATGCTGTTCCTTATGTTGAAGAACTTGTTTTCCATGCTAACCAGAGCGAAATTGTTGGTGCCTGTGAAAGAATGGACGAGTTCCAAGACCAGTTTCAAGCTATGTAGAAATAGATTCAGGCTTTGAGGGGGAAATATATGTTTGAGAAGAATGCTCATGATCTGTGCTTAGTTCCTAATGTGAATATTCCACATAAGTTCAAGGTTCTAAATTTCGAGAAGTATAAGGGTAACTCTTATCCTTTAAGTCATCTGGTGATGTACGCTCGTAAGATGTCGACTCAAACTGACAACCATCAATTGTTGATCCACTACTTTCAAGACAGTTTAACTGGTGCTGCTTTGAAATGGTATATGGGACTCAATAACACTCAAATCCGAACCTTCAATGACCTAGGTGAGGCATTTGTTCATAAATACAAGTATAATGTCGACATGGCACCGGATAGAGATCAACTTCTTGTTATGTCCCGGAAAGATAAAGAACCTTTCAAGGAGTACGTGCAGAGATGACGTGAGATCGCTGCACAGGTTAGTCCTCCGTTGGAAGAAAAAGAAATGACAAAGCCATTTTTGAAGACTCTGAGTCTGTTCTATTATGACAGGATGGTTGCAAGTGCGCCTAGTGATTTTACTGGGATGGTAAATATGGGTTTGAAATTAGAAGAAGATGTCCATGAGGGACGATTGAAAGAAGGTGGTTCATTTAACAGTTCCAGAAAGAATGGGAGTGGGTTACCCAAGAAAAAGGAACATGATGCTAACAATATCTCATAAGATAAACGTAGGAGACTTTCTAGGAATAGTTATCATCATCAGCATGTGGTGTCAATAACTTCAGTTATTAATCCTACTCCGGTTGTTCAAGTAGCATCGAGTTTATCAACCACATTTTCAACAAGGTACAAATCAATAGAACCAACATAATCGTGCCCAGAGGCCTGCACAATTTGATCCAATTCCAATGACTTATACATAATTATTTCCTACTTTAATACAGAAGAATCTGGTACAAACAAGAACTCCACCAGTTGTTTCGAAAGATCTCCTGTGGTGGTATAAATCTGATCATCATTGTGCGTTCCACCAAGGAGCACCTGTTCATGATATCGAAAATTGTTTTGCTTTGAAAGATGAGGTGATAAGGTTAATGCAAAGTGGTACTTTTTATTTTGAAGACTCTAGTCCCAATGTACAAGCTAATATGTTTCCCAAACATGGCGGTGCAACTGTGAATATGGTCGAAGGATGTCCAGGAAAATACCGAGTTTTTTACATCAATCTGATCAGAAGATCCTTGGTTGAAATGCACGCAACTTTGTGCAAGTTAAGCTATTATGAACATGACCATGCTTCTTGCCATATTTTTTCCAGAAATCCCCAAGGATATGCTGTCGTGAAAAGAGTGTTAGACTATAGCACGGATCTAGAAGGGGGGGTTGAATAGATCCCAATTAATATTTGAGTCGGCTCTACCAATTAAAAATTGGTTTTGAAAATTTGTTTTAAGTGCGGAAGCGGCCGAGGAAAATATAGTCTAAAACGAACGGTTATTGGAAAACCGGATATGCGTCTAGCCTATGGATTAGTGATAATGTAGAATAAGAATCACTACACTAGTCACACTATCAATGATTTATTTCACTTGCTAGGATTCCTAGTTCCAATGATTCAAAGAGCAAACCAAACTAGATACACAACTAAGATAATTTTGGTTTAGGCAAATTATCAAACACTTGGTGTGTAAAAACACTCCAAGTGATATTTATGTTGAGTAAGTGATTCCAATTAGTCTAGTACAATATCTTATTGTACTTTGGATTCAAAAACAGAGTTTTAACTTCTTACTCAATTAATATCAAGGTTTGATAAAAGTGCTTATACAAAAATCACTTATTTTTAAGCCAAAAACAAATATGCTGAAAAATAGAGAAGACAAAGATTTGATGAGGCAGTTCCCCCGCCGTCCTCGCTTCGGGGTACGTCTGCCCTCAATTCTAAAACTAGAATTGAGATTGCTTTAATAGATATCACCTGTTGAGTATAACAATTTATACAAGGATTGCAAAGTAAGTATACAACAGAATTCTCAAGACGTTGAATGTTGCTTCCACTCCTTGTTCCTTGATTCAAGGTGAATCAAGTCCTTCGATTGTTGTTGATAGACCTCCGATTCCAGCCCCTTTGTTGAATAACCCTCAGTTCTTCAAACCCTCGGCCCGGCTGATCTCAACTACAACAAATCGAACCCGAAATCTTCCCTTCAATATCACTGAATCCGCTACTAGATTGATGAAGACTTCCTCTTCTCAATCACATTCGCTCAGCTGAAAATTGATGAAGAATTCGTCCAAAAACCCCCAAAATCAAACCAATCTTGGAGGACAAAACCCTAAAGGTTTTATTTAAGAAAAAACTTGTCGCAAGCTTCAACCCGAACCGGATTCCCCAATCACGGCTTCGAACGTTATCACCTTTAACCAATCACAAAGCACTTCAAAAATGGTTGTGTGTAATTGATGTGTTGTGAGATGTTGAAGATGAAGATGAAGAATCTTGGACACCTATTTCACTTTTTCTTGTTCTTTGAACACTTGAATCAATTTTGTCAAAATGTTAGTTGATACAAATGACTAAACTTCTATTTATAGTAACAAACCAACCAACCCACTTAACAGCTTTTCAAACACAGAGGGAATTGCTTAAAAACTTAATTTGCGAACGAACGGTCGACCATAGCAGGTCTATGCGTCGATGCATAGCCTGCAGTTTTGGACAATTTGAAAAACACAACAGTATGCGTCGACCATAGGTCGGCGTGCGCTGACCCGTGGTTCATGCGCTGACCCCTGCGGTCGACTCAAGCATTTTGTGCGCTGACCCGTGGTTCATGCGCTGACCCCTGCGGTCGACTCAAGCATTTTGTGCGCTGACCCGTGAGGAAATGCACTGAGTTATGCGTCGATCCTACGGTCGACTCAAACCCTGCAAATCTGCAAAACTCAGATTTTTGTGGTTTTCATGCATTTTGTCATGACCACATTTTATCCACATATGTTGTATGAAATATAACAGTTTAGATGAGCATAGAAAAGGATATGATAGGTGATATGTTGCATTTGTTTTGTAGAGGTGGAATCGACAATGCCGATTCATCCATGGTGGTCATTTGTCATCATCGAAACCTATGATCGTATGTTGTATGACAGTTTGCCCTTACATACTCCCCCTTTTTGATGATGACAACCTGTGTGAAACCAAAGAGGAACAACATGCAATATTTACACACACTCCCCCACACACTCCCCATTTCTTTTGTAATCTAAGGCTAACTGCAAAACAAACTGTTAATTGTTGTGAATATCTTGGCTTGGCTTTTTGGTACATGCTCTTCTCCCCCTTTGACAACATCAAAAAAAGACAGAGAACTATTATTCAACATAACATGATATTCAACAGGAGATAACGAATCATATAACAATACCACACCAAATATTATTACTGAACAAATAAAAAAGAGATAATATTAAACTAGATTAACAAACAAGCATAACAGATAATAGGTTCAGTCAAACAACAAAAATACAGATGCACATGCAGTTATATGCCCTAATGGTCTCGTCCTCGATGGTAACAGATATCTGGGTGTCTGTAAGGGTCTGCTAGAGACGATATTTGGTCAGCAACACCACCTAGATACTTGAGGCCCACATCGACGAACTGCTCTTGTCGTTCAAATGTTTCGGTGAATGCTGCATATCGTTCATTCATGATGGTAGAGAGGTTATCGAGCCTTTCATTTTGTGCTTGAAGCTGGCTGCATATATGAGCATAGCGCTCATCCTGAGTTTGTATGAATGATTGTTGAGCCAGCTGCATATCTCGCATCATATCTAAGAGTTCAGAAGAATTGTCTTGCTGCGAAGGAGACGGTGGAGATTCTTCAGCACCATATTGATACGGCTGATAAAATTGGCGTTGTGTTGACCAGCCCATATGTTGCCATTCACCCCAGCCACCACGGTTGGGGGCATCTTCTTCAGTCGAATGGGTATTCTGAACCCAAGCGGTGTTTGTGTAGTTGTGTGTGTCTGCTTATGGAGGACTATCATGCTGCTCAAATGCTTGTCCTGCTCCTTCTTCTTCGTTTTCCTCTTGGTCTTCTTCTTCACTTTCATCACTTTCATCAGACTCTTCAACAGTCGTAGGAATATACCCCCTGCGAACAAATCTGTATGATTTCCGCTCATCAGACCAAAAGTATCCCATCATAGAGAGAGTTTTTTTGGGCTGAATTCTTTATCTGAGGAAATGGAGGTATAAGGAAAGGACGGATAATCAACGTCGGCTGCAGTAAGAACCTCTTGAATAAAAGATCCATAGGCAAGAGTCGTTCCTCGTCCGGAGTCTCGTAAACTGAACATCCTACTAGCAATGTAGTAGGGCCAGTTTATTTTGCGCTGATTTTTCAGGATATATATGAGATGAACCTCAACCTGTTCAACTCGGGAAAGGCCACCCTTCTTAGGCCACAGGATGCGTGATACAATCCACTGGAGAATGCGCTCACCTGTTTTCAGCTTACCGGCAGTGACAGTTCGTGGGAACGCATCACTGTTCACAATGTGGTCTGGGTAGGGTCGTTTCAGCATAGCGTTCAAAGCGCTCTTAAACTCATATCCTTCTATTGTGTGAGAATCAGTTACCTCAGCAGGAGGATTTTCATCAGCAGCCAATGTCAGATCAAATTATTTATTCCAAACAACAGACTTAAAAGATACCTTTCTTGTGCCGATCCTGGAGTGAAACTTTTGACCATGAAATTTGTCATGAAGGCAAGTGTAGAACACACGGACCAGGTCTTCACTATATTTGGCATTGCATTCCAGGAATCTAACAATACCTTGATACTGTAGCAGATTCAGGATTTATACGAGATGCATGCGTTCTGCTGTGAGTTTGTAGAATGCATGTTTCCTCACAACTCCTCTTTTACCAATGTCTTTGTTGAAGGTGTCGACAAGTGCCGGTGGAACTAATGATACATCGGTAATGGGTAAGGAGGCAGAGGATGATTCCCTTGATCTCTTACCGGTAGGTCTGCGGGATGAGGAAGCCATGGGTAATGATTCTAAAGCTTTTTGTAAAGGTAGAGAGTGAAGCTTGGTGTAAGATTTGAGAGTGATTTGCAAGAGGGAGGTTTGCCCTTTTTATAGATGAAGATTTAGGGTTTTGGGAAGAGGAGAGACCAAGAGACAATAGGCACTAGGTAGATGCAACTCACAATATAGTGGGTTAAATGCACACTTAATGAGAATTTGAAATGCAAATGCATGGGAAGTTTGAAAGTTTTATGCAGAAAAACTGATTTTTCGTGCGATGCGTCGACCATACCCTCTGCATGCATCGACGCATACTGTTTGAATTTTGTGAAAAAAGAAAGTTTTTAAGGTGTGCGTCGACCATTGCCCTGTTATGGTCGACTCATACAGGCAAATTTTGCAGTTTTTCACTGTTATGCACAGATGCTCACATGTTTGATGCATAAATAGAATGCCACACAACATTAAACATCCAAACAGATATGGTATAAGAAACAAGTCATATATATGCAATATTATTAAGTAATACAACTATTTAACCATGAAGTTTGGGAGAGAGAGAAGGGTAAAGGAACAATATCACCTCGATACCGGAATGACTTGATGAACAATATACTTGTGCTTGCAACAACATTAACTTGTTAGAAGTACAAGATTATAGTTTTAAATGAAATAAGATAAAGCAAGCAATTTATAACGCCCGTTCCGAAATTTCGAGAACACCAAGTTCTCGGCGAATATGAAAGAAAGGCTCAGTAGCTAGCGGCTTTGTGAAAATGTCCGCTAGTTGATTTTTAGTGTTAACATGTTCAAATACAATATCACCTTTCTCTACATGATCCCGAAGAAAATGGTGTCGAATTTCGATATGTTTGGTGCGAGAATGCAACACAGGATTTTTGGTAAGATTAATGGCACTTGTATTGTCACAGAAAATGGGAATACGTTCGAGTTTGAGATTAAAATCCAATAATTGTTGCTTAACCCATAGGATTTGAGCACAACAACTACCGGCGGCAACGTATTCCGCTTCGGCGGTTGACAAAGCAACTGAAACTTGTTTCTTGCTATGCCAACTGACCAAGGAATTTGAAAATAACTGACAAGTACCACTAGTGCTTTTCCTATCCGATTTGCAACTGGCAAAATCGGAATCGGAGAAACCTACCAATGAGCAATCATTACCTTTGGAATACCATAGTCCATACTTCGGAGTACCGGATAGGTATCGAAGTATTCGTTTGACAGCTTTTAGATGGGATTCCTTGGGACATGATTGGTATCTTGCGCACATAAACACGCTAAACATAACGTCGGGACGAGAAGCCGTAAGATAGAGAAGTGATCCAATCATACCTCTATACCTTTTTACCTCTACGTCCTTGCCTTTTTCATCTTTATTCAAGTTTGCACATGTTGGCATGGGGGTGTCAATGGCCTTGGCTTTTGCCATGTCAAATCTCTTGATAAGGTCCAAACAATACTTTGTTTGACTCACGAATGTTCCTTCTTTGAGTTGTTTAATTTGCAAACCGAGAAAGTATGTGAGCTCTCCCATCATACTCATCTCGAATTCACCCTGCATAAGATCCGAAAACTCTCTCACGAGATTCATGTTAGTAGACCCAAATATAATATCGTCGACATAAATTTGTACTAATATCAAGTGCTTTCCTTGACGTTTAATAAAGAGGGTTATGTCAACCTTTCCTCTTGAGTAACCTTGATCAAGTAAAAATTTACTTAGTCGCTCATACCAAGCTCTAGGAGCTTGTTTGAGACCATATAAAGCCCTTTTTAGTTTGTAAACATGATCGGGATACTCATGAGATTCAAAACCTGGAGGTTGTGCGACGTAGACCTCTTCATTTATGTAACCGTTAAGGAACGCACTCTTAACATCCATTTGGAATAGTTTAAAGTCTTTCGCACAAGCGAAGGCAAGGAGAAGGCATATAGCCTCGACTCAAGCAACCGGTGCATACGTTTCCTCATAGTCGATGCCTTCCTCTTGGTTATACCCTTGCGCGACTAAACGCGCCTTGTTACGGGTTATTACCCCATTTTCGTCCAACTTGTTCCTAAACACCCATCGGGTGCCGATTACTCGATGACCTCGCGGAGGAGGGACAAGGTCCCAAACCTCATTTCTAGTGAACTGATTTAGTTCCTCCTGCATTGACAAAAACCAGTGTTCATCGAGTAGGGCTTCTTTAGGGTTTTTAGGTTCCATTTGTGAAACAAAAGCGAAGTGATAACAAAAATTACTTAGCTTCGATCGAGTTGTAACACCCTTTGAGATATTTCCGAGAATGTTGTCGATGGGATGGTCTTTGGGAGACTTCCAAGCTTGAGGAAGATCATCGTTTGAAGGCGGATGAGCTACCTCGGTTTCCTCATGGTGTACATCTTTATCCTCCTTAACTTTGACTTTGTCGGGTTGATCAATCCCCGACTCGCCACCTTTGAGTATGTCTTCCGTAGATGTACCTGCACCATGAACAACACTACCCTTTCCGACGTTTCTCGGATAGGATTCGTCAAAAGTGACATGTACAGACTCTTCCACAATAAGTAATCGTTTATTATATATTCTATATGCTTTACTCGATTGAGAGTATCCGAGGAAGATACCTTCGTCGGCTTTGGAATCGAATTTGCCCAAGTTTTCCTTTCCATTATTTAATACAAAACATTTGCAACCGAAAACATGTAAGTGAGAAACATTTGGCTTTCGCCCTTTTAAAAGCTCATACGGTGTTTTATTTAGAATGGGGCGAATGAGCACCCTATTCAAGACATAACACGCCGTACTAATGGCGTCGGCCCAAAAATATTTCGGTAAACAACATTTTGTTTATCATTGTTCTTCCCAAATCTTTCAAAATATCGATTTTTACGCTCCACAACCCCATTTTGTTGAGGAGTACGTGGAGCGGAGAAGTTATGATCGATACCATGGTTACCGCAATATTCTTCAAATAAATGGTTTTCGAACTTACCCCCATGGTCGCTTCTAATTGAAACAATGTTTGTATTTAATTTATTTTGGGAAAGCTTAGCAAACCTTTCAAAGGCGGAGAACGTATCGCTCTTGCTTACTAAAAAGATAGTCCAACAAAATCTAGAGAAATCGTCCACTATTACGAAACCGTAATAATTTCCTCCTAGACTTTTAATCCTAGACGGCCCAAATAAGTCCATATGAAGAAGTTCGAGAGGTCTCGTTGTTGAAACGATATTTTTGGATTTAAATGAGATTATCGTTTGCTTCCCTTTTTGACAAGCATCACAAAGGTGATCCTTGGTGAACTTTATTTTGGGGAGACCTGAGACTAGATCTTTTGAGACTACTTTATTTAGTAAGTCAAAGTTAACATGTGCTAAACGCCTATGCCATAACCATGAATCTTCACTCATTGTTACAAGGCATTTGTCACTTGTTAACAATACTTCGTTCAAGTCTAACATATAGACATTATTCACTCGCAGGCCATTAAACATACTCTTCTTATCATCATTATGTACAATTTTGCAACAATCTTTTGAAAAAGATACATTGTATCCTTTGTCACATAATTGACTGATGCTAAGTAGATTGTGTTTAAGACCTTCGACAAGCAATACATCAGAAATAGTAGTGGAAGAAGGGTTACCTACACTACCTTTACCTAGTATTGCTCTGCGGTTGTTGTCACCATAGGTTACATATCCTTTCTTCTTAGCCACGAAGTCAATGAAGAGTGATATGTCTCCTGACATGTGCCTTGCACATCCACTGTCGAGAACCCATCTTCTCTCGGTGGTCTCGAGGCATTGTACCTATGGAAATGCAATTAACACGAGAAGGTACCCAATGGCTTATTGGGTCCTGAATAGTTAGTAACAAAATGGTTGCATTTGGGCATCCATTGATAAATGCCTTTAGGAACTAAGAATCTCCTAAACCTGCACTTAGCAATGGAATGGCCTTTCTTGCAACAATAGAGACAAGAGAAATTAACATTTTGATTACCTTTGCTATCTTCATCCTTTATAACATATTTATATTTTTGATATGGATTAACCATACTTTTTCGAAAGTTTGATTTATCGATTGCAAAGGTAATCTTGGGCTCAAGAGCCTTGTCAAGTTTGGTCTTTAGGTTTCTTACTTCACCTTACCAAATATAACAAGTATCACACCCAAAGTTAATGATCCTATTTCTAAGGTCCTCACAACCTGCTTTTGTGCTTTCTACTATAGAAGCTTTGAGTGCCTCAAGTTTCCTTTCGGATTCTCGAATTTTTTGTTCCAAATGGATAAAAATTTGGTTATTTGAGGCAAGCCTTTTAAAGGCCTCTTTAGCTTCACAGTGTAAAGTATCAAATGCAGCTTGTAATTCATGATGAGACATACTAGAGGATTTTTCATATTTAGCATGTCGTACCTGTTTCTTTTTGTTCTTTTGATGAGCAGAGAGGCATAGGTTTGCAGCTTCATCTTCATCACTAGAACTTTCATCATCGGAGGAGTCGCTATCGCTTTCCCAAGCTATGTATGCTCTCCTTGGCTTTGATGATTTCTTGTGTGATTTGTATGATTCCTTTTCCTTTGTCTTCTTGTTCATCGGACAGTCCGGTTTGTAATGACCGGGCTTCCCACAAGTGTAGCACGACCCTCTAGTCTTTTTACCTTTTGAGTCATCATCTTTAGAGTACCTCGATTGTTTCCGGAAGTTTACCAAGTTCTTCTCAGAATGTTGGATGCCGTTCTTTCTCACGTAACGATTGTAACATTTAACGAACAACCCCATATCTTCGCTCTTGTCCTCTTCTTCTTCGTCGCTCGAGGAATAATCACTTTGCTCTTTTGCTTGAGACTTCGAGGAGGAAGTCTTAAGAGCTATAGATTTCTTTTCACTCACCTTTGTTTTGTCCTTCTTTTCTTTCTTTTCGTGTTGTTCTAGGCTCAATAGTACTTATTCGTGCTCTTGTAGTTTGCCAAATAGTGTTGTCAAGTCTAATACGGTAAGATCATTTGCTTCTTTGATGGCGGTCACTTTCGGCTGCCATTCCCTGTTAAGACATCTCAAGATCTTATTAGCAGCAACATCATTGGAAACTGGCCTACCTAGTGAATGTAATCGATTGATGAGATGAGTAAATCTCTTTTGCATGTCAGCAATGGTTTCCCCTTGCTCCATGAAAAAGAGATCAAACTCTTGTGTTAGTGTGTTGATTCTTGCCAACTTAACATCGTTCGTCCCCTCATGGGCGATTTGTAGTGAATCCCACATGGCCTTAGCAGTAGGACAATGGGATACACGATAGTATTCATCTACACCTAATGAGGAGATTAGGATATTTTTGGCTTTCCAATCATAATTATATTTTCTTTCATCATCATCGATCCATTGTGCTTCGGGCTTTGGCACTAATTCATCATTCTCATTGGTCATGGTTATTTCAATTGGACCATTGAGAATAACGTTCCATATTTTTCTATCTATGGAATTTATGTGCACCCGCATACAGTCTTTCCAATAACTATAATTTTCACCATTGAAAACGGGAGCTCTATTATAAGCCCTTTTAGGTTCGTTAGCCATTTTCTGTCAAAGTTATATTTTGAAGCACGGAGTGAACCGGTGCTCCTGATACCACTTGTTAGACTATGACACGAAGCTAGAAGGGGGGGAGGGGGGTTGAATAGATCCCAATTAAAATTTGATTCGGAGCTACCAATTAAAAATTGGTTTTGAAAATTGGTTTTAAGTGCGGAAGCGGCCGAGGAAAATATAGTCTAAAACGAACGGTTATTGGAAAATCGGATATGCGTCTAGCCTATGGATTAGTGATAATGTAGAATAAGAATCACTACACTAGTCACACTATCAATGATTTATTTCACTTGCTAGGATTCCTAGTTCCAATGATTCAAAGAGCAAACCAAACTAGATACACAACTAAGATAATTTTGGTTTAGGCAAATTATCAAACACTTGGTGTGTAAAAATACTCCAAGTGATATTTATGTTGAGTAAGTGATTCCAATTAGTCTAGTACAATATCTTATTGTACTTTGGATTCAAAAACAGAGTTTTAACTTCTTACTCAATTAATATCAAGGTTTGATAAAAGTGCTTATACAAAAATCACTTATTTTTAAGCCAAAAACAAATATGCTGAAAAATAGAGAAGACAAAGATTTGATGAGGCAGTTCCCCTGCCGTCCTCGCTTCGGGGTATGTCTGCCCTAAATTCTAAAACTAGAATTGAGATTGCTTTAATAGATATCACCTGTTGAGTATAACAATTTATAGAAGGATTGCAAAGCAAGTATACAACAGAATTCTCAAGACGTTGAATGTTGCTTCCACTCCTTGTTCCTTGATTCAAGGTGAATCAAGTCCTTCGATTGTTGTTGATAGACCTCCGATTCCAGCCCCTTTGTTGAATAACCCTCAGTTCTTCAAACCCTCGACCCGGCTGATCTCAACTACAACAAATCGAACCCGAAATCTTCCCTTCAATATCACTGAATCCGCTACTAGATTGATGAAGACTTCCTCTTCTCAATCACCTTCGCTCAGCTGAAAATTGATGAAGAATTCGTCCAAAAACCCCCAAAATCAAACCAATCTTGGAGGACAAAACCCTAAAGGTTTTATTCAAGAAAAAACCTGTCGCAAGCTTCAACCCGAACCAGATTCCCCAATCACGGCTTCGAACGTTATCACCTTTAACCAATCACAAAGCACTTCAAAAATGGTTGTGTGTAATTGATGTGTTGTGAGATGTTGAAGATGAAGATGAAGAATCTTGGACACCTATTTCACTTTTTCTTGTTCTTTGAACACTTGAATCAATTTTGTCAAAATGTTAGTTGATACAAATGACTAAACTTCTATTTATAGTAACAAACCAACCAACCCACTTAACAACTTTTCAAACACAGAGGGAATTGCTTAAAAACTGAATTTGTGCACGAACGGTCGACCATAGCAGGTCTATGCTTCGATGCATAGCCTGCAGTTTTGGACAATTTGAAAAACACAACAGTATGCGTCGACCATAGGTCGGCGTGCGCTGACCCGTGGTTCATGCGCTGACCCCTGCGGTTGACTCAAGCATTTTGTGCGCTGACCCCTGCGGCCGACTCAAGCATTTTGTGTGCTGACCCGTGAGGAAATGCACTGAGTTATGCGCCGACCCTACGGTCGACTCAAACCCTGCAAATCTGCAAAAATTCAGATTTTTGTGGTTTTCATGCATTTTGTCATGACCACATTTTATCCACATATGTTGTATGAAATATAACAGTTTAGATGAGCATAGAAAAGGATATGATAGGTGATATGTTGCATTTGTTTTGTAGAGGTGGAATCAACAATGCCGATTCATCCATGGTGGTCATTTGTCATCATCGAAACCTATGATCGTATGTTGTATGACAGTTTGCCCTTACAAAGAGACTTACAAGAAATGTTGGATCAAAATCTCATTCAGATTACGAGGGACATACATGAATATGAGCATGAGGTGAATGTCATAGTCCCCCATTTCAATCTCCCAGAACCAGTTGTGATTGCATATAATGGTCAAAAGCCTCTCGTTTCTCCGTTGGTTTTTTGTTTGGAGGGTCATGTAGCGGGGTATTCGTTATCGTTAGAGATATTGACTAAATCCAAGGTAAGCCATACAAGTCGAGTTGCCACCGCACTTCTATTTATCCAAAGGAATGGTTAGAAAGCGAACAAAAACCTAATAGTTTTAACAAAAACTAGTAAAAGAAACAGAGATCTGGGTAAGGGGGTTGGTTATGCAATGGGAAGGTGTTAGGCACCCAAAACATCCTAGGTACTCCTAGGGAGCCCTTTTCATACTTGTTGCAAAGGTTGTTGTTTTGTGAAATTTTGTTTGTGCAAACATGATTGAAGAGATGAGAAGAGAATGTACAAGTTATTTACATTTGTGTTTGAATGGACAGACCCATTGCCTACGTACCATCTTATAAAAAGATTAGGATCAAAACCTCGTAGTTCGGGGTAAAAATTTCAAAATGAGTTGATGAATTGATTGGTCCAAAAGCCTTAAGGTCTTTTGTTATCAAAGGGAGAAAACTCAACCAAACCACAAATCCACCATGTGAGGATAGCTTCAACATGCTAGTGAGGGGTTAACCCTATAATAAGCATGGAAGACTCATTGTCCATCACTAAGGATATAGGTGAGTATTATATCTACCACAAGGATAACTCAAACCTAATAGCTAAAGGTTATGGAAAATTTGATTAAGAAGTGACCATTGGAACCACAAAAGGCATTTGAATAGGTTATATTTACCAATTAGAAATATATACAAAAATGGTTAAAGTTGACTTAAAGGTTCAATTCAAAATAAGTGTTATGAAAAGAAAGTTTGAAAATCAAAAGCATAAGGCTTAGGTTTCTAATGTTTGAGAAGAAATGTTAAATGTTTGCACAAAAGGTTTTGGCTTGGGTTAGAGTGGAGAGATGAAGAAGAAGGGCTAAGTCCTAGGGAAAACAAAAAGAGAAGGGATGAAGAAACAAAAACCACAATGGAGTTCCTCTCTTGAGATCATATGGATGATCCAAGTAGCTCCCATCCTTTGGAATAAGCAACCACAAAGTATAAGCAATCAAACAAGTCTCATAAGAGATCCTCAATGTATCTTGTATCTTTCACTTTGGATGAACATGGCAATGGTCCTCCAATCAAGCTCAAATGGAAACTCCTAGCACAAAAGTACACACATCAAAAGTTCCATGAAGTAAAACAAGAATGGACAAGAGTGAGTTTAGGGATTTGATCCTTCTAATCCATCTTCATCATTAAGGTCCATTTACTCCAATTTTGCATAAGGAAAGTCCTAGAATCTAAGTCCAATTCTCCATTTCTTTGCATAGGGAAAGTCCTAGAAACTAAGTCCATTTCCTTGCATTTGGTTCACAACAATCAAAAACAAAAACACAAGTCCAATAATATATACACAATTATGTGCTCAAGTGAGCAAAAGGCAAATGGAATTAACATAAACATGTGCTCAAGTGAGCAAAGAGAAAAGGCAAATGAATAATATGTGCAAGAATAGTAAATTGCATAAAGTAAATGTTAATTGTCAATAGTTAGAGTTAGTAGTTAGTGTGCCATAAGGCAAATTTAGCGCTATGTTAAGCAATCGTAATTGAACTTATGTAGAAGTCACAACTATCTGAGGCCGGTCAATAATAGTGTAGGCAACAAACATAAGTTAGGAGTCTTGATTAGTGAACCAAGTCCCAACAACTTGCCATGCCAAAAAGAAAAAAATGAGAATTGATCTTGTATTGGTTTAAGCCTTTTGCATGATTTAGAAGACAACCTATCCTTAATGCAAAGCCATTCACTTGATCAATTGATCAAGATGAATTAGATTTGAATCAAGGAAGGTTAAATCTCCCTAATCAATGCTAACTTATCAACCTTCAACTCGTTGATCAAAAAAAGAAAAGAAGTAGAAGAAGAAGAAGGAGAAGATGGATAAGAGAAATGGAAATGGCAAAATTAAAGTACATTAAATGAAATACCATGTACCAATCCTCATATGTTGACCAATAACATTGAAAGCCAAAGTCAAACAATCAAAAACAAAAGTGAGATGAAGATTGGAAGTCAAGAAAAGAATAAAATATTTTTGGCATTTTTTAATATTAAAAATAAACTTGAATTAAAGTATTAAAGAAAGGTCAAACTTCAAAATCACTTCAAATCAACCTTGAAAGGTCCAAGTGATCTATCCTAAGTTCAACAAGGTCAAACAAAGTTTGACAAAAAATTTCATCATTTTTTAAAAGTCAGAAACTATTTTTAATCAATTAAAAAATGAATAAAAATGACCTAATTGAATTAAAATCTCAAATAAATCTCAAATCAATTCAAAAATTGATGAGAATATTTTTCATAGATCCATCATCATTCAAATAGGTTAGGAAAATATTTTTGTATTTTTTGAACATCAAAAACTATTTAAAATGAATTAAAAATAACCAGAAAAGAGAAAATTCACAAAAAATATCAAATCACAAAATAAAAAATATTAAAAATCAAAATAGAAACTAGAAATTATTTGGAAAATAATGCAATTGGTCCCATAATTTTTGGATAAAAAATGAAAGAGATATGGATTTTTGAAAATAATTGGAATTAAAGAAATTAAAACCAGAAAATAAAAATGCAAAAAAACGTGGAGCGTTAGATCTGAGCTCATTAATTGAGCTGGCAGATCACACGCTCCTAAGGCGCACGCCTATGATGATCCACGATCAATGCACGCGCATGGGAAAGAAATAGAAGTCATAACAAGCAACGACTAGGATTCAATCTGGGAAATAGATCTAATGGCCAGGATCCAAACTGGACATGATGAAGCCACCGGAGCCACCGTCTTCTCCGGTGAGCTTCAGGATTTCGGCCAAATTGCAGAAACTCAAACCTTAACCAAATCGTGCGATCTATACATCAATAGAAAGCTGGGATGATGTACATCATCCATGTACCATCCATTTTCCCTATAGATCTCCATAGTGTGAGAAATCAGAGATGGAAAAATCTGGTGTTCATCATGAACTTAATGGATTTCAAAAATTGAATGCACAAACATGATGCCTCTATTGAGAGGACTTCAGCCAACACAAAATCTAAGCCAAAAGGTCAATGGACTGGGTGAATCGAAGAAAATACCAGTTGGAATGTAAGCTTGAGTTCTGGTAATTTCAACATGATGCCTTGCTTGTTTTATCAAAACAGAAGTTCAATGAAGTGTATAATGAAGGTCTAGAAGCATTAGATCTAAGAATACAACCAGATGAAGCTGAATTCTAGATCTGAATTTTTTTGAGAAAAGTGCAATTGCTTCTTTAGTGATGGTTAGAGAGAGAATCCTGCAGCATTTCAGGTTGAATTGGGCGCGTGAAATAGAGAGAATGAAGTCTCTATTTATAGAGAAAGTGGCAAGGAGAGTGTGAGCAATCCGTGTGCATGGCATGTGAAGCTTCATTGCATGGGCTTGCATGATCATGCACAAGGCCCAAAAACAATGCCAAATGAACTCTGAGCATCAGCCAAATGGAATTGGGCGTGTGAATTGCAAGGCAATTGCTTATGCACCAAGATTTCAAGTGAATTCCTTCTTTGTACCTAAAAATTCATCTCTTCGAAAGTACCACTTAAAAAATCCAAATATGATCATGTGAGTAATGGTTGGAAAGGTCTTTGCATAAGGAACAAATGTTATGTTGTACAAAAACTCATTTGAAGTGTGGAAGTTTATGAAATTTGAGTTTAGAGTGTGATGTGCAAAACATGTCAAGGCAAAGTTTCTAAAATTGGCCAACTTTCAAGCCCTTCTGTTTTGATGATGCAAGATTCAAATGGAAACACCTCCAACATAAAAGTTGTAGATATTTTCAAGACAATCAAAATGGACTTAAAGTTTGCATCATTTGAATTTTTGATGAAGAAGTTATGGGCACTTGAAGTTGGACTTTTTTGACTTTTAATGCATTTGTCCCAAAAGGACCTATAATGTCTTGCATTATCACATGTATGTATTTTAGGATTTTGAAAATTTGTTCAACATAACATTTGAATTAGACATCTTAGGCTTTCCAATGCATTTGATCCCACTTAAAAATCATAAAAAATGAATGAGTTATGTCCTTGGGAAGTTGACCCAAAAGTAGGGTTTTAGTCAAAATGACCTATAATGTATGGGAATGGCAGATGGTTTTCCAAGCTTCAAATAAAATTTTGATGAACATTAAAGTTGTTCATATTGTACTTAAGAACATTTTTTCTTTTGGAACCATCTACATTTGACCAACACATAAAAATTTAGGTCTCAGTGCATTTCAAAATAGTCAGATGACTTGACTGATCAACTTCTCAAGTCTACAACTCATACCTTGATGAATTGATGATTGAGGATACTCAAATAAGTTCAAATATGCATTAAATTATGATTTAAAGAACTTCCCTTAATTGTATTTGACCATGGGTTGAGGTTGCTTCATGAGCAAGGCATTATGGTGCACAGATGAATTAAGGTTTCTCTGGGGAACAAACCTCAAATCCTTTAACTTGCTTTGATAAAAAATGATGAATTAAGATACTGGGGAGGCATATTTGATGGATGAGAGCTTTGGGTACCATTACCATGCTTACTATCATCTTCTCTTGACTATGTCTTTGTACATATGATCTCCTAGAAGCTTTGAATCTTGTGATTGCTCAAACTACAAACAAAAGATGTTAGTGACATATTTTTGTGTTTTTGATTAGTAAACAAAATAAGAAAAGCAATGATATACAATTCAAGCATGCTTTGTGATCTCAAACCACTCACAAGAAGTCCCACCCAAAGGCAAGGGACCAAGATGCTCAAAGATCCTTGAGGCTATGTCAATGCAATGTTATGATGCCATGAGGGATCTTAGGGACAAAATTGGGGTCTTACAGGTCATAATCCTTACGAGTATGATAAAGTTGTAACTTACAAGTATAATTCTACTATGGCGAAAGACGATAAAGAGATGCATATTCCTGCTTTCTCGTCTGTTGTAAACATCGTCGATGTAAATGGTGTGACCCGAAGTGGTCGGGTATTTGCTGCTGTAGCTCATAAGAGGACTAAAGATGTTGTGATAGAGAAATTAACTCAAGCAAACTCCTATTATGCAAACCGGCCAATCCAGCAGTGTGAATTAGAATTCTGATCAAGTTGAAGTACTGAAATTGATTAAGAAGAGTGATTTCAATATGGTGGACCAGTTGTTTCACACTCCATCCAAGATATCCGTATTATCTTTATTGATGAGTTCAGAAGCTCATCGATAGGCTTTGCAGAAGGTATTGAAGAAATCCTATGTGGACCATGATGTAATAATTGATCAATTTGATGGCATTGTGGCCAATATTACCACATGTAACAATATGAGCCTCAATGATGAAGGATTTCCGGAGCATGGAAGGAACCATACTTTGGCTCTGTATATCTCTATGAATTATCAAGAAGATGCCATGTCCAATATGCTGGTGGACACTGGTTCTTCTTTGAATGCTTTGTCGAAGACCACTCTGTCCAAGCTTTCTTATCAAGGCGCTCCAATGAGATTCAGTGCGGGTTGCTGTAAGACCCCAATTTTGACCCTAAGACCCCTCATGCAATTTCATCATATGCATTAACATTGGGATCATACTTTGGCATTCTCTTTACCCCTCTTTCATTGGGTTTGTTTTGGGAGAGATTACCAAGCACCATGTGATTGTATCATACTTGTATTTTATCATTTAACTAACCAAAATACCAAAAATATGTCTTTGTATTTGCCTAACTCTTTTGTAGGTAGGGCATGATCATCATTGATCTATCAAGTTCATATCTAGGGTTTAAGACCCTCATGGCTAAGAGTACAACTAAGGATTGATCCATAATGTCTCTAAGCATCATATATAATTCCCAATGTGTAGCGGGGTATTCGTTACCATTAGAGATATTGACTAAATCCAAGGTAAATCATACAAGTCGAGTCGCCACCGCACTTCTCTTTATCCAAAGGAATGGTTAGAAAGCGAACAAAAACCTAAAAGTTTTGACAAAAACTAGTAAAAGGGAAACAAAGATCTGGGTAAGGGGGTTGGTTATGTAATGGGAAGGTGTTAGGCACCCAAAACATCCTAGGTACTCCTAGGGAGCCCTTTTCACATTTGTTGCAAAGGTTGTTTGTTTTGTGAGAATTTATTTGTGCAAACATGATTGAAGAGATGAGAAGAGAATATACAAGTTTATTTACATTTTGTGTTTGAATGGATAAACCCATTGCCTACGTACCATCTTATAAAAAGATTAGGATCAAAACCTCGTAGTTCGGGGTAAAAATCTCAAAATGAGTTGGTGAATTGATTGGTCCAAAAGCCTTAAGGTCTTTTGTTATCAAAGGGAGAAAACTCAACCAAACCACAAATCCACCATGTGAGGATAACTTCAACATGCTAGTGAGGGGTTAACCCTATAATAAGCATGGAAGACTCATTGTCCATCACTAAGGATATAGGTGAGTATTACATCTACCACAAAGATAACTCAAACCTAATAGCTAAAGGTTATGAAAAATTTGATTAAGAGAGTGGCCATTGGAACCACAAAAGACATTTGAATGGGTTATATTTACAAATTAGAAGTATATACAAAATGGTCAAAGTTGACTTTAAAAGTTCAATTCAAAATAAGTGTTATGAAAAGAAAGTTTGAAAATCAAAAGCATAAGGCTTAGGTTTCTAATGTTTGAAAGGAAGAGTTAAATGTTTGCACAAAAAGTTTTGGCTTGGGTTAGAGTGGAGAGAAGAAGAAGAAGGGCTAAGTCCTAAGGAAAATGAAAAGATGAGATAAGGAAATGAACCACATTAGGAGTTCCTTTCTTGAGATCATATTGATGATCCAAGTAGCTCCCATCCTTTGGAACAAAGCAACCACAAAGCAAATATTTCAAGCAATCAATCACAAGATCATGCTCCTAAGAATCCTTCAATGGCTTTGGCATCTCTTTCTTTAGATGAACATGGCAATGGTCCTCCAATTAAGCTCAAATGGAAACTCCTAGCACAAAAGCACACACATCAAAAGTTCCATGAAGTAAAACAAAAAATGGACAAGATTGAGTTTAGAGATTTGGTCCTTCTAATCCATCTTCATCATTAAGGTCCATTACTCCAAATTTGGATAAGATAGGTCCTAGAATCTAAGTCCAATTCTCCATTTCTTTGTGTAATACCCCAAAATTTACCCTTCATTTTTCCTTGAAGCATACGCTTTATACCTCATGCATGCATTCATTTTTAGGTCATTTAGCATTTGCATTTCATCATGGCAATCGGAATATTTTTTCAAAAAAAAAAAAAAAAAAAACGAAAAAAAAAACGAAAAAAAACGGAAAACGAAAAAAATAAATAAATAAATAAAAGAAAAAATCTCAAACTTTGACCTCTCTCAAAAGCCCATTAAGCTACCAATATTAGCCTATAAATTCTAGAGTTTCATTGAAACAAAGGAGACAAAAAAAGGAAGAGAAGCAAAACACTCTGAGGTTTCCTTGGAACAAAACCCTGGACAAAACCTAGAGAGAGACTACCTGACAGAGAACTCAGAGCAGCCTCCAAACCCTGAAGGGAACTCAACTGCACAGAATCACCTCTGCCTCACATAAACCCTAAAGGTTGTTTTGTAAACCTCACGAGTGCAACTCAATTTCAATCAATCTCTCCAATCAGGTTTGCCCTATATCCATCATCTTTATGCATTTAATTTGAATGCTCTAAATGTATGAGGTATTGTGGGTGAATTTGATACCCTTTTGATGCATGTGTTTGACAAGAGGCTTAGGCCTCCTACCCTTGGTTGCTTTTTGTGAGCTTTTTGTGAATTGAAAGGGCATGATTCATGTGGTTACATTTTGATTTGGGGGCAACTCTTGATTACCCTATTTTGTTTCTCTAACCTGTTTGTTGAGTTTTGTTTTGTGAGGGCTCATATGACTCTTGCAGAGATGGTTTGCCTGGTGTCGCAACCTGAAAAATACAGTGCGCGAAAAAAACAACCGGCGAAAGAAAAAGACAGAAGAGTCGCCACCGTGCGTTATTCATCCCAAAGGAGGGAAAGGAAACGCTCGAAGTAAACCTGAAAAAGGAAAGGACAAGACGGGGTCTCGCAACCAAATCTTGGGTTCGGGAGTCGGTTATGCGAAGGGAAGGTATTAGCACCCCTACGCATCCGTAGTACTCTACGGGATCCACTTTTGTAGTTCTTGTCTAAAGGGTGTGGGTTTATCTTGTGCTGTTTGCCAAAAAAAAAGGGTTAAATGAAAATGACTCGCGCGGATGTCGCATCCACTGCATACGTATCTCATCTGAATATGAGAATCAGAGTCTTCGTAGCTCGGCTGACCTATGGGTTGGGGGGATGTGTGCTCGCTAAGACATCGCGTCTTATGCCTACGTATCTCATCTGGAATGAGAATCAGAGCAAGCCGTAGTTCGGCTAACTACGGGGTTATGGATTGGGTTTTGGACGAACGACGTCACTACACAATCTACCGGATGCTCGACCTTTGGAGACTTACTCGCCTGTAGTAGAAGGAGTAAACGTGTGTTATGGAGAAGAACAATCAATAAAGGGTATGGGTTTGGGATGCTCAAGGGCAAAAGGCAGTTCTTGACGAAGGAACCGCGCTACATGTGGGGATATGAATACAAAACACAAAACATGTATCTCAAAGTAAAATGCCACCAAGGGGCTCAAACATTGCCTCCTATCGAGGTCTTCCAGCTAAGAAAGCGATAAAGTATGAGAGAGGGAAAAAATTACCACACGGATAAAGATCCGAAGTTACAGCAATTAAAGGAATGGGAAACCCAGGGATCCTTCCAAGCTAAACACCATCAAAGAAAGTGAGTCAGTACAGGTAATCGGAATGAAACCTCCAGGGGGTATCCCACAAATAAAGTGGGAAACCACGCAAGTTATCCCTGCAAAAGTTAGGTGCCTTCACAAAAACTCAACAAAAGGGTTAGTGAAGCAAAATAGGGTAACCAAGAGTTGCCCTCAAATCAAAATGTAATCACATAAATCATGCCCTTTCAATTCACTAAAAGCAATAAAGGGTAGGAGGCCTAAACCTCTTGTCAAACACATGCATCAAAAGGGTATCAAATTCACCCATAATACCTCATATATTTAGAGCATTCAAATTAAAGGCATAAAGATGATGGATATAGGGCAAACCTGATTGGAGAAGAAAAATCAAATGGCAGGGTTTGCTTGAGCTGAAAGCCTGTGAGTCAGAATGAACCTTTCAGAGTTGCCTGGAGGTTGCTGCAGAGTAGTTCCTAGGTTTCCTTCTCTCACTATCTTTTTCCTCGTGGTTTTGTTCTAAGGAAACCTCAGAGTACTTTTGCTTCTCTCCCTTTTTCTCAAGTGAATCTCCCAGTGTAACTCCAAGTGTAACTCCCAGTGTAACTCCAAGTGTAACTCCAAGGGTAACTCCAAGTGTGTTTTCCTCTACTGAAACTTCAGTATTTATAGACTATTTTCGTGGACTTGTGGGCTTGGAATGAGGGAGACCCAAGTCCAAAATAATTTGTTATATTTTAATTATTTATTTAATTTAATTTTTTTTTTTTTTTTTTTTTTTTTTTTTTTTGGAAAAAATGAAGGGTAAATTTTGGGGTATTACAGCTGCCCCTATTCAATCAACTGGAGACCCGGAAGGAAGATGACAGCTGCTTTCGTGCTTTCGAGGTATCAAGGGATTGAATACAATAAAAGCCCAAAAATTTGCACTGAAGTGAAATGAAGTAACAATGTCTGTCAGAATCGGCAAAGAGGTGGTCTTGAAAGAAGAATCCGTCTGGTACGGTGAGAGTCAGTCTGAATAAAGAATGTTAACTTGCATACCAAAATAAATGGTAACACAGAAATAACCATGGCCGGAATGCCGCTCATCAGTCTGAATACTGGAAAGGACTTCGATCTGAACATCGGAACACTGGCCGGGACGCCACTTCAATCTGAATATCGGAAAACTGACCTGAACGCCACTTCGGTCTGGACACCGGAAAACTGGCCTGAACGCCACTTCGGTCTGGATACCGGAAAACTGGCCTGAACGCCACTTCGGTCTGGATACCGGAAAACTGGCCTGAATGCCACTTCGGTCTGGATACCGGAAAACTGGCCTGAACGCCACTTCGGTCTGGATACCGGAAAACTGGCCTGAATGCCACTTCGATCTGAATATCGGAAAATTGGCCTGAATGCCACTTCGGTTTGGATACCGGAAAAACTGGCCTGAATGCCACTTCGGTCTGGATACCGGAAAACTGGCCTGAATGCCACTTCGGTCTGGATACCGGAAAACTGGCCTGAATGCCACTTCGGTCTGGATACCGGAAAACTGGCCTGAATGCCACAAGTTGCATCGACCTGAACGTCGGAAACTTCTTCGATCTGAACATCGGAACACTGGCCTGAATGCCACTTCGATCTGAATATCGGAAAAACTGGCCTGAATGCCATTTCGATCTGAATATCGGAACACTAGCCTGAATGCCACTTCGGTCTGAATACCGGAAAACTGGCCTGAATGCCACTTCGGTCTGGATACCGGAAAACTTCATGCCTGTCAGTATTGGCAGAAATAGGGAATGATAATAGAGGCGACGCATGGGCCAATGACACTTGCTGGGGATAACAAAGGTAAGTCATGAACAATCTTCAGTCTGAGTACTGGAAACAACTTCTAGCTTATCACTTGGGATACCGAGAATGTTTTATGCTTACATGCGTATGTTTGAATTTTTCAATGGCGTAATGCTCCATGAAAATGGAAATGCTACGCGATTTGGAAGGATGCAATGCAATATGATTCTACATGCAGGGATGCGAAATGCTGGGTAGAATGCCAAGCCGAGGCAAGGGATCTGCTGGAGAAATGATCACCATCCTCTGGGCTCTGGCCAGGCTGCTGGAGATACACACCACAATGAACTCTGTGGGGAGATGACTAGCCATGCGGTGCTCTGGCCATACCGAGACTCTGATCGGGGAAGGAATGGCATTGGAAGCCTGCTGCTGAGGAAAGCTACAATGGTTCTGGCAACCACGATTTGCGAGAGATGACTCAGCAGGGGGAGCAAACACTGATACGGTACCGAGGTTCTGCTTCAAGGAAAGAAACCATGGATCTGGCATTGGGACTATCGATCTGGCATCGAACTCTAAGGAGCAGCCACTTCTGCTGGAAAGATACAGTCTGGCACTGTCAACTCCGCTGAGGATATATAGTCTGGCACTGTCAACTCTACTGGGGAGTGTATGTCCTGAAACAAACGCTTGGGGAAGTACAGTGGTGAAAACCTGCTGGGGATTGAAGAATCCAACACTCTGATCAGCTCTGCAGGGATAAGACACCAGATTCATCTGTTGGCGACTTCACTGGGGAAGATATTCACGATCATCTGCAGGGGATTTTAAGGAAATGCCCCGAGGGTATCTGTTCTGAATAGACGATCCAAAGCACTTAAAATTTACAGCAATTTTAAATGTTTACTGAGCATGTACCTGTAAAGCCCTTATGTGTCATGATGCAATGTTTATCAAAAATTCGGACGTCATTTTCGCAAACAAAACAGTAAAATGAAAATGAAAACAGAGATATACTGAATAACATGATTTTATTGATTGAATGGCCTCTGAATAGGCATTTACATTAAGAAGCAATCCCTGGAAAGAGGTAATCGCACAATAGATAAAACAAAAATTAATCTAATGGCAATGTGAAGTGGATTTCTATTGGGCTCCAATTCTGCTATGACTTGCCCGTCTTCAAGATCCTCCAGATGATCAGCTTTCTGAAAGAGTGATTGGACTGTTTCCTATCCTTCAAAAATTTCCAGTCATTGGCACGAGATGAGATTCAGAGCTACTCAGAACGCAGTCATTCGCTTAATCCCTAACTTTTGCCTGGATCGCCCTTTTCGGGTTTTCGATCCACCGGGATACCCATTTTTGCCTAAGTTGCCTTTTCAGGTTTTCAACTTACCGGGTGTACAATCTTTTTTTTATTTTTTTGATCCCTAATTTTTGCCCGAACCTTTCCATTTTCTTGGTTCGCCGGGATGCCCATTTTTGCCTGGACTATTCTTTTTACTGTCCAGCGGGTCTATTTTATGCGAAGTATTTTTTAACTGCGTCTGAGTTCACAGGGGAAGCGAAGTCTTCACCCTCCATAGTTGCAAGCATTAAGGCCCCACCATCAAAAACCTTGGTGACAATATACGGTCCATCATAGTTAGGAGTCCACTTGCCCCTGTGATCTGTCTGAGGAGGAAGGATCCTTTTCAACACTAAATCTCCGATTTGGAAACAACGAGGACGCACCTTCTGATCAAAAGCTCTCTTCATCCGACTCTGATACAACTGCCCATGACAAATGGCTGCCATTCGCTTCTCTTCGATAAGACTCAACTCATTAAACCTTGTCTGAATCCATTCAGCTTCATCTAACTTGACATCCAACAGGACTCTTAGAGAAGGAATCTCCACTTCAACAGGTAGGACTGCTTCCATACCATACACAAGGGAGTAAGGGGTTGCCCCTGTCGATGTACGTACTGAAGTGCGGTACCCATGCAAGGCGAAGGGTAGCATCTCATGCCAATATCTGTACGTAACGACCATCTTCTGCACAATCTTCTTTATGTTTTTATTTGCCGCCTCAACAGCGCCGTTCATCTTAGGACGATAGGGGGAAGAATTGTGATGCTGAATGTTGAAGTTCCGACACAACTCCTTCATCATTTTGTTGTTGAGATTAGAACCATTATCAGTAATGATTCTTTCGGGAACCCCATAGCGACAAATGATTTCTTTCTTGATGAAACGGGCAACCACATGTTTGGTGACATTCGCGAACGACGCTGCCTCGACCCACTTGGTGAAATAGTCGATGGCAACAAGGATGAAGCGATGCCCATTGGAAGCAGTCGGCTCAATCTTTCCAATCATATCAATGCCCCACATAGCAAACGGCCACGGCGAAGTCATCACATTCAGAGGATTTGGCGGCACATGCACCTTATCAGCATAAATCTGACATTTATGACACTTCCGAGCATACTTGAAACAATCTGATTCCATGGTCATCCAATAATAACCCGCTCTCAACAATTTCTTAGCCATTGCATGTCCACCGGCATGAGTACCGAAGGAACCTTCATGAACTTCCTGCATTAACATGTCCGCCTCGTGTCTGTCCACACATCTGAGCAAAACCATGTCGAAGTTCCTCTTATACAGCACATCGTCTTTGTTCAAGAAGAAACTGCCTGCCAATCTTATCAAAGTCTTTCTGTCATTATTGGATGCCCCCGCAGGGTACTCTTGATTCTTCAGAAAGCACTTGATATCGTGATACCAAGGCTTGTCATCGACTACCAGTTCAGCAGCAAACACATACGCGGCCCTGTCAAGGCGCATCACATCGATCCTAGGAGCATGGTTCCAACGAATTACCTTGATCATGGAGGATAGAGTAGCAAGTGCGTCTGCCATCTGGTTCTCATCACGAGGTATATGATACAATTTTACCGTTGTGAAGAAAGTCAACAGTCTTCTCGTGTAGTCTCTGTAGGGGACCAGAGTGGGCTGGAGAGTATTCCAATCACCATTCACTTGATTGATCACCAGAGCTGAATCTCCGAAGATGTCCAGAGTCTTGATTCTCAGATTAATGGCTTGCTCAATACCCAAGATACAGGCCTCGTACTCAGCTTCATTATTTGTGCACTCAAAAGTCAAACGAGCGGTGAAAGGTATGTGGGCACCTTTCGGAGTAGTAATAACAGCGCCAATTCCACTACCTCTAGCATTGACAGCCCCATCAAACAACAAAGTCCACTTTTCGTTTGGATCAGGTCCCTCCTCAACAACTGGCTCTTCACAGTCTTTCATCTTGAGGAACATGATGTCTTCATCAGGGAATTCAAACTTCATTGGCTCATAATCCTCAATCGGCTGCTGAGCAAGATAGTCTGACAGAATACTCCCTTTGATGGCCTTCTGTGACGTGTACTGAATATCATACTCTGTTAAAATCATTTGCCAACGAGCGACCCTTCCGGTGAGAGCTGGCTTCTCGAATATGTACTTCACTGGATCCATCTTAGAAATCAACAAGGTAGTATGGTTCAACATATACTGTCTCAGTCGGCGAGCAGCCCAGGCCAAAGCACAGCAAGTTTTCTCAGGCTGCGAATATTTGATTTCACAGTCGGTAAACTTTTTGCTAAGGTAGTATATGGCATGCTCTTTTCGACCAGACTCGTCATGCTGTCCCAATACACACCCCATCGAGTTCTCGGTCACTGATAGGTACATTATCAGAGGTCTCCCAGGAACTGGAGGTATAAGGATTGGAGGTTTCTGTAGATACTCTTTTATCTTCTCGAAAGCCCTTTGACAATCTTCATTCCACCTGATAGCCTGATCTTTCCTCAGCAATTTGAAAATTGGCTCACACGTGGTTGTTAGGTGAGAGATGAACCTTGCAATGTAGTTCAACCTCCCTAAGAAACTACGGACTTGCTTCTCCGTTCTTGGCTCAGGCATTTCCTGTATTGCTTTCACTTTGTCAGGATCCACCTCAATCCCTTTTTCACTAACAATAAAACCCAACAATTTTCCAGATCTCACCCCGAAAGTACACTTGTTCGGATTAAGTCTCAGTTTGAATTTCCTCAAACGCTCAAACAGTTTCTTCAAATTCACCAAATGTTCTTCTTCTGTCTGAGATTTGGCAATCATATCATCCACATAAACCTCGATTTCATGATGAATCATATCATGGAACAGAGTTACCATAGCTCGTTGATATGTTGCTCCGGCGTTTTTCAGACCAAACGGCATCACCTTGTAGCAGAAGGTGCCCCATGGGGTTATGAAAGTTGTCTTTTCCATGTCTTCTGGTGCCATCTTGATTTGGTTATAGCCAGAAAAGCCATCCATGAAGGAGAATACCGAGAACTGAGTTGTATTATCCACCAAAACGTCGATGTGAGGTAATGGGAAATCATCTTTAGGGCTAGCTCTGTTCAGATCCCGGTAGTCGACACACATCCGTACCTTTCCGTCCTTCTTAGGTACTGGGACGATGTTCGCAACCCATGGCGGATAATTGGTGACTGCTAAAAACCCTGCATCCAACTGCTTTTGCACTTCTTCCTTTATCTTGACAGCCATCTCTGGTCTTGTTCTTCTGAGCTTCTGCTTGACCGGGGGACAACCTTCTTTGAGAGGCAAGCGGTGCACCACGATGTCTGTGTCCAGCCCAGGCATGTCCTGATAAGACCAGGCGAAGATGTCAACGTATTCTTGCAGCAATTCAATCAGCCCTTTCTTCACATTGTCTTCTAAAGCAGCCCCTATCTTGATTTCTCTCTTGGTGTCCTCGGTGCCGAGATTAATCACTTCAACAGACTCTTGATGCGGTTGAATAACCCTTTCCTCTTGTTTTAATAACCTGGTAAGCTCTTCAGGGAGTTCACAGTCTTCATCACCCTCTTCTTCAGCTTGAAAGATTGGATTTTCAAAGTCGAAACGAGCCATAGCAGAACCGTTATCAATAGGATCCAGTGTTGTGCATCTGCATGAGTGATGGTATGTGCTTATGAGTGTGAACAAGAAGTGAAAACTAAACAAAACATTGCCATTTTTTTTATTTTGAAAAACTGCAAAAATAGAAAGACAGGGAACGAAATATTTGAATGCAAAAAGACGTCATTTATTTATGATAAAAAATGCAAGTGTCACATAGATGGGCCCTACAATGAGTCATTACGCCCTGGGCGGAACGTAAGACTTGGATATGCATGAATAAACAAAGAAAATTACTCTTCAAGAAGAGTGACTTGGATAATCTCCTCAGAAGACCAATTGTTGATGACTTCACCCGGGATCCTCGGACGCACCCAGTTGTCAATGTCACAATCACTATCCCCATCTTCTTCGTTGACTGCAGAGACTTGACCATACTGAATGACGCCAGCACTGGAGAAAGTGATCGGCCCCTGACGAGTCTGAAGTGTTGAAGTTGTAGAAGTCAAAACTGGCTGATACCCAATACCGAACTTATCTTCTTTCACTGGTAATTCCAACAGACGCCCCCAACCGGGAGCAACACCTGAATCCACCACGGCCCGTGCCTGCTTAAAGGATGAGATAGAGGCACCCGCTTTAACCTCTTCCATCGGAGCTGCATCCTTGACTTGAACTGACTCAAAAGCCTGACACAGAGTCTCATGAATTTCACCTTCTACCTCTACATACTTGAATGTAGACAGGTTACTGACCAGGATGTCCTCCTCACCACAGACGGTGACAATTCGTCCGTTGACCGGAAACTTAATCTTCTGATGTAGAGTTGAAGAGACTGCCCCAGCATTATGGATCCAAGGACGACCCAGCAGGCAACTGTAGGAAGGACTGATATCCATCACGTAGAAGACAGTGTTGAAGGTTTGTGATCCAATCAGAATTGGCAATTCTACCTCTCCAAACACCGATCTCTTAGAACCATCGAAGGCTCTCACAATAAGATCTGAAGGTTTCAAGACCAAACCCTCTACTTCTAACTTTGACAGGGCTCTCTTGGGTAGCACATTGAGAGAGGAGCCTGTATCCACCAGAACATGCGATAGCACGGTGTCTCTGCATTCCATCGAGATGTGCAGAGCCTTGTTATGATTGCGTCCGGCTGGTGTCAAGTCAGAATCGGTAAAACCTAACCCGTTGCCTACATGAACATTTGCAACGATCCCTTCTAGTTGGTTTACTGAGATCTCTTGAGGCACATATGCAGCATTAAGAACCTTCAGAAGTGCCTCCCTGTGTGCGAACACAACAGGAGTGAGAGAATGGATATCTTGGACGGAGTCTGAATCAACTGATCGACTACCTTGTAGTCGCTTTTCTTTATGATTCTCAGGAGCTCGTCCACATCCTTTGCAAAAGTGGGCTCAGAACCATCTTGGGGTGCAGAGGTACCCTCATTCACGACTTGCTTGCCTTTGGCTTTCGCCACAGCATCAGCATTATCAGCTTGGGTAACCGGTGGTGAGAACAATCTACCACTCCTGGTGAATCGGCCGATTCCACCGACATTATCCACTGCGGGACCGTCAAGTTCAGGCTTCTGACCCTCTTCTACTCTCAATGGTTGTTCCCCTCTATGATCGTGCGTATACACGCTCCCCCCATAATGCCAAGGAATGGCCCTTTCACTGGTGGAAGGTAAAGGACCAGGGGTTGTGATGGTCATAGTAGATCGTCGCACTGGTGTCACGGGTTGCGCTTCTGGCACACTGATCTGATTAGTTGGATAAAAAATAGTGATAGTAGCAACATCATAGTCGTACCCGGAAATCTCATTCATTGAAATGCAAGCATCCGAAACATCGGGATCAAGTTCAATTTCATCAGGATTATCCACATTGAAAAAAATAAATACATCATCACGGGTTACAGAATCAGTAGGAACAACATCTGCGAATTCATCAGTAGCATCTTCAAACCCTTCTTCCTCAACCCCTTCCACAAACTCTTGGACAGACAAATCTTCAACCTGGAGGATACCTTTGTCGAGCAAGGCCTGGATACCCTGCTGTAGCTTCGAACAACCTCCACTCTGAGTGGCACAATCCAAACAACCCTTCCCACAACCGGGGAAAACATCGGCCTTCAGCAAGCATCCTTTAATATCCAACAATGGAGTCTTCAACTTCAACACGTCCTTAATGGACTTGGCTTCTCCCTCTACCAAATTAACGTTCGCACCACCATGCTGGGGCATGGGATTGTTAACGACATTCGGAGCCGGTGCAAGGTCGATGGCCTTTGAATCTATGAGGTCCTGAACTACGTGCTTAAAAGCTTTGCAGTTCTCAATATTGTGGCCAGGTGCCCCAGAGTGGAAGCTACACCTAGCGTTGGCGTCGTAACCCACCGGAAGTCTACCAACAGGAGGAGCCAGAGTGCGCAGTTGCACAAGCTGTAGTTGTTGAAGACTAGAAAGCATCTGAGCGTACGACATTGGAAGGGTGTCGAAATGCCGGTCCATCATCCTTTGCCTCTGTTGATAAGCGGGTCTGTTACCCAGTTGTTGCTGCTGTTGATACTGAGCTGGTTGACGTTGTGATTGTTGTTGTTGTAGTGGTGCTGCAGCTGGAATGGTCACAGCCGCAACATACGGTTGCTGATGATAATTCTGAAAATTATTCCTCCGGTTATCCCTGTTCTGATAAGAAGATATGGCATTTGCATCCCCTTCTCTCCTCTTCTGTCCCTGAATGAACGGCTTCTTCACCCCTGATGAGGATCCACCTCCACTCTGGCTCTTATAGGTCTTTAGGTAATTCTCCACCCTTTCTCCAGTAGAGACCACATCAGCAAAGTTGGAAGCATTGCAACCTACCAGACGCTCCAAGTAAGGTCCGGGCAGAGTATTCATGAACATGTTGGCCATTTCCTTTTCCAACATAGGAGGCTGAACACGGGAAGCTGTATCCCTCCAGCGTTGAGCGTATTCCCTGAAGCACTCATTACTTTTAAGAGACAGATTCTGAAGTTGAGTTCTGTCCGGAGCCATGTCTGCATTATACTGATACTGCTTCACGAAAGCCTCTGCCAAATCCCTCCAGCAACGGATGTGGGCTCTGTCCAGCCTCATATACCATTCCAAGGATGCCCCAGCCAGGCTGTCCTGGAAGAAGTACATAAGTAACTTCTCGTCGTCAGAGTATGCAACCATTTTACGGAAATAGGCTTGCACGTGAGTTTTGGGGCAAGAGCTGCCATGGTATTTGTCAAATATCGGGACCTTGAATTTCGGTGGCACCCTCACACCTGGGACCAAGCCCAAGTCAGCAACATCTACCCTTAGAAGGTTCTGTCCTTCCACTGCCTTCAACCTCTCTTCCAATCTTTTAAACATGGGGTCCATGCCAAAGTCTTCCTGAAGCAAAGGGAACTGATCATCCTGACCATCCTGAATGGGTTGTTGATCTAGGTTGACATGCGGGATCGGGATAGGCCCCGGTCCATTGGGACCATTAGCCTCTCCAGCTGGAGGATCAGCCAACGTCTCCGGTTGAGTAATAGGGGGATCTCTCTGCACCAACAATCTAAGCTCCTGCTGTCCTTGAGCCACCCCTTGAACCAAATCCATGAATTGATTCATGCGAATCTTCATCTCGGCGAGCTCTGCTTGTAGGCTCTCCATCGCTCTCTATTGATTCCTTCGGGTACCGTATCGGTGAATGCCTGAGTTAGCTATCCTGCTAGTGGGACACCAAACAACTGAGAACACTGTGGCGGTACCTGTTATGCAAGACATGCGGATGACTATGCAAATGCAATGACATGTTTATCAATTCCAAAAGGCATTCTACCCCCTTGATTCCAGTCTCACATTTGATAAACAGTGTAAGAAGAAAACCCCGACTAGAATCAAGAAGAAGATTTAAACCCCCTTGAAATGGATAAACATGTGTTAAATGATATGAATGCAAATGATGTGATGATGTGAATGCAATGCAGTGGTATGTCAATCAGGATTGCTGTATCTGCTTGAACATCTGTCAGGTTACACTGTCTGAAGAGAAAACCACTGAGGAATATAATACAAGATCAAAGCTCTGCTCCAGAAAACCGGGTTGGTTGGAGGTTAAGGTTTCCTGAATTTAGCCCGCCCCTCACTGGTAGGTTCTAAGAACAGAAGTTCGTCAACTTTAGCCCTTCAGTCGCGAATAATACGTTTACCACTGAAGGTTTGGCATTATCACGGGATAAAAGACCTCCACTGACTCCCCTCAACAGGACATCCTAAAGCAAGTTCCCAGTCTCGGGGTCCTCGGGTTGATCGGCGAGAATGCGCCCACCAGAGCTAACATAATCACGTCTCGGAGGAGAGGCCTCGACTGAGTTCTCGGGAAATGGTCACCAGAGTCGACAATTTCTAAAGGAACATCATGTCGTTACGGAACATCCGTAGGACATAATATATCCAAGAGAAACCTCGTCTGGGTGTGGTTCTTCACGAACGACTTAACGTAGCAACATGCCACGCAAGCCTCATGATCATCCACTCTAAAACCTGTGTGTACACTCAAGCCTGGGTAATGGGCTTATCTCTCGTAGAACATCCCATCCCAACAAACAAACAACAGCTCCAACAGATACAGCAGATGAATGCAAGCAAGTAAGTAAATAAAATATACAAAAGCATGAACACCCACTAAACAAGAAAATCACAAAAGCTAGGAGGGACTCGCTTAGGGAAGATGGACCAGCAAGAGGTCAACTTCTTAAATCTCCCCAGCAGAGTCGCCAGCTGTCGCAACCTGAAAAAATACAGTGCGCGAAAAAAACAACCGGCGAAAGAAAAAGACAGAAGAGTCGCCACCGTGCGTTATTCATCCCAAAGGAGGGAAAGGAAACGCTCGAAGTAAACCTGAAAAAGGAAAGGACAAGACGGGGTCTCGCAACCAAATCTTGGGTTCGGGAGTCGGTTATGCGAAGGGAAGGTATTAGCACCCCTACGCATCCGTAGTACTCTACGGGATCCACTTTTGTAGTTCTTGTCTAAAGGGTGTGGGTTTATCTTGTGCTGTTTGCCAAAAAAAAAGGGTTAAATGAAAATGACTCGCGCGGATGTCGCATCCACTGCATACGTATCTCATCTGAATATGAGAATCAGAGTCTTCGTAGCTCGGCTGACCTATGGGTTGGGGGGATGTGTGCTCGCTAAGACATCGCGTCTTATGCCTACGTATCTCATCTGGAATGAGAATCAGAGCAAGCCGTAGTTCGGCTAACTACGGGGTTATGGATTGGGTTTTGGACGAACGACGTCACTACACAATCTACCGGATGCTCGACCTTTGGAGACTTACTCGCCTGTAGTAGAAGGAGTAAACGTGTGTTATGGAGAAGAACAATCAATAAAGGGTATGGGTTTGGGATGCTCAAGGGCAAAAGGCAGTTCTTGACGAAGGAACCGCGCTACATGTGGGGATATGAATACAAAACACAAAACATGTATCTCAAAGTAAAATGCCACCAAGGGGCTCAAACATTGCCTCCTATCGAGGTCTTCCAGCTAAGAAAGCGATAAAGTATGAGAGAGGGAAAAAATTACCACACGGATAAAGATCCGAAGTTACAGCAATTAAAGGAATGGGAAACCCAGGGATCCTTCCAAGCTAAACACCATCAAAGAAAGTGAGTCAGTACAGGTAATCGGAATGAAACCTCCAGGGGGTATCCCACAAATAAAGTGGGAAACCACGCAAGTTATCCCTGCAAAAGTTAGGTGCCTTCACAAAAACTCAACAAAAGGGTTAGTGAAGCAAAATAGGGTAACCAAGAGTTGCCCTCAAATCAAAATGTAATCACATAAATCATGCCCTTTCAATTCACTAAAAGCAATAAAGGGTAGGAGGCCTAAACCTCTTGTCAAACACATGCATCAAAAGGGTATCAAATTCACCCATAATACCTCATATATTTAGAGCATTCAAATTAAAGGCATAAAGATGATGGATATAGGGCAAACCTGATTGGAGAAGAAAAATCAAATGGCAGGGTTTGCTTGAGCTGAAAGCCTGTGAGTCAGAATGAACCTTTCAGAGTTGCCTGGAGGTTGCTGCAGAGTAGTTCCTAGGTTTCCTTCTCTCACTATCTTTTTCCTCGTGGTTTTGTTCTAAGGAAACCTCAGAGTACTTTTGCTTCTCTCCCTTTTTCTCAAGTGAATCTCCCAGTGTAACTCCAAGTGTAACTCCAAGGGTAACTCCAAGTGTGTTTTCCTCTACTGAAACTTCAGTATTTATAGACTATTTTCGTGGACTTGTGGGCTTGGAATGAGGGAGACCCAAGTCCAAAATAATTTGTTATATTTTAATTATTTATTTAATTTTTTTTTTTTTTTTTTTTTTTTTTTTTTTTGGAAAAAATGAAGGGTAAATTTTGGGGTATTACACCTGGTATTCCACTTTATTTGTGGGATACCCCCTGGAGGTTCATTCCGATTACCTGTACTGACCCACTTTCTTTGATGATGTTAGCTTGGAAGGATCTCAGGGTTTATCGTTCCTTTAATTGTTGTTACCTCAGATCTTCATCCGGATGGTACTTTTATATTTTTCCCGCATTTTACTGCTTTCCTAGCTGGAAGACCTCGATAGGAGGCAATGTTTTTGTGTGTTTTTTTTTACAGGTTCCTTCGTCCAGGACTCCTTTTGCATGAGCATCCCAAACCCTAACCCTTCATTGTTTTTTCTTCTCCTAAACACACGTTCACTCCTTCTACTACAGATGAGTAAGTCTCCAAAGGTCGAGCATCCGGTAGATTGCGTAGTAACGTCGTTCGTCCAAAACCCAATCCATAACCCCGTAGTTAGCCGAACTACGGCTTGCTCTGATTCTCATTCCATATGAGATACGTAGGCATAAGACGCGATGTCTTAGCGAGCACACATCCCCCCAACCCATAGGTCAACCGAGCTACGAAGACTCTGATTCTCATATTCAGATGACATACGTATGCAGTGGATGCGACATCCGCGCGAGTCATTTTCATTTAACCCCTTTTTTAGTAAACAGCACAAGATAAACTCACACCCTTTAGACAAGAACTACAAAAATGGATCCCGTAGAGTATTACGGATGCGTAGGGGTGCTAATACCTTCCCTTCTCATAACCGACTCCCGAACCCAAGATTTGGTTGCGAGACCTTGTCTTTTCCTTTCCTCTTTTCAGGTTTACTTCGAGCGTTTCCTTTCCCTTCTTTGGGATAAATAACGCACGGTGGCGACTCTTCTGTCATTTTCTTTCGCCAGTTGTTTTTTCGCACACTGTATTTTTCAGACCCGCCTATCAACCGAGGCCAAGGACGATGGACCGGAGTTTCGACACTCTTCCAATGTCGTACGCTCAGTTGCTCTCTAGTCTTCAACAACTACAACTTATGCAGTTGCGCACTCTGGCTCCTCCCGTTGGTAGGCTTCCGGTGGGTTATGACGCCAACGCTAGGTGTAGCTTCCACTCTGGGGCACCTGGCCACAATATTGAGAACTACAAAGCTTTTAAGCACGTAGTTCAAGACCTCATTGATTCAAAGGCCGTTAACTTTGCACCAGCTCCTAATGTCGTCAACAATCCCATGCCCCAGCATGGTGGAGCCAACGTTAACATGGTTGAAGGAGAAGTCAAATTAGTCTCTACGGTCAACAATGAAGATGGGGATAGTGATTGCGACATCGATAACTGGGTGCGTCCGAGGATCCCGGGTGAAGTTCTCAACAATTGGTCTTCTGAGGAGATTGTCCAAGCCACTTGTCTGGAGGAGTAATTTTCTTTGTTTATTCATGCATATCCAAGTCTTACGTTCCGCCAGGGCGTAATGACTCATTGTAGGTGTCGCATTACGCGAAAAACCGGCGGGAAAAGACACAGAGCCGCCACCGTGCGTTATTTATCCCAAAGGAGGGAAAGGAAACGCTCGAAGTAAACCTGGAAAGGAATGGTCTCGCGACCAGAGATCGATAGGATCGGGAGTCGGTTATGCGAAGGGAAGGTATTAACACCCCTACGCATCCGTCGTACTCGACGAGATCCGTGCTCAGAGGAATAGAAGAAAGGTTGCTAAAAGACTGCCCAAAACTGCACACACATTGAACTGAAACACAGATGAAATACGGAAGAAAGTAACTCGGCAGGATGTCTCATCCTGGTCCTACGTAGTCTGTCAGACACAGACATCAGAGTCGACGTAGTTCGGGGATAGGGGAAACGTGCTCGCTAGGATGTCGCATCCTATGCATATGTATCTTCTCTAACCAGAGAAAGAATCAGAGCACTCGTAGCTCGGCTAACGCACGCCAAACAAAACACAAACAGGAAACCGACTGTCAATCGCTGGACTTATGTCAGACTCCAACAAACAAACACATACAGGAAACCGAATGCCAACCGCTGGACTTATGTCAGACTCCAGACAAACAACACACATAGGAAACCGACTGCCAATCGCTGGACTTATGTCAGACTCTAGACAAACAACACACACAAAAAGGCTGAAAAAGCAAAAGGTTGCCCGGAGAGATCAACTCAATCTCCTGCCTACGTACCTCATCTGGTATGAGGATCAGGGCGACGTAGTTCCCCTTAACAGGGAAAGAACTTCTAACCTAACCAGAGACAAGGGAGATAACAAGCTACTAGGGAGACTATGACTCGAGCCTAGAAGTTGTCATGCATACGATCCCTATGTTGAGGTCTCTAATCCTAACTTGCACAGGAAGCAAGCTAGCCTAAACAACACATAAGCAAACACAAGCACAAGTATCACACACTATATGCAAACAATTGGCTCACACAAGGCTGGACTTTAGTCAAGGGGTCATATCAACCTCGACAAACAAGCCAACTGGAAAAGGGTGTTTTGAGCTCTTAACCCTAACATTGAGAGTTAGGGTGAAGCAGATGAAATGAGAAATGAGGGTATGACCTCATAGCTCTTATCCCTGGCCTGGGAGAGCTTGAAACAATGAAAGTGTGGGAGTTCCGAATGAAGGAATTCTTCTCCACAAATGACTGACACAACAAGATTTTGGGTTTTTATTCAAAGTGCATCAACACATGGTGTGAGCAAAGTGAATGACACAACTGAATAGCAGGGGATGGATTGCACATCCCTTCTATCTGCCAATGCCTCTTCACTTAGGAGGTCTTTGAATGTACAAGGCACAAAAGTAAACAACCACAAATATTGCCTCTTAAGGTGGGCTTCAGACAGGTGCCTGCCAACATAATATGACAGGTCTTCCAGACTACATGAAGTCAGAGGTCATTACCTAGGTGGTATGCCAAACACAAGCAAAGCAAAGCAAAGTTCAAATGAACTTAAAGCAACTTAGGTACCTGTGGAAACAACTAAACCAATCAGTACAGAAATCAGACAAACAAACA
Organism: Lathyrus oleraceus; assembly: GCF_024323335.1. NCBI lineage: Eukaryota > Viridiplantae > Streptophyta > Magnoliopsida > Fabales > Fabaceae > Lathyrus > Lathyrus oleraceus. The sequence continues at coordinate 378,397,419 of NC_066582.1, forward strand.
ACAATCAATATCAAACAGACAGACAAATCCAATATGCACACTGAGTAAGCCATAAAGCAAATACTCAAGTGAATTATCATCAAAGCCTACAAAACCGACAAATGTTAGCCAACAACAACAAATGACCAAGCTCAAATGAAGGAGCAACATCAATCATGGAGATGCATACTTGAACCTGAAATTCACAACCCAAATGGTAAGTCCAAACCACTAGGTCAGAGCCTAGGGTCAAAAGTGGATCAAAAAGCTAAAACAGAACTTGATATTCAACATGAATCATATTTAATCAATCAAGAACAAGTACTAAAAAGGACCAAACCAAAATCAATAAGCAAGTTCATGTAATAGGCAAGAGAAGTCAAAGACCAATTCAAGGCATACATATGGACATTGAGAATGAAAATTCCAAATCAAAACAGAAATGATTCAAATAATTCTGGAAAAATTCATGAACATTCAACACATCTAACATGATCATAATACAAAAAATCAGAAGCATTAGAGATCATTTGATATGGAAATTAAATTGCACAAGTTGATCAACCAAATGTGTGACACAAATTGTCACACCATACAAACATGTGTGTCAAACAGAAATGGCAAATGAGAAAAATACCAAACCAAGTCTCAAGCATCCATCAACATGTCAAGAAACATCATACAAAATTTCAAAGCATTTGGATTAAAATCAAGCATTTCACAATAGAAAGAGCAAGGCAAGGTCATAAAAGCACATATGTTCAATCATTCTAACACAAACAGAAATCCAGCCATGCACAACTTCAAAATTCATCATCATAAAAAACTAGACAAGCAGAGGATCATTTTGCAAAAACTTGGGAATGATTTGAGCCATTTTTCAATTTGTTATGGATTTATGAAGTTGGATAAAAAAGATAAAATCAAAATGAACATGGCATGGAAAATAAGGGAGGGAAAGCATAAATGCTGAAGTGATTTGAAAATAGTGGACACGCTGGGAATCGAACTTGGCAGAAATTCAAATGTGCGCGCGCCAACACAAAACGGTGTCGTTTTGGTCAAAACCCTAGCCAAGCCCAGATTGGACGCTAATCCGTCGCTAGTTGGACGCTAGGATGAAGATCTTCATCTTCCTCATGAAGATGAAGATGAACAGTAGCAAGGCGCGAAATTTTTTCCAGAAATTCCAGAATTATAGATCATTTTAAAGATCTTTCCATGGTGATTATGGATCAACAAAAATCTAAGCCTAATTCCTCATAACAAGTTCAAATCGAGCAGAAACATTTCAACATGTCAAACTTCAATCACACATATCTCATGTTATAATGCATCATTTTTCATGAAATTTAGCTCAGAATGCTCAGGGTTAAAAGATCTACACAAATATGTACATGGATTGGCAAATAATTGAGATCGAATTTTCACCTTCTTGAAGATCAATGTGAAGAAATAGTAGGTTCAGGTCCTCATTCACGCCCAGATCCACTATATCAACTCTAATATGAAGCTTTGTGTAGGTATGGATGCTTGATTCCTCTTGATTCCAGCTCAATTTTGAATTTCCATCATCACCTTCAAGCTTGTGGTATGCACGATTTTGAGCAGAAATCCACAAAATGCACGTTGAATCACACTCTAAACTTCACCAGGATCAACAATTCACCAAGAGAAATGGTGCTTATGTAAGGAATTTTGAAGTTCTTTGTGAGAGAAATTTTGGATCAAAACTAAAAAACTAGATCTGAAACTGTGTATTCTCAGCAATGCAGTTACAATTAACATTATATACCACCTGCTAATTAATCTGAAATCATGATTAGGCCAAAGCTAAATGAGATTAGAAGGATATAAGGTGTATGCACAAATTATCATTTTCACCTCATGCATGGAATGGCCACGTGAACAGTACACCATGAAGGCCCAAAATCACTCAAAATCAGTCCATGCACACATTAGAATTGGAATTATATGCATGTGATCAACCAATTTTAATTTTGGCAATTTTCCTTCAAAAACTTCATGAATAAGCAAATGATCATATGTTCAAATCTCATGCCATGTGATGAGGTATTTGGAAAATTCATGTCATGAGGAGAATTGTGCAAAAAGGAGCACTCAAATTGGAGTCTTGGTTCAAAAGATATGGCCATTTGAAGTTTCAAGCACACTTTGCAATGATTTGATCATAACTCGTTAACCATTCATCATAAATTCATGATCTTGGACTTTTTGGAAATGGGAGATAGAGATATTCAACTTTCATGTTGGACAAAATTTCATTTGAAGCTTCTTTGATGTTGGAAAGTTGAGTTGAAGTTGGTCCAAAAACTTGCCATTTTTGGAAACTTGAAATTACAGGTCACTTTCCATTTTTGGAAACTTTTGATCTGGCTTCAAAATCTTCAAGGTAGGTGTTTGACATGATGAATAAACCTCTTTTGAACATGAATGAAGTGTCTCAAACCATTTCTCCATCTCCTAGCCCTCAGTTGACTTTCAATTGACTTTTATGGGCCTCAGATGACTTGGACATGTACTGATGACTTTTGAGCCTCTAGCCTTTGATCAAGTTGCTTCAAAATGATCCTTGATTCACACAAACTCTCTAGAACAAACATAAGGCCTTCATCTCATGAAAAGCTTGGCCTCTTGCACAGTTGAATCCTCTTGATGCCAGTTACAATTGACTGAATACAATGCAAGGTACTATGCAATGTTAATGCAATGTTAATGACCTAAAAATGAAATGAATGTACAAATGGGGGGGGTGCAAATTTGAGGTGCTACAGCTGCCCCTATTCAATCAACTGGGAACCTGAACGGATGAGAGCAACGACTGTCAGACCTTCAAGGTAAACAGGGATTGAATACCAAAGAACCGTAGAAATTTGCACTCTGCGATGGATGAATCAAAGAAAAGAATATTCACCAATGGCAACTTCCACTGGGGATTTGATATTTATCACTGGACCAGACAAGACGTTTACCAACGACTCCACTGGGGATTTTGATTTTTTATCAGAAAAAGGAACCACGACCAGACATCGAAAAATGATGAATGGGAAAAAGGAACCACGACTAGACGTCAATGGACGAATAAGAAAAAGAAAAACCACGACTAGACGTCAACGGACGAATAGGAATAAAGAAACCACGACTAGACATCGAAAAATGATGGATGGGAAAAAGGAACCATGACTAGACGTCAACGGACGAATAGGAATAAAGAAACCACGACTAGGCGTCAACGGACGAATAGGAATAAAGAAACCACGACTAGACATCAACGGACGAATAGGAAGGACTCAACCAGACATCAACGGATGAATGGGAGAAAGAGAAACCACGACTAGACATCGAAAGACGATGAATAGGAAGAGAAATCACGACTAGAGTCAAAGGACGAATAGGAAGAGAAACCACGACTAGACGTCAAAGGACGAATAGGAAGAGAAACCACGACTAGACGTCAAAGGACGAATAGGAAGAGAAACCACGACTAGACGTCCAAGGACGAATAGGAATAAAGAGAAACCATGACTAGACGTCAAATGACGAATAGGAATAAAGAGAAACCACGACTAGACGTCAACGGACGAATAGGAATAAAGAAACCACGACTAGACGTCAACGGACGAATAGGAAGGACTCAACCAGACATCAACAGATGAATGGGAGAAAGAAACCACGACTAGACATCGAAAGACGACGAATAGGAATAAGAAATCACGACTAGACGTCAAAGGACAAATAGGAAGAGAAACCACGACTAGACGTCAAAGGACGAATAGGAAGAGAAACCACGACTAGACGTCAAAGGACGAATAGGAATAAAGAGAAACCACGACTAGACGTCAAAGGACGAATAGGAATAAAGAGAAACTACAACTAGACGTCAACGGACGAATAGGAATAAAGAAACCACGACTAGACGTCAACGGACGAATAGGAAGGACTCAACCAGACATCAACGGATTAATGGGAGAAAGAAACCACGACTAGACATCGAAAGACGATGAATAGGAATAAAGAGAAACCACGACCAGACATCGAAAGATGATGAATGGGGAAAAAGAAACCACGACTAGACGTCAACGGACGAATAGGAATAACTCAACATTACGGGCATCGAAAGATGATGTCCACAGACATCAAAAAACAGAAGGACCCACACGGGGATCAACTAGCATCGTGAGGATGACATCTACATATGTCAGGACAAGGCCACACACTTGTCGGGGACTACGCTGGGGAGTCAAGTTTTCCTTTCACCAACGGGTGAGGAAATAAACCTCTCTGGGGATTATCAGTCCTGAATGCTGTCAGGAGCCACCGTTACAAATATGCCATACAGACATTGAACAATGGTCTGCCTCTGCTGGGGATATGGTCCAGTCAGGTTTAGCACATGAATGCATATGTTTGAATTTTTCTATAGCGTAATGCTCCATGTTGAATGGAAATGCTACGCTATTTGAGGATGCAATGATTACTACATGCAAGATGCAAGCAAAGAAAACTCCTGCTGGGGGAAACTGGTCGCTCTGCTGAGCACACAAATCTGATTAGATTCTCCAACTCTGTGGGGAGACGCACTGCTGGGGGTGCTTTGCTGATCTGATACTCTGGGGACGGCAGAGGAAATAAACCTCTCAACCGTGCTGGGGACTAGCATTGCTGCTGGAGAAAGGATAAATCCCACCGGGGACAACTTTCACTGAACTCAATCCACTTGGAGACTCCGCTAGGGAAAACAACCAATGCTCACCTCCCCTGGGGATAACCACCAACCCACGGGCAGGATTAACTCTACTAGGGATAATTTTCACCGAACCTGATCCGCTTGGGGACTTCGCTGGGGAAAACAATCAACACAAACCTCCACTGGGAAGACTACCCACTTCAGACTTGTTGGGGAGAATATTCACAACTCTGCCGGGGAAAGGCATTCACGACCATGCTGGGGATTACAGTACTTCAGACCCGACTGCTGAGGAACAAACTACCCACAGATACCTCCGCTGGGGAACCGGTAACCTTCTGACTCAGTGGGGACTAACAATCTTCAGACCTGCTGGGGAAAGGTCAACTTTCAGGCCTGCTACCCGACTGCTGGGGAAGAACAGTTCTAACAGTTTTTAGACTTGCTGCTGGAGAAACGTCCTCAACCCTGATCTCGACTATGCTGGGGAGACAAGTCCTGAACTTGCTTTAGACAACCCAACTTATCACACTACTGGACAGTGCTGAAACGTCTATGAATGAACCGTGGCTTATCTGCTTCAGCCAGGAATCAAAGGTAATAACCTGCAAAACAGCGAGACATACATGCCCCAGGGGATTGCATGGACAAGATACACCCAAGTGTACTCAACATTCAAAATGATTTTCAAATGTTTTATCTTTCTGCACGTTATTGTCTAGCCTTCATGTTTTTTATATGCAATATTTATCAAAAATCCGGCCGTTTTTGCAAACAAAACAGTAAAATAAAAACAAGGGAGCAATTTATCTGAATAACGACTTTTATTGATTGAAAATGGGCCTGAAAAGGCAAATACATCAGAAAATAATTCCTAGGAACAGGTAATTGCGCACAAAAGGAAAATAAACTATCCTAATGGCAATGTGAACACGACATCCACTATTTCCCAATTCTGTTATGACTCACAGATCCTCAATTTTCCCCCAAATTCCTTGCTTTCTGAGAAGAATGATTGGACCGATCACATCTTTCGGGATGGTAGACACTGAAGCGCGATGAAGTACAGATAACTCAGACTGTAGTCTTCGCTTTAATCCCTCTTTTTCCTGGATCGCCCTTTCAGGTTTTCAATCCATCGGGATACCCATTTTTGCCTAAGCCGCCCTTGCGGGTTTTCGACTTACCGGGTGTACATATTCTTTTCATTCTTTATCCCTAACTTTTGCCCGAACCTTTTTCTTTTTTCTTGGTTCGCCGGGATGCCCTTTTTTGCCTGGACTCTTTTATTCTTTTTGTCCAGCGGGTCAATTTATGCGAAGTATTTTTTGACTACATCTGAGTTAACAGGGGACGGAAAATCTTCACCATCCATAGTTGTAAGCATCAAGGCTCCACCAGAGAAAATCTTTTTAACAACATATGGACCTTCGTAATTCGGAGTCCATTTGCCCCTGTTATCTGTACCGGGAGGAAGGATCCTCTTCAAAACTAAATCACCTGTCTGATAGCTTCGAGGACGTACTTTCTGATCAAAGGCCTTCTTCATCCTTCTCTGATACAACCGCCCATGGCACACCGCTGCTAACCGCCTCTCTTCGATAAGGCTCAACCCATTAAACCTTGTCCGAATCCACTCAGCTTCGTCCAGCTTGACATCCAGCAGGACTCTCAGAGAAGGAATCTCCACTTCAACAGGCAGGACTGCTTCCATACCATACACAAGGGAGTAAGGGGTTGCCCCGGTCGACGTACGTACTGAGGTACGGTACCCATGCAAAGCGAAAGGCAGCATCTCATGCCAATCCTTGTACGTCACGACCATCTTCTGCACAATCTTCTTGATATTCTTGTTTGCCGCCTCTACAACACCATTCATCTTCGGTCTGTAAGGAGAAGAGTTGTGATGTTCAATCTTGAAATCTCTGCAAAGCTCTTTCATCATCTTGTTATTGAGATTCGAACCATTGTCAGTGATGATTCTCTCAGGAACCCCATAACGACAGATGATTTCCTTCTTAATGAACCGGGCAACCACTTGCTTGGTAACACTGGCATAGGAGGCTGCTTCCACCCACTTGGTGAAGTAATCAATCGCAACCAGGATGAAGCGATGTCCATTAGAAGCAGTAGGCTCAATCTTACCAATCATATCAATGCCCCACATCGTGAATGGCCAAGGAGAATTCATGACATTCAGAGAGCATGGTGGTACATGCACCTTATCAGCATAGATCTGACATTTATGGCACTTCCGAGCGTATTTGAAACAATCGGATTCCATCGTCATCCAGTAATAACCGACTCTCAATAACTTCTTGGACATTGCATGACCACCAGCATGGGTACCGAACGAATCCTCGTGCACTTCTTGCATCAACATGCCTGCTTCGTGTCTATCCACGCATCTGAGCAGAACCATGTCAAAGTTCCTCTTATACAACACATCATCCTGATTCAAATAAAAGCTTCCAGCTAGCCTTCTCAGGGTTTTCTTGTCATTCTTTGACGCTCCCTCAGGATACTCCTGACTCTTGATGAAATTCTTAATGTCAAAGTACCACGGCTTCTCATCAACAACAAACTCGGCTGCAAACACATACGCAGGCCCCTCGAGTCGATTCACAGCAACATGTGGCACATGATTCCACCAATGGACTTTGATCATAGAAGACAAAGTAGCCAAGGCATCAGCCATCTGATTTTCATCTCGGGGAACATGATACAACTTCACTGTCTTGAAGAAAGTCAGGATCCTTCTGGTGTAATCTCGATAAGGAATCAAATGCGGCTGATGAGTATTCCAATCCCCATTGACTTGGTTAATCACTAGAGCGGAATCTCCATATATGTCTAGAGTTTTGATCCTTAGATCGATGGCTTCTTCAATCCCCATGATACAAGCTTCATACTCAGCCTCGTTGTTGGCTACGTCAAAAGTCAATCTGGCAGAAAAAGGTATATGTGCACCTTTAGGATTAATAAGCATTGCCCCAACACCGTTACCATTCACATTCACAGCCCCATCAAACATCAATGTCCACTTGTCATCAGGATCCAGTCCTTCCTCGACAAGAGGCTCTTCACAATCTTTCATCTTTAGATACATGATGTCTTCATCAGGGAATTCAAACATCATCGGCTGATAATCATCAATCGGTTGCTCGGCAAGGTAGTCTGACAGAATACTACCTTTAATGGCCTTCTGTGACGTGTACTGGATATCATATTTTGTTAAAATCATTTGCCAACGAGCAACACGCCCGGTGAGAGCCGGCTTCTCAAAGATGTATTTCACTGGATCCATCTTAGAAATCAATAAGGTAGTATGGTTCAACATGTACTGTCTTAGTCGGTGAGCAGCCCAGGCCAAAGCACAACAAGTTTTCTCGAGCTGCGAATATCTTATTTCACAGTCGGTAAACTTTTTGCTAAGGTAGTATATGGCATGCTCTTTTCGACCAGACTCGTCATGCTGTCCCAATACACACCCCATCGAGTTCTCAGTCACTGAAAGGTACATTATTAGAGGCCTCCCAGGAACTGGAGGTATGAGGATTGGAGGTTTCTGCAAATACTCTTTTATCTTATCAAAAGCTTTTTGACAGTCATTGTTCCACCTGATTGCTTGATCTTTTCTTAGCAATTTGAATATCGGTTCACACGTGGCAGTTAGGTGAGATACGAACCGTGCAATGTAGTTCAATCTCCCTAAAAACCCACGAACCTGCTTTTCCATTCTTTGTTCAGGCATTTCTTGAATAGCTTTGACTTTCTCTGGATCAACCTCAATCCCTTTCTTACTGACAATGAAACCCAACAGCTTACCGGATCTCACCCCAAACGTACATTTATTCGGATTCAGCCTCAGTTTGAATTTTTTCAGTCTTTCAAACAACTTTTGCAGGTTTACCAGATGCTCCTCTTCTGTCTGCGACTTCGCCATCATGTCATCCACATACACTTCAATTTCTTTGTGCATCATGTCATGAAATAGAGTCGTCATAGCCCTCTGATAGGTAGCACCGACATTCTTCAGCCCAAATGGCATCACCTTATAGCAGAACGTGCCCCAAGGTGTGATGAATGTCGTCTTTTCCATGTCCTCTGGCGCCATCTTGATCTGATTATAGCCAGAGAAACCATCCATGAAAGAGAAAACCGAGGATTGAGCAGTGTTATCAACCAATACATCAATGTGAGGTAATGAGAAGTCATCTTTCGGACTGACTCTGTTTAAATCCCGGTAATCGACACACATCCTGACTTTACCATCCTTCTTCGGCACGGAACGATGTTGGCCACCCACGGGGGATAATTGGTCACTGCCAGAAAACCTGCATCCAACTGCTTCTGAACCTCTTCCTTGATCTTGACAGCCATATCAGGACTAGTTCTACGAAGCTTCTGCTTGACCGAAGGACAATCTTCTCTGAGAGGTAGCCTGTGCACCACAATATCTGTATCCAACCCAGGCATATCTTGATACGACCAGGCGAATATCTCCACATATTCTCTCAGCATTTCAATCAGCCCTCTCTTGACATCTTCCTTCAGAGCAGCCCCGATCTTGATCTCTCTCTTGGCGACCTCAGTACCAAGGTTAACAACTTCCAACTCCTCCTGATGAGGTTGGATGACCCTTTCCTCCTGCTTCAATAATCTGACCAGTTCTTTAGGGAGTTCACAATCTTCCTCACTCTCCTCTTCAGCTTGGTAGATGGGATTATTGAAATCATACTGAGCCATAACAGAACTGTTTACAGTGGAGTCCGTGAGATCGATTCCGCATGTTTAATGCTTTATTTTAGAAAAGAATTCAAGAAAGTCGCGAAAAACAAAAAACATTGCCATTTTTATTGTTTTGAAAAATGAAAAACAAAAACAGAAAGACAGTGAGCACAAATTGTTTGCAAAACGTCCTTTATTAATGATAATCATTGAAAACATGATGAGGCCCTACAATGAACCACTACACCTTGGGCAGAACGTAGGGTTTTGTGCAAAATGAAAAACAAAAGAAAATTACTCTGTCTGAAGAGTAACTTGGACCACTTCTTCAGCCATCCAATTGTTGATTGACTCCCCTGGAGCACACGGGCGCACCCAGTTGTCCACATCATAATCACTGTCACAGTCTTCACAACCGGCTGCAAAGACGTCACCATGATTCATCAGCCCGACGCTGGTGAAGGTACTCGGCCCCTTCTGATCTTAAACACCCTGCTCTGCCTGCAGAGGTTGATAGCCAATACCAAATTTGTCTTCTTTGACGGGCAACTCAACCATCTTTCCCCAGCCTTCTGCATTGCCCGAGTTGACAACCTCCATAGCCTGCTTGTAGGATGCAATTGAGGCACTTGGCTTCTTCTGCTCAGCAAAAGCCACCTTCTCGATAGCAACGGTCTCAAATGCTTGGCACAGAGTTTCATGGATCTCGCCATCCACCTCCACATACTTGAAAGAGGATAAATGGCTCACCAGAATATCCTCCTCGCCGCACACAGTTACAATCTGACCATTCCATACATACTTCAGCTTCTGATGGAGAGTTGACGACACTGCTCCATCCCCATGTATCCAGGGACGCCCCAATAAGCAACTATATGCTGGTTGAATGTCCATCACATAGAAGACAATATCAAATACCTCTGGGCCAATCTTCACTGGCAGCGTGACTTCACCAAAAACTGATCTCTTGGATCCATCAAATGCACGAACAATGAGATCACTCGGAGTGAGGACAACCCCTTCAACATCTATCTTGCTCAAAATCTTCTTGGGCAACACATTCAACGAGGAGCCAGTATCAACTAACACATGAGACAACACTGCGCCTTTACACTCCATGGCGATATGCAGGGCTTTGTTATGATTGTGACCTTCAGGTGTCAGATCCAAGTCTGTGAACCCCAAACCGTGCCTTGTGCTCACATTAGCAATGACACCCTCCAACTGGTTGACAGAAATTTCCTGAGGCACGTAAGCCAAATTCAACATTTTTAGCAAGGCATTACGGTGTGCCTCAGAGCACAATAGCAATGAGAGTATAGAAATTTTGGACGGAGTTTGACTCAGCTGATCTACAATCTTGTAGTCACTCTTCTTAATAATCTTCATAAACTCCTCCACATCTTTCTCAAATGAACCCTCAGGCGCCTCCTTCTGTACAGGCTCCTCCTCAACCACAACTTGCTTACCCTTGGCTTTGGCGAGAGCCTCGACATTGTTATCTCTCAAAGTCTGCGGTGCAAATAGACGACCACTCCTTGTAAAACCCCCAGGTCCTCCTACATTGTCCACAGCAGGACCAACAGTTACAGAAATTCTATTTGGCACACCAATTGTCACTAGAGCTTGATTCACCGGTCTGATCTGACTTTCTGACCTTCGGTTGTTACGGTAAGCATTATCATACTTCCTCGGAACAGCCCTACTATTCTCAACAGACCTTCTATCAGAAGCAGCAATAGTAACAGGAGCCCCGACAGTTACTGGCGCAGATATGGTCACCGGAGTACCAACGGTTGTGGGTGCATTGACAGTTCTCTGGCCACGTCCAGAACCCTCAGACGGTTTGAAATAAATGGTGACAGTTGACACCACCCCACGATCCTTCACGGCCCGAGCAAATTGCAGGCAACCCTCATCAATCAAACCCTGGATACCTTTCTTCAACTTTTCACAACCATTCTCTGAATCTTCACAGTCTGAACAACCCTCATCACAGCCCGGGAACACTCCCCCTTTCAACAGACGCTCTTTCACAACAAACAGCGACGTTTGAACCTTGTCAACACTGTCTACCAAGTCTAAGGCCTCCTCACCTTCCACATTATTTACCCTGGGCCCACCATGCTGAGGCATAAGGTTGTCCACAATGTTAGGCACAGGTGCAAAGTTGATTGTTTTGGCGTCAATCAAATCCTGGACCTTATGATGGAAAGCCCGACAGTTCTCAATATGGTGCCCCGGAGCACCGGAATGAAAGTCACAGCGAACATTGGCATCATACCCAGCAGGAATTCTTGTCAACGGAGCCATGGTGCGAAGCTCGACGAATTTCAATCTGAGCAGTTCGGGAAGCAACTCAGCATACGTCATTGGTAGCGGATCAAAATGACGCTCGGGCGTCCTCTGCCTTGGTTGAAATGGGCGTTGCTGTTGTTGTTGGTGTTGTTGTGGAGCTCTTTGTTGTTGTTGAGGTTGATGTTGAGGTGCTGGGATAGTTACAGCAGCAACCTGAAGGTACTATCCTCTGTTCATATTTCTTCGACTGTGTACAACATTAGTCTCCCCCTCCCTCCTTCGGGGTGCCCCAGAAAATGGCTTCTTTGAAGACGAAGAACCAGCATCCTGAATCTTCCCTGCTTTAATGAGGCTCTCTGTCCTCTCTCCACAAATAACAACGTCAGAAAAACTACCAAACGGGCAGTTCCCCATCCGGTCCATGAACACACCCTGTAGTGTTCCAATAAACATATCGGTCAACTCTCTCTCCAGAATCGGAGGTTGCACCCTTGCAGCTAACTCACGCCATCTCTGGGCGTACTCTTTGAAACTTTCTCCAGATTTCTGACACAAGTTCTGTAACTGAGTTCGGCTCGGAGCCATATCCATATTATGCTTGTATTGCCTCAAGAAGGCTTCACCCATATCTCTCCAAATTCTAATGGATTCTCTCTTCAGCTCCATGTACCAGTCCAAGGAAGCTCCAGACAAGCTATCCTGGAAAAAGTACATCCACATCTTCTCGTCGTCAGTGTATGCGGAGATTTTTCTGTAATAAGCCTGCACGTGGGTGCGAGGACAAGAAGTGCCATTATATTTGTCAAAAGAAGGTGCTTTGAACTTGTAGGGAATTCTCAGTCCATCCACCAAACCCATATTCGTTACATCAAACCCCAAAGAGTTCTGACACTCCATGGCTCGGATCTTCTCAGCTAGGACATCAACCTTCCTATCCCTCTCTTCAATTCTTCCCACCTCGTCTTCATCACTGAGAAGGGTGAACATATCTTCGTGTCTGTCAACCAACGGAGCAGGATGACGAACTGGAGCACGGGTTGCTCTGACATTAGCAGGCTCTGGAGCAATAGGTTGTCCATTGATTCTGATACCCCTCAACTCATCACCCACAGCATAATCATTGACGGGAATAGTGGCAGCAGCAACGTTATTAACAGGGACTCCTTCTGGCGAGTTACGGCTGGCAGGTGTAGCACCTCAAATTTGCACCTATCATTATGCATACATTTTTCATATTAGGTCATAGCATATCATGATCCATTGCATAGCATTTGCATTGTCCCTCAGTTGCCTCAAGAGCAAGCAATCAAGAATTAGGTCAAACTAATCTCCTGATCAGTCAACCAAGCAAGCAAAGGAATTTCTCATTGAACCAAGGCCTTGAGGTTTGTCCAACAAGTTCACATGGCTTGGAGGTCTATTTGGAGTATTTTGGTCAAGGGTTGAAGACTTGGAGATCATCAGTTCATACACAGACAGTCAAAAACCCTAAAAAGGTCAACTGTCAGTCAAAGCAGTGGATGGTGGTCATTCTTGTGGAATTTGGGCACCATGATCAATAATCAAGAGTTCATACAACTTGGGACATCATTTGAAGTCAAGTCCTCAAGGAATTAGGGTTTGGAAGTCATCAGTCAATGCATAATCAGTCAGAAACCCTAAAAGTCAACTGTTGGCCAACTGTCCATTTAATCAGTGATTGGATGATTGGAATTGGTTTATGAGAGTTCATTCATGTCCAAATAGTCATCATACATCATGCCAAACACCATCATGGAAGAATTTGAAGCCAGATCAAAATTTCCCAAAATGGAAACTGGGCCTGTAACTGAAACCTGCCATAAATGGAAAGTCTTGATCCTCAAACTTACATTTTGATACAAGCCTCAAAGGAATTTTTGCCCAACATGAAAGTTGAAGATCTTGTTCTCCCATTTCCAAAAAGTCCAATAACTCTCAATTCCCATGTGTGGTTGGCAAGTTATGATCGAATCGATTTCAGAAAATCTTGAACTTCAAAGGGGCATATCTCCCAAACCGTTTGGCCAATTTTGGTGGGGTTTTTTCCTACAAGTCACATTTGATCCCCTCTTTCCAAAAATATAAATTTCATGAGCCAAAACTTCACCAATCAAAATGGCATATTTTGACATTTCTCATTTAAATGCAAGTTTGACCAAGAGTTGACTTTTTGATATAAACATTTTTTCAACATTTGGCCAATTGGGACAGCTCATAAATATCATTTTAAGTGTGTTTGCAAGCTCAATTATGCAGTACATGAAGTCATTCTTCAACTTGCTTGAAATTTGGATAAAAGTACAATTATACCATGCCATCCATACTTGCATTTTAGCCATGCCTTGTACTCATCAAAACAGAGTTTTTAGAGGCCATTCTCTGTCATTTAGAGCCTCATTTTGCAGCCAAAAATCAGCAAAAACCAAGGCCATGCTTGTTTGCTTGGAATTGGGAAGAAAAAGGACAAAATGTAACCAACACATCCCATAAGCCATGCTGTTACCACAAGACAGCAGGAACTTGATCTTTTTCTGTCAAAAAAACAATTCTAAGGGCAGCCATCACACAAACCAAATTGACTCATGCTCAAAAAACCACTTTGGCCATTGCAAACAATACAAAGAAACAGTAAATGATACAATCATTTTTCTGTCATGAAAAAGCCAATAGCAACAACTAACCACCTCCAACTGCAGCAAAAAGACCAACAGACTTTCCATTCTCTAAAACACTTCATTCTTGGCCAAGATCATCTTCTGTCAAGAACTTCCAAAGTTACCAAGCCTGGTCTTGCAACAGCAGATGTCATGATGAGAAACCAGTAGCAGTTGCTAATTGCAGCCACAAGACAGCAGGAGGCATTGGTTCTCTCACTCTCTAAAAATCCCTCTCACTGGCATTTGTTCTAAACAGTCCGAACCCACAAAAAGTAATAAACCCTGCCCTGCTTTGATAACAGTATTTCTTCATTTTTGCTGTCAAAAACAAAACCTTGCCTTCCAACCAACAAACCACAAATCATTGAACTTCACTCATTCAAAAACTGACTGGAACATTGCTTCAAGAACAGTAAAAACTTCCAAAAACTCACAAAGAGACCAAAGGACCAAACCCTGCCACAAAGCAACATCCAATAACATATCCTTTCCTCATTTTTTCTGTCACCTCTACCTAGCAGCAGCAGTAACAATACAGGCCATCCCACTGCAGAAGACTTCACTGATGGCTTTTGTTTTTGTATTTCAAGAGAACCTGTAAAACTCACAAAGGAATGAAACCTTGCCTTGCCCTGAACACAATCCCAGCATCCTTTTGAACCAATAGCAGATAGGGAACCACCTTCATTCAGGCTAAAAAAAAAAACACATCTTATGCATTTTTCATTTTTCTGTCATAAGTTTCCAAAAAGACTGAACCTTGGCCATTGCTTTTTCACATCTTTGTCATTTGCAAGCCCTAATGACAGCCACACAAGATCACTCATCCTAAAACTAACTCACTTTGCCATTTGCATTTTTCTTGTCAAAAACAAAGAGCACCAAAGCCCTGCTACAGCAGCCACAAACCACAAAAGGCCACATCCAACAACAGAGCTTTCTTCATTATCTTTTTGTCATGAGCAACACCATTGCACAGCACAAAACAAGAAATCCATTATTCATCACAGAAGAGTAGCAGCAACTGCCTGAAAATTTCACCTTGCCATTTCCAATTTTCTGTCAAACTATCAAGAGACAAGGCATTGCAATACAAAATAGCCTAACCTGCCTTGCCTTGCACAATCTTCTCACCATTTTGAAACTAGCAGCCACAGACCAAACACTTTACACTCATTCTCCAAAATCTCATCCTTGCCATTTTACAAAACTTGTCCCAAAACTCAATGAGCTGAAGCTTAGCCATGATAGTTTCACATTCCACTCAACATTTTGAAACAACCAATAGCAGCAATAACACAAGACAACACACTGCAGACTTCACTCATCCATTTGGCTTTGGCACTCTTGCAAAAACCTATCAAACTCCAAAGAACCAAAAAACATTTGCAGAACCAGCAACACAAAATAGCAGGGCTTTCTCATCTTTTTTTGTCATCTGAAACACAATGAACAAGCCACAAACCATCACAACATAGCAGAACTCCCCATTTTGAAAAACTGCATCAATTTGGCCATGTCCAAAACCTGTCAAAATTTCCTAAGGAATTGGAGCCTTGCATTGATGTTTCACCATCCATTCCTCATTTTGTAAACCAGAATTGCAGCCATACCATACAGAGAAAAACACACTGCACACATCATTTCGTTCTCTCAAAATCCCACCTTGCTATTTGCATTTTAAACTTTCTGTCCAAGAACCCACAAAGGGCCAAACCCTGCCTTGCCTAAAACACAGTTTAAGCATCATTTTGAACTGATTACAATTGCCTTCTCATACCTGTAAACAGCTTTGGAGCAACTGGTTTTTTTTCCTCAAAGCAATTTCCATAACAGCACTCGTATCCCTCCATTTCAAGCATCAATAAGCAAAGCACTTCAAACACTCATCACTTAAAGACCTAAAGAGCATCTGTTCCAGGCTAGAAGGACCAAACAACCACTGTTTCTCATTCTGCTTCAAAATTGGTAAATTTTCAACCTCCCTATTTTGTCAAATTGATGCATGCTTAATGTAGATCTTTTGATGCTGATTTCATGGATGGTTGTAGTTTTAAGAATGGTCAAGTAATGGTTGAGATATTTTGAAATGAACATTGATGATCCAAACTTGTCTTACTTATTTCTCTTTGCCTAGCTTGATTTAATGAAAACCAATGTTGGACTCATGTTGTATGTTGTTTGATGATCACAATGGTATAGCCAATTGCAATTTTTAGGCAAGTTTGAAAATCACGATTTGGGATGCCACTGTTCATGAAACCCTAGCTTTGAATTTCCCAGATTTTTCCCATTTTCGTGCTGCCTGGCTCAAACTCCCTCATCCAATCAAAACATTTCCTTTAGTGCCCAAAACGACATCACTTCAATTAGTGGATTTCAATATTACCAAAATGCCATTCTTTCAATGTTAATTCAATTAATTTCTTCACTTTGATTACCAATCTTCCAAAATTCCTAAATGCTTCAATTTTAATCCAATTTGAATGGGATTTTTTGTGTTGTATTCATCATGGTCTCTACTTTTTTATCATTATTTTTCCAGAATTTTTGGATGGGTGGTTTTTAAATGGCCTTAGGGTTTGTGACATGTGACCAAATTTTGTGCACTTTGCCAAATCAATTGTGAAATGATGAGAATGTATCCAATAGTTCCCAAATTTTTTGTGCTTAAACTAGACACACTCATGGTGATTTTGGTGTGGAGTTTGTGAATTTATCATTTGTGGTTTGTGAGTTATGATTTTTTGAATTAGGGTGTGACAATTTGTGTCACACCATTGATGACCAACTTCATGATTTTCATTGCTATGCTTCATGACCTCCAAATGGATTGAAATTTTGCATGAACCTACTCTTGTATGTCTAGTTTACATGTGAATTTTCTTGGAATTATTTGTGGCATTTCCTAATTGTTTGAGATTTTCTCCCCTGCCTAGTCAAATGTTGACTTTGTGTGACACATGTTCCCATTTCATTTGTGAAATTCTCATACTTTATTAGATGGACATGAAATTTTGCATGAGATAACTAGACATCCTCATCTTTGCCATGGTTTTGATCCCACTCATTTATCATACACCATTCTTGACTTATGATTTTTCTAAGTTGATGCATGTTTGGTTGACTTCCTCAAGCATGTTCAAAATTGCCTTGACTTTCTGATTTTCATTGACTGCCTTCCACTTGTCCAAGTGAGATGAAATTTGACATGCTTACCCTGCTGTGGGTTGTGGTTGGTCATGATTTGTTTGGTGATTTCTGGAAAATGTTAAGGTTGCTTTTGAGTTAAGTCTTGCTGTTGACTTCTATGAGCTTCTAAATGCCATGTCTTGACTTCTTTTGTTCATGAAATGATGATGATGATTGATATGAATGTGAACCCGATTGGTTTTGTTTCTTGAATGTTTAAACTTGACTTTGATTGGATATCCCTTGCTGTCTTGACTTTCTCATTCACTTTTGACCCTAGGCTTGCCCTAGTGGTCCTGTTACTCACCTTTGAGCTTGTGTTTTCAGGTTGACCATCAAATGGCCATTGAGACCAATTCTTTTGATTGAGCTTGCTCAAATATCATTGCCTAACCTCTTTGTTTTGTAGGTGGCTTGGCTCACATGCCTTAAGCCTTGTGCCTTGCACATCCATTGGCCTCTGATTAACTGTTGACCTCTGATTCTTTTTGTTTGGTTTGAAGTTGCATACTAACATCTGCTTGACTGTTTCAGGTGCTTTAGTTGCTTAGTTCCTTGTGAACTTTTTGCTTTGCTTTGCTTGTATAAGCAATTTGCATTGAGGTATGTCTCTTCTACTTCATGTAGTCTGGAAGACCTGGCCTGTTACTTGGCCAGGCAATTGTCTGAAGCCCTCCTTAAGAGGCAATGTTTGTGGATGTTTAACTTTGTCCTTGCATAGAGTCAAAGTCCTCCTAAGTGAAGAGGCAATTGGTGGAAGGTAGGGATATGCAATCTATCCCCCACTATTCAGTGTGTCATCTGCTTTGCTCACACCACTGTGTTGATGCATTTCAGATACAAACCCAAGATCTTGTACAACTGTACAGTTGAGTCAGTTTCAAATGTGTAGAAGGGTTCCCACTTTCTGAACCCACACATTCTTGTCTTGAGCTCTCCCTAGCCAGGGATAAGAGCTGTGAGGTCTCATCCTCACTTCATCCTTTCATCTGCTTCACCTTAGCCCCTCAATGGCAAGGTTAAGAGCACATTCACCCAGTTCCAGAGGTTTGTTTGTCGAGGTTGATATGACCCCTTGACTAAAACCTAACCCTTGTTTGAGCCACTTGTTTGTGTATAGCGTGTGCTATCTGTGCTTGTAGGATTGTTTGACTTGCTTCCTGTGCAAGATAGGATTGTTTGACTTGCTTCCTGTGCAAGATAGGATTGTTTGACTTGCTTCCTGTGCAAGTTAGGATTAGTTTAGACTTGCTTCCTGTGCAAGTTAGGTTTTACTTGGCTTGCTTCCTGTGCAAGTTAAGTGTGTGTGGCTTGCTTCCTGTGTGAGCCATGCTTAGGATAGGTTGGCCCTCGTGCCATTTAGCTAGAAACCTTAACTTAGGGATGATTTGCATGACAACATCTAGGCTCGAGTCGTAGTCTCCCTAGAGTTGTGTCTCCCTCTGTTATCTGGTTAGGCTAGTCCTTTATCCCTGCGTAGGGGAACTACATCGCCCTGATCTTCATACCAGATGAAGTATGTAGGCAGGAGATTGAGCTGATCTCTCCGGGCGCCCTTTTTCTCTTTCCACCTTTGTGTCTTGACCACCCTTGTGTGTGTTTAGGTTCGGATGCTGATGTAAGCCCAGTGATTGGCATTCAGGCTCCATGTTTGCCTCCTTGTGTGTGTTTTGGTTCGGATGCTGACATAAGTCCAGTGATTGGCAGTCAGGCTCCACGTTTGCCTTTGCCAGTGTTTGTTTGTGTGTGTGTCAGCCGAGCTACGAATGCTCTGATTCTTCTTCGTCCAAGAAGATACGTATGCATAGGATGTGACATCCTAGCGAGCATGTGTCGTTTCCCCAGTCCGAACTACTTCGACTCTGATGTCTATGCCTGATAGACTAAGTAGGCCCAGGATGCGACATCCTGCCGAGTCAGTTTCAGTCAGTTCCTTTGTCTCTTTCAGCCAGTGTGTGTGAGTATTTGAGCAGTGTTTAGCAACCAATTTTCCTTCCTTTTGTGCGTGGATCCCGTAGAGTACTACGGATGCGTAGGGGTGCTAATACCTTCCCTTCGCATAACCGACTCCCGAACCCATCCTCTTTGGTCGCGAGACCATGTCTTTTCCCAGGTTTACTCTGAGCGTTTCCTTTCCCTCTTTTGGGATAAATAACGCACGGTGGCGGCTCTGTTGTTCTTTCTTTTCCCGCCGGTTTTTTCGCGCGATGCGACAGCTGGCGACTCCACTGGGGATATAGAGAAGTTGACCTATGCTGGTCCATCTTCCCTGAGCGAGTCTCTCCTAGCGCTCTCTAGGATTAGGGTTTTGGTTGCTTTGTGCTGTTATTTATTGCATTCATTGTATATATGTGCATTTACTGTTTGCATTTATTGTTTGCATTAATGTTTGCATTCATTCATATTCATCTGTTGGCTGTGCTGTGTTTCCTTGTTTGGGGTGGGAGTTACTCGAGGTAAAAGGCCCAATACCCAGGCTATGAGTGAAATCTAGGAAACCTAGGAATAGAGTGATTCATGGGAAGCGGGTGGTGTACGCCACTTAGCGGAACATTGATATCACGAGCAGTTCAGACCCTGGTGGGATATTATCGGTGCATACATCGGGTGTGCACAGGATGATATTCTGCGAAAGGTTATTTATGCTGCGTTTCTCTTCGACTTTACCCTGGCCTAGATAACACCCGTGAGTGGGGAGGGTTTGATCATTACAGGTACAGTTGCTGATTGGTTGGTGATTTGTTGGTGACTCTTGGTACTGATGGTGACTGTGAATTATGGGGCATTTATTTCTGGGACGCCAGAGTTCTGTCCGTGGTTTATCAGCGGGTTCCGTTTATTTCGGATCCCCGGGCTGAGTTGAGAGTACTTGTTCAGAGGATCCGTTTGTCACCCGTTTAGTGGTTGTTCCTGTAAAGATAAGTGATATAATCTCCGGTTCCGTTTATTTCGGGACCCCCCAAGTTGGATTTATGGTGACTTGATCCCACAGATTGACTGATTCAGAAAAGCAGAGGGTCTACAGTTGACTTGGTGGCACAAAGGCCTGCATTCATGCATTTGCATCATATCATCTCGCATTCATCTGCATTCAACTCATGTATGTCCGTACTCAGGGTCCATTACTCTTAGATTAAAAAACCCCGGTTGAGAGACATCCAGATGTCAAAATGTTGTTGATGAAATTTTATCTGTCTCAATGAAACCAAAAAAAAAAGGAGGACCGAATATTCCTAGTACGGACAGACATTGCATGTGTGAGTCATACTAACCCATTTGCTGTTTTGTAGGTTTCAGTATTCAACCGGTACGCATAGCTCGTCTGTTCAGATAACCTGCTGGGGGTCAACAAATCCAAGCTGATGGATCTTCCCAACGCCGACATCCTTGAGCTGAAAGAGATGATGAGGGAGTTGTTCAGTGTTGTGCAAGGGCTTGCCTTGGGACAGAAAGCCATGTCTGAAAGATTGGAAAGGATCGAGAAATGGCTGATAGCAGAGAAGGTTCAGGGGAAGGCTTCGTTCTCCGAAGTGAACAAACCTTCTGGTACTGTAGCAGAGAAACCCTCCGACAGTGGTCCATTCAAGAAGAAGGTTGAGCCAGTTGGTGTGCCCGCAAAGAAAGAACGTAGCAAAGATCGTTATCATCCTTACGCTACCACTGTATCCACTCCTGTCAGCAAATCACCTGTTCAACAGCAACAACTGCCACCTCAACAGAAGACACCGAGAGCTGAAAGCCAGGTGAAGAAGAAGAAAGAGGATCGTCAGTTTGAGGAACCACCCGTGACTTACGCCCATCTGTTCCAAAGGTTGATGGATCTTGCTTTAGTACGGCCAAGGATATTGATTCCCATAGAACGGCAGAAGAGGCCACCAAACTATGATGAGAATGCCAAGTGCGAGTTTCACTCTGGGGCACCCGGACACAACATTGAGGGATGTAGAGCTTTTAAGCATGTCGTCCAGGACATGGTGGACTCCGAGACCATTAACTTGGCCCAGATTATGAAGGGGGATGTCAACCCTGCGCCCAGAAGGGGTCCTGTAAAAGTCAAGATGGTGAAGAAGGCCAAGAAAGGATTAGAGATGACTGAGGAGGATCAGCTAAAGGTTCCAATGGCTATGGTCCCAAAACCTCTGGAGCAGGATGGAGTTTTCCCTGTTAGTGATAATTCTTGTGCGATCGTCACCATAGAGGGAAGTGCACTGATGAAAGACACGACCCAGAAGATGAAGGAATTAGAAATGGACGATGTAAGGTGTGGAGCACCCCGTCTGGCAGTTGAAACCATCCAGGTAGAGAACACCCTTGCTGCCGAGAAAAAGAAGAAGCTGTCCATTTCTTCTTATAAACAAGCTCTGGAGGTGGTGAAGAACCAAGAGACCCAAGGCTGGGGAAGGATCATTGACATCGTGGCAAAAGCAGACATGTTTGGAGTCGGTTATCATCCGGATTTAGAGTCGTCTAGACCAGACAGAGGATGTCGTCCACTGTACGCCTTCGTCAGTGCAGGAATGTTGGATCCTGGTCATGCCCGTTCAATGGGTGAAGATGTCGACAGCAACCGCGAGCTTGAGGCGTGGATACAGTCGTGCGTACCAGGCAACTGGAAGGCCTCCAAAAGCATCACTGTCACTCATTCTGAAGAGTAGTATTTCTGTTTTTCAATTTTTGTTTGCATGAAAGCCATACGTTTTGCCCGAAACGTAATGGTCCATTGTAAGGGCCATCTCATGTGTTTCAATATGCAACATTTTGCATCAGTAATGAATGGATGTTTTTGTAGTTAAAAGCGGTGTTCCCTATTTTTCATTTAATTTTGCAATTTAAAAAAGTAAAAAACAAATAAAAATGGCAACGTTTTTTCATTCTCTTTCCTTTTGATTTTGTCTCGTTCCAAAGTGATTACTCTCCTGATCTCACCGATAATGATTTGGTTACACCTCTGTATGACTTCGACAATTCAACCTATCATGCCAGAGAAAAAGGCGAAGAAGATTGTGATTTGCTGGAATTAGCCAGGTCATTGAAACAAGAGGAGAAGGTGATGAGAAAGAGAGAAGATGTGAATAGACTATCAAGATGCGAGCAGAGCTAATCAGAAAGATGCATTCCCGGTACATCACAATGAGGTATTGGTTGATTATATGGCTCAGGTCTCAGTGTTTATCTTCATGGATGGCTTCTTGGCCAAGACCAGATTGAATTGTTTCCAGATAATATGAAGTAAATCAGGTCCATCACACAAGGGGCACTTTCTTGTTCTAAGTTGATGTCGTTCCGTCACGTGAGGCCGGTGCCACGTATCAGAGGTCTACGGTGACTTTGTTTCATGAGATGATTCATCGTGAAAGCAAAAGTCATGTTGATGACATGATGGCAAAGTCCCAAGCAGAACAGGGGCATCCGGTAGACTTGGGGCAAGTTGTTTGACCGTTTTAGATAACTCATACTGTTGAGTCTGAAGCAGTGCACTTATGGAGTGTTGTCCATCAAGCTACCGAGGCTTGTTGTGAGCGAATCAGAGGAATCGAGGTCAATCCTGCTAAAAAAAAAAAAAAAAAAAAAGGAGATAAATTGCAGGAACCTCTGATTTTGATACCTCAGTGAAAGAGATAACTGTTAATCCGGTACTTGATAACCCTCGAGGGGTCTACGAGGTGCGTATTGAGTCAGCATGACTAAGTCTTGTCGAAAAGAGTATGCAATTTACCTATGCAAAAAGTTTATCGACTGTGAAACCATACACCCGCTGTTCGAAAAACTTGATGTACTTTGGCATAGGCTGCTCGCCGACTGAGACAGTGTATGCTGATTCATACCACTTTGTGGATGTCCAAAATGGATCTGATCAGATATGTGTTTGAGAAGCTAGTAGCAACCCATGGAAAGGTTATCAACCAAGGAAGTTTGAGGTCCCTGATGAGGACATCTCGAGGTACTCAAATCGAAAGATTGAGAGTGACCGATCCCGGAGGAGGGGCCTGGCCCTGAATCCGAACGGATTCCGATGTCTGATGGGGAAGTAAAGTGAATGAGGTAGTGCTCCCCGAATCACAGTTGGTTGCACCAACAATGGTGGCTGAACATAAAGTCTGTATCCTGGATATCGAACCTAGGGATGTGCATCTACCTGGGACGGTGTCTTCCTCACGGATGTATGAGAAACCAGAGAAGACTGAATGGATAAGGACTCGGAATGACACGTTGAGCCCAACTGAGGGAAAGGGCTGGCAGTTACCTGGCATGGGGGAGTTGTACCCAGTGAACGAAGCATGTTGTTAACCAAGAAGTGTGACCTCGAGCGTACCACGTGGAAGAATTGGTTGAAAAGGATCCTTCCTCCTCAAGACGATTGTGGGGCAAATGGACAAACAGTTATGAATGTCCATTCGTGGTCAAAGAGGGTCCCATATGACAGAACCTTGTTGTTTATGACCACGGATGACGACGATTTTCCATTCCCTGTGAATGCGGACGCTGTTAGAAAATACTTCGTGAAAGAAACCCGCTGGACAAAAAAAAAAGAGAATAAAGAGTCCAGGCAAAAAATGGGCATCCCGGCGAACCAAGAAAAAAGAGAAAAGGTTCGGGCAAAAGTTAGGGATAATAAAAGAAAAGAAATGTACACCCGGCAAGTTGAAAACCCGCAAGGGCGACTTGGGCAAAAAAGGGTATCCCGGTGGACTGAAACCCGAAAGGGCGGTCCAGGCAAAAGAGGGATTGAAACGAACAACTGCGTCCAGCATGATCATTTGTGCTCATGATAACTTGGATAATCTCCGACAGAGACCGATCGGAAGCGTCTTGTTCAGAAGACAGAAGGTGCGGAAAGTCCTGAGGACATATGAGGTGTAACTGAGTTGGAACCCGATGAGATCACGGTTTCACGTTGCCATTAGGATAGATTTTTCCTTTTGTGTGCAATCACCTCTTTCCAGGGGTTGCTTCCTGTGTGTTGCTCAATTATGAGCCATCTTTTATTCCAGTCAAATAAAGCGTGTGTTCGATCAAATAAATTTTGTTTTTGTGTCATTACTGTTTTGATTACGAAAACATCTATTCATTTTGATAAGAATATTTGCATTTTGAAACATAGAGGTCCCTTCTGATGCATGCTTGTGAGATTGAAATCTGGAAATCTTACTCGGAAGTCTGAGTGACCTAAGTGTTGAAATAACAGAACACCTGGGGCATACCTGGGGCACGCTTTTATCTGACGATCTCTTGTGCAAGTACTGTTAGACATCTTCATTCACTTGCCAGTTGTAATATGAACCTTTTTGACAAGAGATCCCCTCAGGGTCCAACCAGGGGCAAGGGATAGATGAACCGTGAAAAGACGGTGAAGGATTACAACGACGATCCTGGAAAGTTAATCAAGAAGACTCTTCAAAGTCTGATGATTGGAAAGTATGTATGAATCCCAAGAGTTCAACCTCCGTGAAGTACGAACGAGTTGGGAATACAAGATGATGGAGCAGAAAAGTCCAGAAGAGTCTGGGAGTTCTTAAAAGTGGAAAGTCAGCACTATGGGTGGATGATGGATACTAGTGTTCGACGAGTCGACCGACATCCCTGTCAAACAAGCTGTATCTCCCCAGAGGATTGAGAGTGTGATCTCCCTGGCAGATTCGAGATCGTTGTCTCCTCAGCAAGCCTGAAGGTTATCACGTCCCCAGCCCAAGCCAGTATTGAAGCTATCAGAGTTATTTCCCCTGCAGAGATACCTGTGGACAGTACCTCCTTTCCCCAACAGATCTAAGGATTGCTTCTCCCCAGCAGTCCTGTGATTGCAGATTTCCCCAGTTGAGAATCCCCGTTGAGCGCCTGGCAGTTATTTTCCCCGGGAGCACCCCAGTGGAGTTTATCAGTAGACTGTTGGTGTGTTCCCCAACAATTGGTTTTGTGATACTATCATCTCCAGTGTGGCCGTGAGTGCTTATCCCAAGCAGGTTTGTGGGAATTCATCTCCAGTATGATATGACGTGCTATCATCCTCGACAGAGTTGTTACTCTCGCCACTATGGTTGTCCTCTCCACTAGGATTGTTCTCCTCAGCAGAATGGCGTGGTTTTTCCTCAGCAAGTTCCCCGAGTGGAGCGGGTCTCATGAAATACATCTCCAGCAGTGATTCTCCTACATATGGATTGGTTGGGTCGTCCCTAATGGAGTAACATTTATTTCTCCAGCAGAGGTCATCCTACTAGTGGATTGGACGAGTTTCTGTAGAAGACTGATATCTGCATCCCCAGCTGAGTTGATTCTACCCGTGGATCGCGTGGGTTATCCCTAGCGGAGTAACAGACATTCTCCAAAGCAGGGTGTGTCCTATCTGAAGATTGGTTGAGTCTTCCTCCCAGTGAAGTCGATTTACCATTCCCCAGCACAGTTCCTGGAGTTCCCCAGTGTTGTCTCTGAAGGAGACGTGTGTTTATGCATTCATCATTTAGATAAGCATAGCATATCGCATCATTAGTGCATAGCATTTCCATGATCATGGGGCATTGTGTAAAGCAAGAAAAAACTCATGCATCAACATTGCAAGCATATCCATTAGCCCTAGGCCGTGGTGACCAGCCGAGATTGGGTTGTTGGAAAGAGTTTAGCATCGCGCCATTGGATCGGCTTCAGAATTGGGTTCATCAGCTTGGTTGAGAGGTTGGTGTTTTCCCAACAGGTGATTCCTCGGTCGAGTGGGTATCCCCATCAGTGTTACTCCCAATTGTTAGTGTCTTGCCAGCTTGAGTCTTTTTCCTTAAGCAGATATGGGTGTGTCTGATCTCTCCATGTAGAGTCTACCCCTTAAGCAGAAAGTGTCAATCTTTTCCTGCCATTTCCCCACTGAGATACATCCTCGTGGATGACGGTTGCTTCCGTTCCCTCCCTAATGGGATGGGTTTTCCCTATTGAGTTCTTTCCTCATTAGGATGAGTTTTGATTCAGTCTGCCTTTTTGGATCGATCCTAAATAGGCTTCTTGTTGACTGTCTCCTGTGCTTCCCTGGGGCATAAATGAATAGTCGCTCACTAATCGACACTCATTCATCTTATCCTCAGCGGAATCTGTGGCTTCTACCATCAAACCGGTAGTTGTAAGTCCTATCTTTGTGGTTTTCTACCTACTAGCTGGTAGTTGTAAAATCCCACTTCCATCCCCTTGTTGGAGTTAACCCTTTGTGTTCATCCTATGCATGACTGGTTACTTCTCCGTGGTTTTCTACCTACTAACCGGTAGATGTAATCCCCTCTTTGCAGTTATCAGTATCCGGTTCGTGATATTGACATTCTTTCCCCTCTGGATACTTGCCTTGATCAAGCAGTATTGTCCCCATTGGGTCTTCCCCTTCCTTTTGGATACTTGCTCCGAGTTAGCAACGTTATCCTCTTTTGATTGGTCATCTTTTGCATACCTAGTCCTGGTACCCCGATGCCTTTCTTTTCGGTCGATTATTCATTTAACAACCTACAACCCGGTTATGGATAATCTTCCATGCGAGTGTATTATCTACGTTTTGACAGTTATAGATAATATGTCTCATGTTTTTCCGGTATTCAGACCGAAGGAGTTTCCGACGATCAGGTCGATGTACTCATGGCACAAGGCCAATTTTCCGGTATTCAGACCGAAGGAGTTTCCGACGATCAGGTCGATGTACTCATGGCACAAGGCCAATTTTCCGGTATTCAGACCGAAGGAGTTTCCGACGATCAGGTCGATGTACTCATGGCACAAGGCCAATTTTCCGGTATTCAGACCGAAGGAGTTTCCGACGATCAGGTCGATGTACTCATGGCACAAGGCCAATTTTCCGGTATTCAGACCGAAGGAGTTTCCGACGATCAGGTCGATGTACTCATGGCACAAGGCCAATTTTCCGGTATTCAGACCGAAGGAGTTTCCGACGATCAGGTCGATGTACTCATGGCACAAGGCCAATTTTCCGGTATTCAGACCGAAGGAGTTTCCGACGATCAGGTCGATGTACTCATGGCACAAAGCCAATTTTCCGGTATTCAGACCGAGGAAGTATTCTCCTCTCCGTTGGTGTCGATAAACGTCGAGTTTTTCCCAATCATCCGTTGATGATTTGGTTGTGTCCTCCTTCCCAAGTGAAGTATTCTCCTCTCCGTTGGTGTCGATAAACGTCGAGTTTTTCCCGATCATCCGTTGATGATTTGGTTGTGTTCACTCTCCCCAGTAGAGTTTTCTCCTCTCCGTTGGTGTCGATAAACGTCGAGTTTTTCCCGATCATCCGTTGATGATTTGGTTGTGTTCACTCTCCCCAGTAGAGTTTTCTCCTCTCCGTTGGTGTCGATAAACGTCGAGTTTTTCCCGATCATCCGTTGATGATTTGGTTGTGTCCTTCTTCCCTAGTGAAGTATTCTCCTTCTCCGTTGGTGTCGATAAACGTTGAGTCTCCCTTTCGTCCTATGACGTCTGGTTGAGTTTTCTCCTTCTCCGTTGGTGTCGATAAACGTCGAGTTTTTCCTATTCGTCCTATGACGTCTAGTTGTACCTGTCCCCATGTGGATTTACCTCTCCGTTGGTCTTGGTAAACGTTGAGTTTTTCCCATTTCGTCCGTTGACGTATGGTTGTATCCCTTCCGGTCATTCATTAATGTCTGGTTACCTCTCCGTTGGTCTTGGTAAACGTTGAGTTTTTCCTAGTTGTCCGTTGGCATCTAGTTGTGACTTCTTTTCCCATTCATCATCGTTGTGATGTCTGGATGTGGCTGTACCCTTTGAAAACAAAAACCAAAAACAAAATACCCAGTAATAAATATCAAATCCCAGTGGACGTTTCCATTGGTGGATCCCTGTATTGTGCAAATTCTACGGTTCTTCGGTATTCAATCCCTGTTTACCCTGAAAGTCTGACAGCCGTTGCTCTCATCCATTCGGGTTCCCAGCTGATTGAATAGGGGCAGCTGTAGCACCTCAAATTTGCACCTATCATTATGCATACATTTTTCATATTAGGTCATAGCATATCATGATCCATTGCATAGCATTTGCATTGTCCCTCAGTTGCCTCAAGAGCAAGCAATCAAGAATTAGGTCAAACTAATCTCCTGATCAGTCAACCAAGCAAGCAAAGGAATTTCTCATTGAACCAAGGCCTTGAGGTTTGTCCAACAAGTTCACATGGCTTGGAGGTCTATTTGGAGTATTTTGGTCAAGGGTTGAAGACTTGGAGATCATCAGTTCATACACAGACAGTCAAAAACCCTAAAAAGGTCAACTGTCAGTCAAAGCAGTGGATGGTGGTCATTCTTGTGGAATTTGGGCACCATGATCAATAATCAAGAGTTCATACAACTTGGGACATCATTTGAAGTCAAGTCCTCAAGGAATTAGGGTTTGGAAGTCATCAGTCAATGCATAATCAGTCAGAAACCCTAAAAGTCAACTGTTGGCCAACTGTCCATTTAATCAGTGATTGGATGATTGGAATTGGTTTATGAGAGTTCATTCATGTCCAAATAGTCATCATACATCATGCCAAACACCATCATGGAAGAATTTGAAGCCAGATCAAAATTTCCCAAAATGGAAACTGGGCCTGTAACTGAAACCTGCCATAAATGGAAAGTCTTGATCCTCAAACTTACATTTTGATACAAGCCTCAAAGGAATTTTTGCCCAACATGAAAGTTGAAGATCTTGTTCTCCCATTTCCAAAAAGTCCAAGAACTCTCAATTCCCATGTGTGGTTGGCAAGTTATGATCGAATCGATTTCAGAAAATCTTGAACTTCAAAGGGGCATATCTCCCAAACCGTTTGGCCAATTTTGGTGGGGTTTTTTCCTACAAGTCACATTTGATCCCCTCTTTCCAAAAATATAAATTTCATGAGCCAAAACTTCACCAATCAAAATGGCATATTTTGACATTTCTCATTTAAATGCAAGTTTGACCAAGAGTTGACTTTTTGATATAAACATTTTTTCAACATTTGGCCAATTGGGACAGCTCATAAATATCATTTTAAGTGTGTTTGCAAGCTCAATTATGCAGTACATGAAGCCATTCTTCAACTTGCTTGAAATTTGGATAAAAGTACAATTATACCATGCCATCCATACTTGCATTTTAACCATGCCTTGTACTCATCAAAACAGAGTTTTTAGAGGCCATTCTCTGTCATTTAGAGCCTCATTTTGCAGCCAAAAATCAGCAAAAACCAAGGCCATGCTTGTTTGCTTGGAATTGGGAAGAAAAAGGACAAAATGTAACCAACACATCCCATAAGCCATGCTGTTACCACAAGACAGCAGGAACTTGATCTTTTTCTGTCAAAAAAACAATTCTAAGGGCAGCCATCACACAAACCAAATTGACTCATGCTCAAAAAACCACTTTGGCCATTGCAAACAATACAAAGAAACAGTAAATGATACAATCATTTTTCTGTCATGAAAAAGCCAATAGCAACAACTAACCACCTCCAACTGCAGCAAAAAGACCAACAGACTTTCCATTCTCTAAAACACTTCATTCTTGGCCAAGATCATCTTCTGTCAAGAACTTCCAAAGTTACCAAGCCTGGTCTTGCAACAGCAGATGTCATGATGAGAAACCAGTAGCAGTTGCTAATTGCAGCCACAAGACAGCAGGAGGCATTGGTTCTCTCACTCTCTAAAAATCCCTCTCACTGGCATTTGTTCTAAACAGTCCGAACCCACAAAAAGTAATAAACCCTGCCCTGCTTTGATAACAGTATTTCTTCATTTTTGCTGTCAAAAACAAAACCTTGCCTTCCAACCAACAAACCACAAATCATTGAACTTCACTCATTCAAAAACTGACTGGAACATTGCTTCAAGAACAGTAAAAACTTCCAAAAACTCACAAAGAGACCAAAGGACCAAACCCTGCCACAAAGCAACATCCAATAACATATCCTTTCCTCATTTTTTCTGTCACCTCTACCTAGCAGCAGCAGTAACAATACAGGCCATCCCACTGCAGAAGACTTCACTGATGGCTTTTGTTTTTGTATTTCAAGAGAACCTGTAAAACTCACAAAGGAATGAAACCTTGCCTTGCCCTGAACACAATCCCAGCATCCTTTTGAACCAATAGCAGATAGGGAACCACCTTCATTCAGGCTAAAAAAAAACACATCTTATGCATTTTTCATTTTTCTGTCATAAGTTTCCAAAAAGACTGAACCTTGGCCATTGCTTTTTCACATCTTTGTCATTTGCAAGCCCTAATGACAGCCACACAAGATCACTCATCCTAAAACTAACTCACTTTGCCATTTGCATTTTTCTTGTCAAAAACAAAGAGCACCAAAGCCCTGCTACAGCAGCCACAAACCACAAAAGGCCACATCCAACAACAGAGCTTTCTTCATTATCTTTCTGTCATGAGCAACACCATTGCACAGCACAAAACAAGAAATCCATTATTCATCACAGAAGAGTAGCAGCAACTGCCTGAAAATTTCACCTTGCCATTTCCAATTTTCTGTCAAACTATCAAGAGACAAGGCATTGCAATACAAAATAGCCTAACCTGCCTTGCCTTGCACAATCTTCTCACCATTTTGAAACTAGCAGCCACAGACCAAACACTTTACACTCATTCTCCAAAATCTCATCCTTGCCATTTTACAAAACTTGTCCCAAAACTCAATGAGCTGAAGCTTAGCCATGATAGTTTCACATTCCACTCAGCATTTTGAAACAACCAATAGCAGCAATAACACAAGACAACACACTGCAGACTTCACTCATCCATTTGGCTTTGGCACTCTTGCAAAAACCTATCAAACTCCAAAGAACCAAAAAACATTTGCAGAACCAGCAACACAAAATAGCAGGGCTTTCTCATCTTTTTTTGTCATCTGAAACACAATGAACAAGCCACAAACCATCACAACATAGCAGAACTCCCCATTTTGAAAAACTGCATCAATTTGGCCATGTCCAAAACCTGTCAAAATTTCCTAAGGAATTGGAGCCTTGCATTGATGTTTCACCATCCATTCCTCATTTTGTAAACCAGAATTGCAGCCATACCATACAGAGAAAAACACACTGCACACATCATTTCGTTCTCTCAAAATCCCACCTTGCTATTTGCATTTTAAACTTTCTGTCCAAGAACCCACAAAGGGCCAAACCCTGCCTTGCCTAAAACACAGTTTAAGCATCATTTTGAACTGATTACAATTGCCTTCTCATACCTGCAAACAGCTTTGGAGCAACTGGTTTTTTTTCCTCAAAGCAATTTCCATAACAGCACTCGTATCCCTCCATTTCAAGCATCAATAAGCAAAGCACTTCAAACACTCATCACTTAAAGACCTAAAGAGCATCTGTTCCAGGCTAGAAGGACCAAACAACCACTGTTTCTCATTCTGCTTCAAAATTGGTAAATTTTCAACCTCCCTATTTTGTCAAATTGATGCATGCTTAATGTAGATCTTTTGATGCTGATTTCATGGATGGTTGTAGTTTTAAGAATGGTCAAGTAATGGTTGAGATATTTTGAAATGAACATTGATGATCCAAACTTGTCTTACTTATTTCTCTTTGCCTAGCTTGATTTAATGAAAACCAATGTTGGACTCATGTTGTATGTTGTTTGATGATCACAATGGTATAGCCAATTGCAATTTTTAGGCAAGTTTGAAAATCACGATTTGGGATGCCACTGTTCATGAAACCCTAGCTTTGAATTTCCCAGATTTTTCCCATTTTCGTGCTGCCTGGCTCAAACTCCCTCATCCAATCAAAACATTTCCTTTAGTGCCCAAAATGACATCACTTCAATTAGTGGATTTCAATATTACCAAAATGCCATTCTTTCAATGT
The DNA here is from genome assembly GCF_024323335.1 of Lathyrus oleraceus. Lineage (NCBI taxonomy): Eukaryota > Viridiplantae > Streptophyta > Magnoliopsida > Fabales > Fabaceae > Lathyrus > Lathyrus oleraceus. The sequence goes on from NC_066582.1 coordinate 378,429,839, forward strand.
TAATTCAATTAATTTCTTCACTTTGATTACCAATCTTCCAAAATTCCTAAATGCTTCAATTTTAATCCAATTTGAATGGGATTTTTTGTGTTGTATTCATCATGGTCTCTACTTTTTTATCATTATTTTTCCAGAATTTTTGGATGGGTGGTTTTTAAATGGCCTTAGGGTTTGTGACATGTGACCAAATTTTGTGCACTTTGCCAAATCAATTGTGAAATGATGAGAATGTATCCAATGGTTCCCAAATTTTTTGTGCTTAAACTAGACACACTCATGGTGATTTTGGTGTGGAGTTTGTGAATTTATCATTTGTGGTTTGTGAGTTATGATTTTTTGAATTAGGGTGTGACAATTTGTGTCACACCATTGATGACCAACTTCATGATTTTCATTGCTATGCTTCTTGACCTCCAAATGGATTGAAATTTTGCATGAACCTACTCTTGTATGTCTAGTTTACATGTGAATTTTCTTGGAATTATTTGTGGCATTTCCTAATTGTTTGAGATTTTCTCCCCTGCCTAGTCAAATGTTGACTTTGTGTGACACATGTTCCCATTTCATTTGTGAAATTCTCATACTTTATTAGATGGACATGAAATTTTGCATGAGATAACTAGACATCCTCATCTTTGCCATGGTTTTGATCCCACTCATTTATCATACACCATTCTTGACTTATGATTTTTCTAAGTTGATGCATGTTTGGTTGACTTCCTCAAGCATGTTCAAAATTGCCTTGACTTTCTGATTTTCATTGACTGCCTTCCACTTGTCCAAGTGAGATGAAATTTGACATGCTTACCCTGCTGTGGGTTGTGGTTGGTCATGATTTGTTTGGTGATTTCTGGAAAATGTTAAGGTTGCTTTTGAGTTAAGTCTTGCTGTTGACTTCTATGAGCTTCTAAATGCCATGTCTTGACTTCTTTTGTTCATGAAATGATGATGATGATTGATATGAATGTGAACCCGATTGGTTTTGTTTCTTGAATGTTTAAACTTGACTTTGATTGGATATCCCTTGCTGTCTTGACTTTCTCATTCACTTTTGACCCTAGGCTTGCCCTAGTGGTCCTGTTACTCACCTTTGAGCTTGTGTTTTCAGGTTGACCATCAAATGGCCATTGAGACCAATTCTTTTGATTGAGCTTGCTCAAATATCATTGCCTAACCTCTTTGTTTTGTAGGTGGCTTGGCTCACATGCCTTAAGCCTTGTGCCTTGCACATCCATTGGCCTCTGATTAACTGTTGACCTCTGATTCTTTTTGTTTGGTTTGAAGTTGCATACTAACATCTGCTTGACTGTTTCAGGTGCTTTAGTTGCTTAGTTCCTTGTGAACTTTTTGCTTTGCTTTGCTTGTATAAGCAATTTGCATTGAGGTATGTCTCTTCTACTTCATGTAGTCTGGAAGACCTGGCCTGTTACTTGGCCAGGCAATTGTCTGAAGCCCTCCTTAAGAGGCAATGTTTGTGGATGTTTAACTTTGTCCTTGCATAGAGTCAAAGTCCTCCTAAGTGAAGAGGCAATTGGTGGAAGGTAGGGATATGCAATCTATCCCCCACTATTCAGTGTGTCATCTGCTTTGCTCACACCACTGTGTTGATGCATTTCAGATACAAACCCAAGATCTTGTACAACTGTACAGTTGAGTCAGTTTCAAATGTGTAGAAGGGTTCCCACTTTCTGAACCCACACATTCTTGTCTTGAGCTCTCCCTAGCCAGGGATAAGAGCTGTGAGGTCTCATCCTCACTTCATCCTTTCATCTGCTTCACCTTAGCCCCTCAATGGCAAGGTTAAGAGCACATTCACCCAGTTCCAGAGGTTTGTTTGTCGAGGTTGATATGACCCCTTGACTAAAACCTAACCCTTGTTTGAGCCACTTGTTTGTGTATAGCGTGTGCTATCTGTGCTTGTAGGATTGTTTGACTTGCTTCCTGTGCAAGATAGGATTGTTTGACTTGCTTCCTGTGCAAGATAGGATTGTTTGACTTGCTTCCTGTGCAAGTTAGGATTAGTTTAGACTTGCTTCCTGTGCAAGTTAGGTTTTACTTGGCTTGCTTCCTGTGCAAGTTAAGTGTGTGTGGCTTGCTTCCTGTGTGAGCCATGCTTAGGATAGGTTGGCCCTCGTGCCATTTAGCTAGAAACCTTAACTTAGGGATGATTTGCATGACAACATCTAGGCTCGAGTCGTAGTCTCCCTAGAGTTGTGTCTCCCTCTGTTATCTGGTTAGGCTAGTCCTTTATCCCTGCGTAGGGGAACTACATCGCCCTGATCTTCATACCAGATGAAGTATGTAGGCAGGAGATTGAGCTGATCTCTCCGGGCGCCCTTTTTCTCTTTCCACCTTTGTGTCTTGACCACCCTTGTGTGTGTTTAGGTTCGGATGCTGATGTAAGCCCAGTGATTGGCATTCAGGCTCCATGTTTGCCTCCTTGTGTGTGTTTTGGTTCGGATGCTGACATAAGTCCAGTGATTGGCAGTCAGGCTCCACGTTTGCCTTTGCCAGTGTTTGTTTGTGTGTGTGTCAGCCGAGCTACGAATGCTCTGATTCTTCTTCGTCCAAGAAGATACGTATGCATAGGATGCGACATCCTAGCGAGCATGTGTCGTTTCCCCAGTCCGAACTACTTCGACTCTGATGTCTATGCCTGATAGACTAAGTAGGCCCAGGATGCGACATCCTGCCGAGTCAGTTTCAGTCAGTTCCTTTGTCTCTTTCAGCCAGTGTGTGTGAGTATTTGAGCAGTGTTTAGCAACCAATTTTCCTTCCTTTTGTGCGTGGATCCCGTAGAGTACTACGGATGCGTAGGGGTGCTAATACCTTCCCTTCGCATAACCGACTCCCGAACCCATCCTCTTTGGTCACGAGACCATGTCTTTTCCCAGGTTTACTCTGAGCGTTTCCTTTCCCTCTTTTGGGATAAATAACGCACGGTGGCGGCTCTGTTGTTCTTTCTTTTCCCGCCGGTTTTTTCGCGCGATGCGACAGCAGGTGGAATCACAGCTTCCTGTCTCTGGGCTAAGGCTCGCAGCTCCTCTTGCCCTTGAATGACCCCTTGCATCATGGTCATGAATTGGGCCATGTTAGCCCTCATCTCAGCCAACTCAGCTTGAACTTGATCCATATTCCTCTGTTGATTCAGTCTGGTAGCGTAGCGGTGCGGACGTCGATCAGCAATCCTGCCTAAAACAGGAACCAGAGTGAGAAGTCTCGTTCAAGAACACCTGTAATGCAAAATGATATGTGTATGATGCTAATGATGCGTATGATGCATATGATATGTTCATTCCTCAGGCATTCAAGAGCCTACTTCATCTTTCAAGAAATGGCAACCTGCAATATGAACAACACAAAAGCAACCTACACAGGATAATGAGCAAAAGGTGAAACATCAACAATCTCATCTATATACATGAGCAACAAGGATCATACAACATAGTTCAAGCAAAGATCCAAATGATTGGAGTACGACAATAAATCCCATCCAACAATCCTGGAGGTGATTCACAACATAGACAACAAAGACAGCTAAGAAAGATGTCCTCCAGGAATGAGAGTCTTCAGATACTGGCACTGGTCTATCAACAAGTCACATTCTGAACACTCAGGCAAAGGGGTGATCTTCTCCTTCAGTTGCCTTCTGAGCCCCACAACTTCTTCTCTTAGCTGGCTCTCTGATGCACGTCTTAGGTCTACCTCCTTCTTCAACTGAACATCTCTATCCTTCAACTGCTTTTCCAAGTCTCTTATCCTCTTCTGGTGATTGGCTTCCGCTCTTTGCAACTTCAAGCACTCATGGTGTTCTTCATTCAGCAATGTCTCTATCTCCTCATAGGACCTCTTCTTGTTCTTCAATCTGGTAGCATCTTCACCTTGCATGCCTTTGAGTTGATGAGCCAAATTCAACTTATCAGCTTGGGCTTTATAAAGCTCCATCTGGATATCTTGTTCCTTCTCCTTCAACCGACGATTCTCCATTAAGGCTTGTTTATAGTGCTCAGCAGGCACATTCTTAGAAAGGATCAAAGGTGGTTGTTCTTGCAAGGGCTCCATCCTATCATAGGGTAACAACAAAGTCTCAACTCTCTCCTTGACCCAATCAAGGTAAGCAGGCATAGCAACTGTAAACTTCTTCCCTAACACGGATCCATCTTTGACACCAATGTTCTTCCAAGCCCTTCCCACTTGCTCCAATCTAGCTGGGTCACTCCGCTTCTCAAAATACACACTCTCAGTTATCTCAGTATCTAGTGGTCTTCCATTCATAACAAATCCCAACTGACGAAGAGAAAGAACCGGGTTGTAATTGATGCAACCCTTAGTCCCTATGAGTGGCACATTACGAAACTCTCCACAACTTATAATGACATTATGCACATTAAGCCTGTAAGCTTTCCACCTGATGTCATAGGAGGTGAGAGACATGATCCTATGAGTCCACTTATGAGTGTTCTGAGTATCCACGAAAGGTCCACTGGTTGGCAGAAAGGACAGGAACCACCTGAGTAGCAAAGGGAGACAACACCTGATAGCTCCACCCTTACCATGCATGCTGTGTATAGCATAATAAGTGTCAGCTAACAAGGTAGCAACCGGGTTTCCTCCAATGAAAATAGTGATAGCAGCAAGATCCACAAAATTAGGCATACTCGGGAACAACACAACTCCATAGATCATGCTAGCCAACTGAGCATTGAAAGCTTCCCAATTTCCTTTCTTTGCTTCTTCCTTAGCCATTCTCACCAAAAACTTCAAAGGCAAACCCACGACATCACCACTCGACTTCCAATTGTCACTCACTTCTTTGATACTCAAATAAAGAGCCTTAGCAACAACCTTGAAATCAACCTCCTTTGGCACATCCAAAAAGGGCACCTGATATCTGATCGGACCATTCACCAGGATAGAATACTCTTCAAGAGTGGGAGCTAACTGATAATCCTGAAAAGTGAAACAACAGAGCTCTGGATCATAGAACTGTAGGAGAGTCTGCAACGGTACTAGGTCAACCACCATCTTCAACAGTGTCAGAACATCCCCATACTGATCATCAAACACCTTCTGATTACCTCTGGTCACAAGATTGCTCAACTCTACCAAAGATATCAATGGCTCACGGTGAAAACTGTAGGTGCAAGTCTTCCTCTTCAACTCTGGAACCGCTGCCATCTCTCACAGTGAACAGACTCCTAAATGAACCTGAGAAATTATATGCATGAGGAGATTAGCTTTTTCTTTTCTCTTTTTTTTTTTGATTTCTTTTTTTTTATTGCATTATTTTTTTGAAAATAAACATGCTA